>NC_141155.1:33072737-33389093 GCF_053477565.2 Lygodium microphyllum
TTGACTGTGGAAGCACACACTCATTCATGTCACCAAACTGTGCCAAGAAATTAGGTATAGAAAGAATACCTACATCTAGGTTTGTTGTGGAACTTGCCAATGGAAAAGAAATCATGTCTACTCAGCAAACTTGCAAAGTGACATTTAGTCTGGAAAGCAATCTCTCTAAAATGGGATTTAGGATCATTAATTTAGGGGCCTATCAATGTCTATTGGGTATGGATTGGCTAATCCCCAATGACGCACATATTCAGTGCAAAAAAGGCCAGGTGACTTTTCAAAACCTAAAGGGGGAAAAAGTGATGACTAAAGGTGAGGCAAGAAAACCCAAGGTTCAACTAGCCAAATCATCTCGCATAATAAAAGGGTTAAGAAAATGATAATCAGTGTATCTCATAAAATTAAATAAGGGTGAGCAAAATAATCAAGACAAGGGAGAGCCATAATGGTTGAAGGAATATGATGACATCTTCCTAGAAAAGTTGACTGAACTACCAGCCACTCCAATCACCAAGACTCTGTATAAAATGTCTATCCCTTGAAGCAATTGAGCTGAAAGAGAAACTCAAGCAATTACTGGATCAAGGATATATCATACCCAGTAATTCCTCATGGGGATCCCCAGTATTTTTTCAAAAGAAAAAGAACGAAACTCTTTGCCTTTGCATTGATTATCGAGGTCAAAATGAGGTAATAATCAAGAATAAGTATCCAATCCCAAGAATAGACGAGCTAATTGATAGGCTAGAAGAAGAAAAAATCTCTTTCAAGATTGATCTCCAATTTGGTTATTACCAAATAAGGATCAAGGAAGAAGATACTCCCGAAACTGCCTTCAATACCAGATATGGTCATTTTGAATTTCTTGTAATGTCTTTTGGTCTAACTAATGCCCCTACTACATTTAACATATTACTGCATGACATTTTTTGATATGATCTTGATGAGTTTGTCCTGGTCTTCTTTGATAACATCCTAACATACTCCAAGAGAGACGAAGACCATGAACTGCAATTGTGAATTGTGCTGGACACAATGAGGATGCACAAGCTCTATGTGAAAGAAAAGAAGTTTGCCTTTTTCAAAAGATAGATGGAATATCTCAGATTCATAGTATCTGTTGAAGGAATCTCTATAGACCCAACCAAAGTTAGAGATGTTCAAGAGTGGAAACCTCCAACGATAGTTAAGGAAGCGAGAAGTTTTCTAGGGCTAATTGGATGGTATAGAATTTTTACAATGTGATTGCTTATGGATTAAGTCGTAAAGCTTCTCTAAGTGCACTTATCATGGAATAGCCATCTAGAGGAGAGATTTTAGCTACCATGATACTGACGCCTAGGAATCCAACCATTGAGCTAGCCAAAGAGGAGGCAGACAAGGATCCTAAGTATCAGCTAATGCTTAGAGAAATCCTAGCTAAGGACATTGATCCTAAGCTTAGAGTTAAAAACTAAAAATTCATTGTGGATGATAGACTTGTCTATTTCAGGACAAGGCATTGCATTCCTCTTAGTCAAGTGATGAAAAAGAACATATTATGGGAAGCCCATGACTCCCCTTTCGCAGGACACCATGGCTATGAAAAAACTCTTAATGCAGTGAGGAAAAGTTACTACTGGGAAAGACTGAAGCATGATGTACTAAGATATGTTACTGAATGCCAAAATTACAAGTACAGGTGAAAGTTGAGCATGTCAAAGTGCCAGGCAAGCTCCAGCCACTTAACATTCCATAGATGAAATGGGAGTTCATCAATATGGATTTTGTAGTTGGCTTATCTTTTTTTCAAGGAGTTATAATTCAATCATGGTTTGTGGATATGGTGACAAAGGTCACTCATCTTATCCTAGTTAAGACCAACTACAAAGCTTCAAATATTGCACAACTATTTGTGAAAGAAAATTTTAGGCTTCATGGATTGCGTAAATGGATCATTAGTAATTGTGACTCTCTGTCTATGTCACATTTCAGGAGGAGCCTATTTGAAGCAATTGGAACCCAGCTTTGCTTTAGCACAACTTACCATCCCCAAACTAGTTTCAAACAGAGCGGGTTAATCACATCATTGAAGAAATACTAAGAGCTTATTGTTCTAGAAGAACTGACAAGGTGGATACAATATTTTCCCTTAGTAGAATTTTCCTACGATGCGTCATATCACTAGAGCATTCAAATGACTCCATTTCAAGCATTGTATGGGCAAGATTGTTTGATGCCATTGAATTTCTCTAATCCAACTCTAAAGATTAAGGCTTCTAAGAAAATACTAGAAGACATGGATGATCTTGTCAAAACTATTAGACAAGACATCCAAACTATGAAAGATTGCCAAAAAGCTTATGCTGATCTAGGAAGACAAGAGCATAATATCTTCCAAGAGCAAGACATGGTTTTCATCTTTGTACAACCAAAGAAGAGTTCTCTGTCATTAGGAAAGTTCAAAAAGTTGAGTCCAAGGTATTGTGGACCATACAAGGTTCGCAAATGCCTAGAAACTACAACTTCCTGATCATGTGAAAGTCCTCAATGTATTTCACGTTAGTCTTATGAAAGCTTATGTGGCAAATCGAGATCATATTCTTGATGACTAGAAAATTGTAATGCCTAGTCAAGGAGCCCTTGAACTCCAACTTGATAAGGTTCTAAATGTAAAAGAGAAACCTCTGAGAAAGAGAACCATTAGAGAGCACCTTATCTAGTGGAAAGACTATCTTGAGGAGGATGGCACTTGGATAGAAGAGATAGCTCTAGAAAACAATTGTCCTAGTTCTTTTTTAGAAGAGGACATCTTGATTCCTCTAAGTAGGAGAGGATGTAATATTCCCGCCATAGTGCTTCATATCAACAAACAAATTCGGGCTTCAGATGTTTTCAAAATTACTCGTCAAGCTATCACATAAGTGACTACACGTAATTTTCTTAATATCGAGTCTCACATTCAAACGATTCTCAAATCTGACACAAGAAGATGCCTCAATGTTCCCAGCCAACAAAAAGCAAAGATGCCTCATAAATAATATTACGACGACTTGATCATAATTTTTCTCGCATTATATTTAGCATTTCCAATTCCATTTAATGCGTCAAGGATAATATTGATTTCATAACCACAAGATAATTTGCAAAAGCCTTAATGGATAGATGAAGAACACGGAAGAACAATCATGATATTGAGTAAGTTAAGTATCAAAGAGTATGATATGACTTTATAAATTAGATAAGTCATGAGGTAACTTGGCCAAAAACAACCAGACGAAGTCATTTTGAAGGAAAAAAAGAGGCTTTTGAAAAATAAAGCCAAAATTCATGACCTTTTTTACACCTGGAGGGAGAGAAAGCATAAAATAATCATCTCCATGCCACCATCCAACAAGTAGGCAATAAAAATGTATTTTTAATAAAGCTCACTTGGCTCTTGACAAGTAGCCAAAAGAATCAGTTGATTGCATGTTCCCCCTCATGCCTATAAATACACCCCCTCTCCTTCACAAAGAAAGCAAGAAGAAAGACCTCTTCATGATAGAAATTTTCTCTACTTCTCTTATTCATTGAAGCTTTGAGCTTCAAAGTGGAAAATACCCCCCTTCTACCTCATTTTCATTTTCTCTACCTCTTGTTACACCTTTATCCCATATGATCATACCACTAAGTGAAATGCTAACAAAATTTTCCTAGATGGCCAACAGCTCTCTCTACACTACCACGTCAATTTCTCTTGACATCCATGGCTCCGCGAGGTCGCAGAAATGTAAAAATCCCATTTGAAGCAAGGGAAGCAAGAAACACAATCGATGGAGAAAATGACGTGGTAGGCAAAACCCCCATTTCAGCAAACGTGAGAGAGGTAGCATCTTGCCAATTTGGAAAAAAATATTTTTTTATAAGCTTATCACTATATTTGGCTTTAAATGATTATAAATGCATTCCAAAGAAAATGCATATGAACTACCACTTAGAAAAATAATCCAAGTAATATAATAATTAGCTATTCAGTGAAAAGACTCTTTTACTTGGAAAATGATTATATATCTGTCATTAAGAAAATATCTTAATTGTGGTTTATTTCATGATATTTATTATTATCTTATTAATGACGCATGTGATTATAATAATAGAAAAAAGGTAGACATTATTAGAGAAGGAAATATTTTATAATTGTTTCTTAAAAGTGACTATCTCTTTTTTATTTTTCTAATGATAAATAAATACTTATGTATTTTATAATAGTTTAAAAAAACCATTTAGATAATATCATGAAATAATAAATACATTAAATCAATAGAAAATTGTATAGGGAAAAATATACTAGGTGTACATAAATTAGGTGCATAGTATTATAATTCAATGTTTAAAAGATGAAACAAAAATTACAATTATGATTTTTTCATTGCCTAGAATAAAGTTTTTAGAAAAGCAATCAACATTTCACTTAGGACATACCTAAATGAAAATTGATCTCTCTAGATAACGTTGAAATCGGCAAATGGTTGAACATCAAACCATAGAATATGAGTAGAATAAAATAAAACTTATTTTTCTATTGAAAACACACGCAATGTTAATATTAATGATTATATTAGCAAAAGCATCAATATCATGAGTTGACCACATATGAATCAGCGAGAAACCCTAACCTAAAATATCGAGAATGTTAAAGCAAAGAAAACTATAAAATACTCGATAACCATGAAACTATCCATATCAAGAAATTAAATAAATATCAAAAGTTTGTAGGACTTATTGGACATTGATAAGAATTTGTTGATACAAATTCTAAAGTCTAAACAGACTTGGAAAAGCATTTGAAATCCTGTTAAAGGCAAGGCAATGCATGAATTGCTTGCCATAGGTATAAATACCAATATTATCTTTTAGGGTGGAAATACCAAATTTCTCATAAGAATAAAATGAACTTTAGATTTAGGAAAGAACTCGCAGATCCCAAAAAAAGAGTTGCAATTAGGAAGTGAAACCCTAAGAATAAGGTTGGACCTTAAAAGAGAAACCCTAGATTTGGGTGGGGCTGCTTCTTATGCTAAAAAACACTTGTTTATTTTTTCTAAAAAAATTGTGTATGCATTGATGGTTGCATAGGAAAGATTGATTGTGCTTGTAGTAGTTAGATTTGATTGTAAATACATAATCAGGATAATAAGAGAAAAGATTGCGTTATGCCTCCCCCACAGCTAGATGCAGAACCCAGCTCCAAGGGGGATTATTTTTTATTGTCACAAGGAGCTTTGGACCGGCCCCAATAGCGAGAGATTGCTCGGTGAGGAATCTGTTAGGCAAGAGGCGGCAGGAGTGCTAAGGGATCTAGCCTTAAATCTCTTGATCACTCATAGGAACTGCGTGACCCTCACACCAATCAGGATGGGATCCTGGAGTCCCCCATACTAGTGCAGGGACAAAAATCTTGGAGAGTTGCTTTTCTTCCACATAGACATAAGGGATTTTTTAGTGAATAAAGGTTTATCTTCTGCATAGGCAAAAGGGGAAAATCATTGTAAATAACTTTGCAAAATATGTTTTTCCAAAATACTATTTTCTTTGTCTTTGTGTTGTGCCCAAAAAATTATGCGAATGAACATGTGATAACTTGTTAATTAACGAAGCTGCTTTCATATGTAATAACTTAATGTGATAGGTAATTACAAAACTAGAAAAACCATTGTTGGAAGTGGGTGGGCGAGATCCTTGAAAAATTCGTCGTATAGATGGGTAGTCCCAGTAAGCTAGGAGCTTCTCTCAAGAGATTGAACAAAATTTTAATTAGGAAAAATTAGGTAAAGCCAAGCATTGACTTACCTAGGGTTAAGTCTCAAAACCTTTATCATAAACTATCTTAGGGGAAATGTGTGGCGGCTGTGCCACAACTTCGTTAAGGTTCCCTAAATCCTAACCAGTTATTGGAAAAAAGCATTGCACTCCATGAACAAGGGTACATAGGATCTCTCTAGTCAGACAAGAAGCCTTGTTGGACACCTCTGATAGAGCTAGCTAATGTATCAAGACCTAGATTATCAAATTAGGACTTTGAGCTTGCTCGTTGATCCTTGTGGGGACGAGTGGTACCTTGTGTTATGGGGTGGAGTCTGGAAAACCTAGATGATAGACCTCATGCATTCTCGTGAGTACGGAGCCAAGCCGTCTAGGATAGTTTCCCGATGGACCACTAAAACCTGCTGCTGCCAAGAAATTGTTTGTGTGTGGTTCTTCTTTTTTCTCCCCTTATTATCCTCTCCCTAGGGTTTTATTTTAAAAACTTATATTATTAACTGCTTGTTCACTTGGGTCCCTACATAAATTTATTCATGCGTGATCCTTGTAGGAATTCACATGTAGTTCAATGGAGGAACTATTATGACATTCATAACTACACATGGGAAAGAAGTGATGCATGTTTTAGAAAGAAATCTTATTGGCATAACTAGGGGGCAATATAATTGTTAGGGAGGGGGACAAAACATGAGAGGAAAAAAATTATTCATTGATAAGACGGTGGCATTACATCCTTGTTTCCTTAAGAAACTGATATGTCCTCACCTCGAGAGAAACTCAAGGTGGTCTCTCTTGAGGATAGATCCTTGATCCCTGTAGTCTCCTCTTCACAAAAGTACTCTTTCCATTAGATAAGGTACTTCTGAAGAGTACCATTCCTAAGAGGTTTTTCCTTCATCTCCAAAATTCTATCAAGTTGAGCTTCCCAGATCCTCTAAGTTGGCATTATAATTTTTCCATCATCTAGGACATGATGAAAGTTGGAGAAATAAGGCTTTAGAATGCTTACATGAAAAACTATGAACTTTGAAATGAGATGAAAGTTCTAATAATTTCTACTAAGATTTTTTACAATCTTATAAGGCCCATAATATCTTGGACCAAGTTTTTGGGATTTCCCAAGGGATAGGGAACAAGAAATATTACATGAAATACTATGAACTTTGACATGAGGTGAAAGTTCTAATCATTTCTACCAATATTTTGGACCAAGTTTTTTTGAATTTCCCAAGGGATAGAGTTTTTAAACTCTTGAGGATACTCCAAATTACATGATCCTTATGGTTAGATCAAAGAGATTGAGAGGGGACAAGCAATCTTACCTATACAATGTGTGAAAAGGGGTCATACCAATGCTTTCTTGGTAGGATACATTTTAGAAAAATTCTACCAAGGTAAATATTTAATCCATCTCTTGAGTTCCCTACTACAATAGGCTCTTGCAATGTTTTCTAGAACTTGATTAACCCTTTTAGTATACACATCAATTTGAGAATGATAAATACTACTCAAATAGAGTTGTTTGTTGATGGCATGAAAGAAACATGTCTAGAGTTTAGAGATGAGTCTTGAATCTGTGTTGTTGACAATCCTTTTTAGTAGCATGTGCGACTCGAAAATCTCATTTTTGAACCTAGCAATGTCAAATGCTTTGAAGGTGGTCTTCACAGAAATGATGTGCGTGACCTTTTTCACAATATTCATAACTATTGGGATTGAATCATAACCTCCAGGCATTATTGGAATTCTGATCACAAAATCCATACTAATGAAATCCCGTTTCATTTGAGGAATGTGGAGAAAATGCAGCTCCCGAGGGATTTTTGAGCCTTTGCTTTTTCTAACAACTCAAGCGTTGAGTTCTTGGGGGGTCCACTTATAAGAAATTATCTATATAGCGTGCATTCAAAGGATATTAAGGAATACTCTTTCTTTACATGTTATAACGACTTAAAATGTCCATAACTCTTCCTTACATCATTGAACACTTTGCCATAGCCAAGGTGTCTTGAAAATGGGGATTCATGGCTTTGCTAAAGAATCTTCTTATTTAGTTCTTCACTTTCTAAGAATACAGAGCCTTGTCTTGAAGTAGACAAGTTCTTCCTTGATGAAAAATTCTTGATACTTAAGTCGTAACTTAGGGATTTTCTACTTAACTTGGACATCTCTTTGTAACTATTGGTATGTAGGATCCTTGGATGCTTCTCTATTTTTGTTCAGCCTATTGATCTTAAGGTCATATTCCTATACGTCTTTGGTCCTCCACCTTCATTTTCTCGTGTTCAAATCTAGCTCATTTAAGACTCTTACGATCGATGATCAAAATAAACTTGTTATGAAGAAAGTAGTGTCTCCATAATAGAGCATGCATAATTTACAATAACTCTAATTTTTTTGTGGCATAGTCCCACTCATGTATATTTATCTTCCTTGAAGAGAAGGCCATTAGGTGATCATCCTAGATAAGTATATAGCCTAATGCTAGGAAATTAGCATTTCTCCTCAAATTGTTTGTTTAGAACAAGAGTCTTTAGGATGGGAAATGCCACCAAACATTCTTGAGCTTCTCAAAGTTGGACTACTTAATTTGGGATCCACACAATACAAGCTTATTTCTTTAGTGAGCTAGTGAGGGGTGCACCTATCAAAGCATAATCCTTGATGAAAACTTGACACCATCTAGTCAAAACAAAAAAGCTTCACACTTCCATATCTTATTTAGGAGGTGGATATTCCTGTATCACCTTGATCTTGCTCCAGTTTACTATAATTACCTTCTCAAATACTATGAATCCAAGGTATTCTATTTGCTTCTTAAAGAACACATAATTTCTCTTCTTGGCATAGAGCTTATATATTCTCAATGTTTTAACCACAATTCTGAGTTGTCTTTCATGGTCTCCAAGTTCTCCTTTAGAATAGGTTAGGATGTCACCAAAGAAAACGCGGATGAACTCATTGAGATAAGGCTTGAAGATGTTTCACAACAGCTTATTAAAGGTAGTTGGACCATTAGTCTGACAAACTTAAGTGGAGGGAGTCCAAGAGATGGAGTAAGCCAAGGTGAGGAGCTACATGCTCACCTCATCTTCATTATTCTCTTTTATCTTCTTTTTTTCTTACAAGTCTCAATATAACCATAGATAAATCTTATGTTATTTCCTTATTTCTCAACACTCCCCCTCAAGCTCAGAATGAGCTTGCAAAGGTAATACTCCAAGTGCACTCCGAAAATACTCAAACGTATCTTTACCTAATTCTTTGGTAAATATATCAGCAACTTGGTCATTTGTTTTCACATGGACCAAGTGAATCTCTCCATGAATGACTTTTCTCTGATGAAGTGATAGTGCACTTATATGTGTTTTGTCATTGCATGGTAGATTGGGTTTTTCGCTGGGTTTTTTGCCAACATAATGCTGCTAACATTGTCAGAATACATAATGACTCCACCATCAATCTCTATCCCCGTGTCATATAAGATCACTCTCAGTCATGTCTGCTCACATGATGCCAATGCAATGCCTCTATACTCTGCTTCAATGCTTGATAGAGCAACTATAGGTTGTTTCTTATTGCTCCAACTTACCATGGCTAATCCAAATGAGAATGCATAGCCACTAGTAGATCTTCTATCCATAGAGCAACTTGTCTATTCTGCATCTAAGTATCCAGACAATGTAGGCTTGATTCCTTTTTCCTAAAACAAGCCATAGCCAACTGTCTTCTTCACATACCTAAGAACTCTTCTCACTACATCCAAATGTAAGTTGCATGGTTTCTGCATAAACTTACTTATCAATCCAACAACATAACTCAAGTCTGGTCTTGTAATGGTCAAGTATATACAAACCATCTTTTTGAACATAGTGACATCCTCAACATAAGATCCATTATCCAAATAAACTTAAAATTTTGATCCAATGGTGTATCAACCGGTTTGCATTTTGTCATGCCATATTTTTCCAACATCTCTGATGCATGTTGCCTTTGTATCATCCATATACCATGAGGAGTGTCAATAACATCAATACCCAAGAAGTATCTCAACAAACCACCTTCTTTTGGGAGAAGTCCCTTCCATTCTACATTCAAAAAGTAGCAAAATTGGATAAAGACTGGATTCAGAGTTCCAACCTATTGTTATAACTTCAATTTCAACCGAAACACCAAGTGGATTGCATATCCAAGAAGCAACTCTTTGAGTGAGGACAAGAAGTGCTAGCCTTCAAGACTCGGGTGGGCAAGCATCTTGGAAAATTAAATATACGATGAAGTGGCTGTCTTTGTATCTCTCATGCAACTCCACCTAAATCTTGTTACCTTACAGATTTACACAAAAATCTCATTTCACATCTAATTAATGGATTTTGTTTGTAGCACAATTGTGTAAATAGATTGGTGTGCCCTTTTTTTATGATTCAAGAGGGCCCTCAAGAACCAAAAGTTTCCACTTCCACACTTAATTTTTATTACTTCTAGTTTGGTTTTGAAACTCTGATGATTATCAAAGTCTAAATTGAATATGATCAGACTCAAGAAGAGAAATATCATGCCTTATGAACACCCAAGGCAGGAGAAGGAATAACCTTGATGTTAGCCTTGTTTAGTCAAGGGGAATAAGCCTTGAAAGAGAAGCCCATATCCCTTAGTGATGATGAAGCACTACAAAGACCCCCTACCCAAGAATTCCAATTGCCACTTCCTCTGAGGACCCAAACCACAATCAGCAAAAGGAAATAAGCCATAAAGAATCTCGAATACACACTTCTAAGGATTTAATGCTATGTAGTACTCAGGATAATTCTTAAAGTACTTATGGAGAACAATGAGTGGTCTATCAAAGTTGTGGTATAGTAGTCCCCAAATCATCCATAAAAACCTTAAGTTCTTCGGTGGAGATATCCACAGATCTCTTGTTAGCCATTCTTGGCCAAGACCTAGGAGCATTGCATAAACCAAAATCCATGACATGGTATGAAAAGATAGCAAAGACAATAGTGAATGTTGTTTTGAACTTATCCTCCTCAGCTATAGCCATATGATTGTAGCCTACAAAGAAATCCATAAAGGAGTACATTTCTCACCCTGCCAACTGATATTAAAATATGTTCAATAAAAGGGTAGTAGTCCTTTTTTATCTCCTTAAAATCTATGCATAGGCATATTTGATTATTTTTCTTCTTCCTTATCAGAACTAGTGGGAACCATTTAGTATGTTCAACAAGAAATATTAAACATGGCTTCCTTAGGCACATCAATTCCTCAAAAAGAGGATCTCGCATGTCAAAAGGCATTCATCTAGCCTTCTCTATCATATTAGCTACAAAGTAAGCAAAGCTAAAAGACATTGAGAAGAAGGAGGAGAAGGCTAGGAACACAGAAGAGCCACATAAAGATGATGGGACCTAAAATGGGCCGGCACTGGCTAAGGCACTAGCTGCACCTCATGCCCTCAACAAACAACCCCACCTCACGGCCTCGCGGACCTCATGCCCTCAACAAACAACCCCACCTCATGGCCTCGCAGACCAAGAGCGTCTATCGAGGGATACACTATCCTAAACACTAATCACTTCGCATTTATAGTCTATAGTCCAACAAAGGTTCCCTTTCCCGTCTCCTCAGAGGGATATTATACATATATTGGCAATAAATTCCATGTATTACACACACAAGGGCACCCCATGAGCTGATTGTCGTGGCCCTACCGCAGCTCTCCTACATCTTAGGGATTTGCACCTCAATGCGCTGCTTCCACACATAGTTACATTCGAAACAAACTCCCCTCTTTGTGCCAATATATTTAACGTTCCAGGAATGCACTTATCCTCACTTATCCATCCCCTTTGACCCACCATATAGACCTACAGCCGGATTGCTCACTCTCTCTATGTGGGTCCAGTCCTAGACAAACCAAGTGCTATGCATCCAAGAGCTTGTAATTGATACCATTTAATGATGCTTGATGCAAATATGTATATGATTAAGTGCTTAAACAATCAGAAAACAACGTCGTGCATTGTGCAAATCCATTCTTTTCATGTTTCCATACAGTAACACCTAATTGCTACCATGAGAGAAGACACCGAGCCTTACACTCGTGCTGTACTTCTCTTTATTTAACTTAACGTCATCCTATATGAATAATGTAGCAAATACATAAGATTTTGTATGATATTTCAACACTCAAACTTCCCTCCTCCCCCTACTGTTTAAGGTTTTCCCTTGTTGCATAGGTAAAGGGGTGATTTCATATGTATTTTGCATGAAATAAGCAGGAATACTCACAAAAACATATAAATGGGGATAACCTGAGGCCTCATGCTTTATCCTCATTATATACCCACAGATACATCCATAATTTTTCTCTTCCGTTTCCTATTTTCCTCCTTTTAAAGAGCATTTTTTCCTATTTTTCCTTATTTATTATCAATAAAAATGAAAGAAAAGTAGCATTATTTTAGAGCTATGGCTCTTGAGTCTTTAAACAGAAAACATGTAGATTTTATTGGTGTTTTGTTTCATGCTTTTCCCATTTTAAGCCCAAAAACCCAATTTATACTCTAAAAACCATGCTTTTCGGGGTTTTTTCATTTATTTTCGACACTTTAAGTGTATGTTTTCTGAGTTTTTTATTATGAAATACTAAAACCAATGGAAAACAACATGCCCATGAATTTTCAGCCCATATGAACATTGTTAACCTCATCAAATGTGAAAAAAGAGCCATTTTCTTTGTAAAAATGTCATTACCTTGTATTTTTCATTATTTCAGGTTTTGAAACTTGTTGCGGGTCTAGAAATCAGGGCCCATTTGATGCTCAGCCTGCCTCCACACTGCCATCTTTATCCCACCTTCAATTTGGAAGCAATCCAGTACCATGCGGACAAGCATTCATCAACCGGGCTTCATTCTTCTTCACACGCAGGAATTGCCCCTTGCAGGACAAAGAGGGAGGGGAGAGAAAGACTAAAAAATAGATTTTTAAATCCTCCATTAAAACAGGCAAGCTTGTAGCCATCTTGTTCCTCTCTCTGCCCTGATCAAGAATCTCCCTCTCTCTCTCTCCAAACAGTTTGAATTGGAGAGGCAATAGGAAAAAATGAGGAGGTGCATTGACACTTCCCTCTGTTCGATAGTTTTTGCATTCATTTCAAGGCTTTTATTAAGCCTAAGGTTAAAAAAATTAAAATAACTGGTTCATGTTTTTGTGTTCACACTGTCCCGCAAGTGGATTTTTCAATTTTGAAGGCCCAAATGAACTCCGATTTGCAATCCAATTGGACAAGCGGCTTCGTGGTGTTGAACTCCATCAACCTTGCCTCTCCCATGTACTTTATGTCTTCCCAATCCGGTAGCTGCTTTATAACACCGAACATAACCGGGATTAAATGGAGGGTCAATCGACCTCCAATTGACGAACCGAGACTTATGTTGGATTTCTGGTGTCAAAACTCATCTAGGAAAACTCTAGCTCGGCCATCCGCCACCGTTTGATTTTTCATAAAATTTGACTCTTTAACACCTCTCAGGCACTTTTCGGCTCCAAAACGAGCTTCAACGCTTCAAGAACGAGTCCAAATGAGGTCCTAAAATCCAGCTCTCATTGGCGACCATGAGATAGAGCGACTCAGCCCCTCGAATCCCATGAACAAATCTGCACATAAACACAACCACAAAGAGCATCAAGCTGATACAAAATAGATACACAACAAAACACATTACAACTCTCACCCTACCCTCTTGTCAAAACCAAGGCATGAAATCCATGAGGAGTAGGCCTAGCATAATCTGATAGAAAACCTAAAGCTAGGCACTAACCAACTGTTCCAACACAATCAAGCTAAAAAGATCTATGAAAGAGGTCATCCTTAGTGGTGGTCTGAACTACCTACCCAACTAAGGACAACTCAACTAGGAGCTCATACTAGGTGAGGACTTCTATAGCCTGATCAACAAATCTTATCTTTTAGCACATTGGGTCTTTAGCCTCTTATTTTCCATACTCAGGCGTGTAAAAAGGAGGGAGCTAAGCGTAGTGACCCAAGGAGAGCAATGCATCAGCCTTAGGTCCTATCTCAGTACCCAAGAACCTACCAAGGCCGCGCAAGGCAACATTTAATCATTTTCTAACGCTCACTTTTATTTTTGCTCCAACCTTCATTTATTCTTATTTTTCTGCTAGAAGCCACCCCTAGGAAGACAAGGCATCGGCCCTGGGTCTTGTCTCGTTCCTAGGCACCTAGTAGGCCTTCACAAGGCGATAAACAATAGCTCAAAGATTTTTCTTTCTTTCCATTTCTATTTTTATAGGGGTCAGAACCTCTTTTTCCACACCTCTATATCTTCATATATTTTCTTTCAGATATTTAGGGTTTTGTCTCTTTCCATCATAATTTTAGTAGGCTTCTCTAACTGCCTCACAACTAACAAGAACTCCTAGAACGACCACCTAGTAGGTCAGTAGAACAGGGTCACTAGAATTCCCATCTAAAAGAGGTCTTACAATGCCTGACACAATGCCTTGCAGGAGGCAATGAATACTCAGACCTTCCCCAGACATACATAGCCTAATCCTGGGACTTCATGCCTCGATTTTGCTGATCTCCAATAAGAAAAGAAATCCCCCACAACTACACAAACACATATACCATGAAAAGACAATACTCATAAAGGAGATATATCACCTAGATAGCGCCACAAGAAGCTTTAACGCGACAAAAGGCTCCCTCCAAGCTCTTCTTTGAATCTATCCGACACAGGACTAAAATAGAAAACTATTAATATTGCGCCCGCACTAAATATACAAATGGCCCTCTTGGCCTAATGAAATAGAACATTTCGCTACAAACTAATTGGCCCTCTTGGCCTAAAATGGATAGTTCATTCTAATCCATGCAAATTATGATCTCCTTGGCATATACATCACATCCTATCAAACTAATCAGGATACCAAGGATAGCATAAAATAGGAGGACTAGCCTCATGCTACTCATGCGAGTCAGCTAAAAGCTTGATCTACGCTCTTTGTAGATCCACTAGCCTAAGCCTTTCTACTAATATCTCAGTAATAATGGCCATCTCTTCTTGGGTACTATGAGCTGAATGAATGACATCATTAGGTTGATATATCTCATTCCCTTGGTCGTCATTCAAATGGATCGCTTGTCCCAACTTTCGAGTAACTCCTCCTACAGGGAGAATCATGGATTTATGATCATTAAACTCTTCTCTAATTGGACCATTACATATGTCAATGATACGATCCAAAATAGATGGAGCTTCAAGCCTAGACCCATCACATAGATGCATCTCAGGGTGGCGGTCCCTATTGTCAAATGTCACATTATGGCCTTTAGTCGCATCCTCTTGGGAACCAATCAAAGCATGTCCACATGCAATTCCTGGCCCTGCATCTGACACACCAACAGTATTTTTAGGGGTTTTGGGTCTCCAAACCCATTTCATATTCCTTTTCATATTCTTAGACTACCTCATCTATCCACATTGGTCCAATGGACTCATTGTGGATATATCACCATTACTAGATGGCCTCACAGCCTTATGGCTTCCATTTATTACAGGTGGACCTTTGGCATGCCGCATCTTCTCTACACAAGATGTCTTTACTTGCCTTTGTCCACTCTACAACAACTGCTTAGCCATAGGAACCATGCTTTTACTAAAAGGAATAGCATCTACTCGAAAGCATGATTCATCTATAAATTGGAAAGGTCTCTCAAGAGCCTTACTAGGAGCACAACTAGAACCACTCATAGAACGCTCATCTGAGCTTGTAGACGTAATGGTTCTATCAATTAAACTGTCACAACTACCTCTCATGGAAGTGTTGCAAGCCTTGATGGGACTTACTGGGCTTGGAATCTTTTTATCCCTAGGGGGTATATTATCCCTACTATTGCCATTTTCTGCTTGGAGATTTTGGCTATCAAGGATCCTCTCATAGGCTGCCTTGGTATCAACAAGTGAGATGACTTCTTGTAGAAATAGTTGGAAGCTAGGATGCACTTGTACTGAGCGGGAAAAACTCCAAAAGTTTTCCCAACATCTCTGAATATGTCCCTCATAATCAATGGCATGCATCTTTGCTTCCCTTAATGACTTAGGATTTCGTATTCCCACTTGGATTTGCATGTTAATCTCTAAGCCACTCAAAAAGAGCTCACATAGCACATCACCTCGCAATGCAATAGCTTTTCTTGGCCAAAGCCTCAGAATATCATCAAAGGCTCTAGCATATTCTTTAACACAACAGAAGGATATGACTCTTGCATAATCTGCATCAGCTGCCCTAAAACTTGGGTCATAGGCACCTTCTTTTCATATTCATCTAAAAATCGATCACTCAACTCCTCAAAGGATTTAATAGACCTCCTTGGGAGGATCTATTACCATTTTCTAGCCTCTCCCTTTAGGGTACTTGACAATATGAGCATCTGATGAATATCATTGAACCCACTTGCAAGGTATGTTAGGCCATATTCTCGTAAATGCACCATCGGATCCTCAGTAACCAGCCCATGAAACACTGGGAGATCCCTATAAGGAGGAGGGCATTTAGTCCTTTCCTTCGAAAACAGCACTGGGCCATTAAAATCCTCGTAATCATGGCCTAACCCTAGTGTCTTAGGGTCTCCAACCTCTTCCATTTCCACCTTTATTGGTGTAGGGAGGTTAATATTATCCTTAATGTCCCTTTCTGCCAACTCATAAAGTGGTCTAGGGAGACCTATAGCTCTTAGCATGTCATTTCGATCCCATATCTTGCCCCTTCCTAGGCAGTTCCATGATGGCTTTATCTAGGAGCTTCTGCCCCTCATCAAAAGCAAAATTATCCTTATCACTTAGGACCTGGGGACTGTGTCTTTTAAGCAATGGTTTTCCCTTTACATCTAGGGCTTCTAACATCCTTGTGATACATAAAATTTTGGCACGATGCCCCACCACATGGGATGTTTCAACCATAATTGCACTCCACTGCGTGTCGAGTTTTTCCCATGGCACTACGGCTTTAGCATAATCACTTGTTGATGCCACGACTGCCATAGCTTCCAACATACTTATTCCATGCCCGCTAGGTTGATGGATGGTTATACATGATTTCTCTTACGTAGAGACCACACCAAGGCAAACCTTGGCCCATGCCATCACATTAGAGGATGGGGTAACCACTAACTGGTCACTCTTCTCATCACCTAAATTATCTTCTATAGAGGACTCATGCTCTACATAACTAACTAAGTCCATAAAAAAAAATTGTATAGGGAAATCCAAGGTTTTCCATCCTTGAACAAACCCCATTTTACGGTTAGCTTAGCATACTCCCAATGGAAATTATAAACTTAGGTCCCTTTACAACCTTGATTCGGAGACCGCCACTTAAAGGCAACTCTCGGCAGACGCACCACTGATGGGACCTAAAATGGGCCTACACTTGCTAAGGCACTAGCCGGATCTCATGCCCTCAACAAACAACCCCACCTCACGGCCTCGTGGATCAAGAGCGTCTATCGAGGGATACACTATCCTAAACACTAATCAATTCGCGTTTATAGTTTGTAATCCAATGAATGTTCCCTCTCTCGTCTCCTCAGAGGGAGATTATACATATATTGAAAATAAATGCCACGTATTACACATACAAAGGCACCCCACCAGCTGATTGCAATGGCCCTACCGCAGCTCTCCTAGATCTTGGGGATTGGCCCCTCAATGCAGTGCTTCCACACATAGAAACATTTGAAACAAACTCCCCTCTTTGTGCCAATATATTTAACGTTCCAAGAATGCACTTATCCTCACTTATGCATTCCCTTTGACCCATCATCTAGACCTACAACCAGATTGCTCACTCTCTCTACGTGGGTCAAGTCCTAGAGAAACCAAGTGCTATGCATCCAGGAGCTTGCAATTGATACCATTTAACGATGCTTGATGCAAATGTGTATATGATTCAGTGCTCAAACAATCGAAAAACAACATTGTGCATTGTGCAAATCCATTCTTTTCATGTTTCCATACACTAACGCCTAATTGCTGCCATGAGAGAAGACACCGAGCCTTACACTCCTGCTCTACTTCCCTTTATTTAACTTAACATCATCCTATATGAATAATGCAACAAATACATAAGATTTTGTATGATATTTCAACACTCAAACTTCCCTCCTCCCCTTATCGTTTAAGGTTTTGCCTCCTTGCATAGGTGAAGGGGTGATTTCATGTGTATTTCGCATGAAATAAGTAGTAAATACTCAAAACTTCCCTGCAACTTTCCTCCTCCCCCTATCGTTTAAGATTTTGTCTCGTTGCATAGGTAAAGGGGTGATTTCATGTGTATTTTGCACGAAATAAGCAGTAAATACTCACAAAAACATATAAATGGAAGAGGAGTGCACTTGGTTAAGATAAGTTTTCACCTTTCAGGAGTGCACTTGGAGTATATTTTAGGAGTGCACTTGGTAAAGATAAGTTAATACTCCAACACTTTTCAGGAGGAATTCCCATTTATTTCCAACACTTTAAGTGTCTATTTTGAAAGACTAAAACCAATAGCCAACAACATGTCCATCAAATTTCAGCCCATATGAACATTGTTAACCTCATCAAATGAGAAAAAAGAGCCATTTTCTTTGTAAAAATGTCATTGCCATGTATTTTTCATTATTTTTGAGTTTTGAAACTTGTTGTGGGTTTGCAAATCAGGGCCCATTTGATGCTTAGCCCACCTCGACACTACCGTCTTCAGTCCACCTTCAATTTGGAAGCAATCTGGTACCACGCCGGACGAGCATTCATCAGCCAGGCTTCATTCTTCTTCACATGCAAGAACAGTCGCTTGCAAGAGAGAGAGTGAGGAGAGAGAAAAACTAAACATGAGCTTTTTAAATCCTCCATTAAAACGGGCAAGCTTGCAGCCATCTTGTTTCTTTCTCTACCCTGATCAAGAATCTCCCTCTCTCTCTCCAAACGGTCTGAATCGAAGAGGCAACGGGAAAAAATGAGGAGGCGCATTGACGCTTCCCTCTATTTGACATTTTTTGCATTAGTTTCAAGGCTTTTAGTAAGCCTAAGGTTTAAAACATTAAAAAAATCGGTTCATCTTTTTGTGTTCACACTGTCCCGCAAGTGGATTTTTCAATTTTGAAGGCCTAAACGAACTCCAATTTGCAATCCGATTGGATAAGCGGCTTCATGGCATTGAACTCCATCAACCTAGCCTCTCCCACACACTCTATAGCTTCTCGATCCGGTAGCTGCTTTATAATGCGGAACCTTGCAGGGATTAAATGGAGGGTCAAACTACCTCCGATTGACGAATCGAGACTTGTGTTGGATTCCTGATGTCAAAATCCATCTAGGAAAACTCTAGCTCGGCCATCCACCACCGTTTGATTTTTCATGAAAATTGGCTCTCTAACACCTCTCAATCACTTTTTAGCTCCAAAACGAGCTTCAACGCTTCAAGAACGGGTCGGGTCCAAAAATCGAGCTCTCAAAAGATGAGCAGGAGAACAACAAGGAGAAAAGTCCTACAGAAGGGGAAGAAGGACACCACCAAGAAATAGAGTGAAAAAGTAAAGACTCCCTCAAAAGAAAACGATGCATTGGAAATGACCATAGGGGAGTCTAGAAAAGCTGAAGTGAAAAGATAAGCCAAGGAAAAGAAAATAGAGGGTGAATATTTATTGGTTGTATGAAACTCAATGAAGGAGACATGTAGAAGAGAAGAAACCCTAGTGGAAGCACCACCCAATACCAATCAACTAGTCAAGAAAAGTGGGAAGCGTCACTAATGGAGAAGGGCACAAGTTGATTGAGGGTATGCAGAAAGTCCATCCATTATCACCACCACCACAGCCTAGCCAAGCACTCGAAATAACCACACTACCTATTGTCCCACTACCATTGCCAGCGCTCTATAGATTGGAAGGAGATAGTTAGATATCAAGTGAATGCTAGAAATGGGTGGAAGATATCTACTTACTTTTCTCAGGAAGTCCATCAATGGGATCTACCCTTCCAAGTTCAAAGAGGATTGAAGTAGAAGAAGTTGAACCAAAAAGGAGGATGGAGAAGGTGCCATGGCTAGAGGACACCTCATCTCAGGTTCCCTATATTACTTAGGGAACTGGATAGGAATATGATGACCTTATTAAGACTTTGGAAGAGCAAAGGGACTAGTAGGAAGAACAATGAAAGCAAGTGGTATTAGCCTTGGAAAGGGAAAAGAAAGCCTATGTCACACTCCAGTGGCAATACACTAGGGAGATGTACACTCTCAGAACAAAGCTATCTGCCATTTTTAGAAAAATGATGGATAATGACAAGTATGAGTAGTTATTGGGATAGCATAGACAAGAGAAAGAGAGTATGGAAAAGGCATAAACCCTCCATGAGGAGACCTCAAAAATTATGGTAGAAGTGGAAGAGAGGCTAAAGGAGCAAGACAGGAAAATTGTACAATTATGACTAGATGATGAAGAAGTGAAGCAAATGAAAGAGAGAACCCTTGAATTGATAGAGTAGTGAAAGTAAGCCACCAAAGGACAGAAAGATCTCAAGAGGACTATAGCCATGCTAACCTAGGAGAAGGAGCACCTCCAATGGAGCAAGGAAGAACACATGAGCATTTTAGAAGCCTTGACAAAGTGGCAAGAGTGGGAGTTGGAGCTAGCAAGGAAAAAGTTGGACCAATGGGAGGAAAAAAGCTTAAGGCCTATGTAGGACCTTGCTTGCAAACTTCCAAAGGCTAAGCATGACAAAGGTGTAGCAGAAGAAGATAGAGCCCAACTAGCAGAAACGATAATGAGAACTCAATAGAAGAGTTTTATAAAGGCTCTCACAAAAGTCACCAACTCTAAAGAAGAGGACACAATGGAGGGATTGAAGAGAAAACTCTAAGTAGCCAGGGAAGCCCTCCATAATACCTTGTGTTTGACTACCCCAACTACTAATGTGCAAGCCCACTCAAGGTGAAATGGCCCAGTGACTTGAACAAGGAGGCCTCACAATGGAGTAGCTAGTAAGATTGAAATTCATGATACATAATGAGCCCGACCCTTCATTACCACTGGTGATTAGGATGTGGAAGATGCTCCCAAACCATCCCACACACAACAAAAACTAGAGAGCTCACTCAAAGAGTCATCCTATTCAAGTGCAA
Source organism: Lygodium microphyllum (assembly GCF_053477565.2). NCBI lineage: Eukaryota > Viridiplantae > Streptophyta > Polypodiopsida > Schizaeales > Lygodiaceae > Lygodium > Lygodium microphyllum. The sequence goes on from NC_141155.1 coordinate 33,093,716, forward strand.
AGAAAGACCCAAAGTAGTAAAGCCAAAACTAACTAGGTAAAGTAAGCTTAGGGTAGAGCTACAAAAGGTTCCAAAGGTGTTCGTCCTTAGAGAATCATAAGAAGTCAACATACATTGGGAAGAAGAGCTCTCAGCCCTAGAAAGAATGGAGTCATGGGATGCATTCATGGCCTTTCTCTTCAATAGAACAACAAAGCTCAAGCAAATACTCCTGGTGAACGTCATAAATCAGGTGATTGATATTGGGGTAGTCTTATTGGACGGATCAAAAGTTGCAAGATCCTGAATCATGTTGAGGAGAGAAGGCAAGGTATTGGAAGAAGAAGGTGTTTGAAAATTATAGACTAGATCTTGGCTTCAAGAAATAGCCAACTTGGAGACAAACTATCTTGGAGGAGAGTGATGAGGCATGGATGACCTTTTGTGGAACACTGCCTAAGGAAAGAGGAGATCTTGTGCATTTTCCCCACCCACGAAGGCATAGTATTGACTACAACCCCAACACACATGGAAGGCGTCACTTATCCACAAACACATGATATTGATGAAAACCTCAACACACATGGAAGGTATCACTTTCCCCTAATATTCAATGAAAAATCTAGTCATGACCTAAGGACTATCTCAAGTCTCAAGAGTGGGACCTGGCACCTTCATTCAAGAAGTTTGCAAACACATTTCAGAATTTTCTAGATCCAACCTTTTTGTAGCAAGTTGTAACTATCTCGAGCTCTTGATGATGTTGCTAACTCAAAAGAAAATAGCTGAATAAGGGGGACTCCAACCCTTGTTTTTTAATATAAATCTGGGAATAGACAGGTATGCCAGGCTTATACTTCAAGCTACTAGGCTACATACCTACTACCTAAACCTTTTGGAGGATATGAATGAAATCTAGTTTACCAAATGTAATCATCCCTTCTTGCCCTCAACAATGGTGAATACCTGCTTGTCCAGTAAACCATAGATGATGAGCATGGTCTTCATTGAGAAATCCATTAGGACCCTACTTTCATCAGCCCAAGATTAAAGGAGAGGCAAGGAATACTTGCCAAATAAAAGAAAAGAAAAGAAAACACACTTAGGGAATTCCATTTGGGAAATGGCCCATGGTCATGATCCATTAGCCCCTTTCTAACCTCCAAAATTACCTCTTACTTCAACCCACACTTTCCTCAAGTCATTTATGGTCTTAAGGGTAGGACATCCCAAGAAATTAGCAGACTTGTCACCCTGAACAACACCTCACTACACCCAAACCTCTAACTGATCGAGCTAGGGAATTTGTGTTCACCTAGCACAAACTCATCTCCCAATCACACATCCACCCACTTACACCCTGCTCACTACACATAAAATTTCCCTATATGTATCTTTAAAAGTGAGAGAAACCACCAACAACCACCCCTTCCTTCCTCATTACATAATCTCTTACCTTCCCTTTGACCATTCCCATGCAGGTTCCAAGCACCTTCACTAGTGCCAAGGGACTGCCACTTGCCTAGGAGACTGGTAACATTAATGTTTTTTGCAAAAGATCTACAAAAGTAGGAGCAAGAATAAATGAGAGTATATAAAAGGAAGCAACAAGTATCAATATCATAATAAAAAGGTAACAACAATAACGAACAATCCCATGTGCATAAGCGTAAAATTTATAAAATACTAGCATCCAAAATAATAAGAGTCCTTCATACCAAATGCGCTCCACTAATCAAACCAAAAGTAACTACATCTACATCGCTTCATCTAATAAATTTCTTACATTAATTACTTGCCATCTATTAGGGAAATTTTAAGGACAAAAAACAGTTGGTAATATTCTTAATGCAAAAGAAAATCTATGATATAACTTTGTTGTCCCACTTCCAGACCCTAACAACCCATATATCAATAGAAAGCTCTAGAAAAGTAGGTTCTAAAAATACAATGTGGGAAAGGAACCTAAGAGTGATGATTATATCATTCAAGACATCAAAGGGAAATTCATCAAAAGTTATGATAAGAGAGAAAACAATGTTCCTTTATTAAGCTGAAAAAGCCCTCATTACTGAGATTCTATTGAAATGATTTCCATTTAGAATTGATTTGAATGAATTTTATTGTAGTTTTTTAATGATTTTTTAATTATCAACCTTGAAATTAAACTAAAAAGATTAAAATTGTCAAATACTGGTTAGATTTATGGGACCAACCATGTATCATCCATAGCTAAAATGGCCCCAAGCTCTAATGATAAAGATATAAAGAATGATATAAGCTACTTGGTATTTAGGTTCAAGAGCCAAGTGGTGCAAAAAGGTGAAGCACACTATTATTACATCATCTCAAGAGAGGAGCTTGGAATAGGCTAATAACTCGATGGTCTATCATCGAGATTTGACAACTTCTTGATCCCTGTTACATGGATTAGGATGGAAGGCCTCTAATTCTAGACAAGAGATGAAAAAATTTCATGAGATTGGAAATATTGTGGAGATCATGATAAATGAAGTGTAGTCAAATAAGAGGTCTTGATTATCCCATCCCAAAGATGGGTGGACCAACTTAGTTGAGTGCCTTTCTATGTTATTATGATTAGATCTCATTGATGGTCATTGAGTGGTCATCCCTTACATCGTAGGGATAGAACCTAGTTTAACACTATTTTAGGCCAAAAATTTGTAACCATACTATGGTACAGGGGTTGATGAATTATTTTCCCTCATTTTCCACTCTCTTGGAACCAAGCATAGTGTTGGTTACTCTTGACCTTGAGAGGCTGACAACCGGTGTCTTAAGAGGGCATTAGATGGTTGCTTCTAGTACAACTTACAAGCTGAGGGGGCCCTCATATTCAATCATCTCCGGTTTATGCCTTGAGGTTTCAATATGAATGGATTCAAAGAGCAATTTTGTGGCTAGCTTCATTCATCCTACGGGATTCAAACAATGTTGCCTCCTCTAGCCAAGCTAGAACTGGCTATATTACTATGTTGCTTGTGATATTTTTACCATAATAATTTGACCATATAGTTTATATTGTCCTATAGATTGTTAATAAGAATGGAAAAGTTATAAGTGCTACAATCTCTCTAATAGGGAATTAATTAGCAAGAATTTTTTTTTATGAGTAGTGTTCAAAGATACTCCTCTCACACAACCCAAAAACAAGATGACAAGGAGTGCTATTAAAGTATATGATTTTGTCAAGATGCTAATTTCGTTCAGAAAATTTTGATAATACATGACGTGTGACACGCCAGCTCTCTCAGGCCACAATATAACTTGAATGCCTCTTATAACCACAAACACATGGAGAGCACACATAATGCAAAACATCTATAACCTCAAATTAACAAAGCAAGAACTCGAGTTCAAAAAAAAAACTTCACTCAATCTTCATACCTCTAAATTCAATTGTTGTGATACATTGAGCTATTTGCACCATGTCTGTAGAAGTTTTAAGAACAAAAAAGTTTTCTCCAAAAGTTGTGTGTGACTGTTCTCTCCTCACATACAAGCTTTCAATATCAAGAGAAGGGTCCCCCCCAAAGTCCTTTGTCTCATCCCCTTGTATAGTTTTTCCTTAGCTAGTGATAATCTTTCTTTTTAAGATTTTTAGCTTTTCAAAACATTACAAAATTTTTGAAAATCCTTATTGGCTTTTCTCATTTTCATACTTTTAGATTTTTATACATTTGAATGCATCTTTGTCTGCTATACTCCAAACTACTTTTTTGAAGCGCTTATTGAGCTGTTAGATTATTAGGATATACAAGAACTTCAAATCAATGGTTTGAAGTGATGCCACCAATCAATCCATCCATTATGCAATCCTTTCATTGTAGAAAGACACACTCCAAGTTCCTCGAAAGCACATGCAAGCCATCATGATGAATATGGTGATTCAACTTCATCATGACAAATAAAAGTCCCACGAACAACTCACACATAGGCAAGTCAACCTAAAAACTCACCAACCAGTGAATTACAAACAATCATCAGCCAAAAATATGGAGCTTCTGCTTCCATATGTTGGTAGCCTAATGTGCTACAATAGGCTTCTTCTTTTGCACATTGAGTAATGATCAAGATCATCTTATTTTCTTCCATCTCCTTTGCAAGAAGCTCACTAATTCAGCAAACAACATTTCTTTAGCACAAACCATACATCCCTTTAAGAAACACATCATAAGAAGACTCCTTCGTCATGCTGACCAGCCTTGCCCTTAGTAAAATAGCCAACCACTCTTAATCATTAACTGTGCATCACAGAACTCTGTCTTGACTATCATGATGACAAGCCCCTTCAATTCTGCTGGTAGGTCACAGTGGGAAAAATCATAGTTGCAACATTGGAATGTATGCAAAAGAGGGAGAAAGAGGCTCAAAGTACAAGAAAAAATCATTGTTTATTAAGTTTCTCAAGGTACAACTTGGGTACACTCTATCTCAAGTTTGATAGTGACCCATAGGCTGTTTATATAGCCTTTGCCAAGCTAGGGTTAGGGTTTTCCCTGCCCCTAAGGCTATTCACACACATCTGCCCTCATACACCCTTGCTTACAGTGGGTTCCTATGCCTATCTTCTAACACCCCCCCTCAATGCCAGGGTGGCATTGGATTACAAGGCATGTAAGATGTCCCTCCCCCTGGGATGCCTTTATAAATCAGGCTTATAAGAGTGCTTTAGGTAGATGATTTAAAGAGTCAAAACAATCGATCTTTAGATGGATTGGAGGCATAGTTGGCCACCAGTTCTTTGGGTACATCAGGAGTGTTAGGGCATTTACTAGTGATATGCCCTGTCTTCTTGCATTTGTTACATTTCATTTTCTTGGGATACTTCTTCCAATAATTGTTTACAAGATGTCCTTCTTTCTTACAGAAAGAACATCTAGTGAGAACTCTATGTACGAATACTTGATCACGAGAAGTTGAAGATGCTTGACTGTTGCTACTTTCTTTGTGGTTTCTCTTTTCTTCATCCAAATAGGATTGGATGGTACTTGCCAATGTAGGGTCTGGAATGTTGGTAAGAGTGGTTACAAGAGTAGGAAACACCTGTTTTACAGCTTTTAGGAGAATAGCAATAGCATCTTCTTCATGTATTAGAGCTTGTACATAGGCAAGCTGTGCCATAAGTCCCTTCATGTGAGAGATGAATTTTCCCAAATCTTCTCCTAATCTATATTCCAAGCTAAAGAATTCAATTTTAAGGAATATTTTAGTATTTTACCAGTGGCTCCATAGAGCTTTTCAAGCTCATCCCTTTTTTCTTTAGCAGTGTTTAGTTGATCAACATGATGAATTAGGGACTCATCTAAGTGTAACATTATGCTGGATTGGGCACGTTGGTCATCCTCTACATCAACCAGATTTGCAAAGTTTACAACTCTAGTGACTTGAATGAGAGGCCAATACCCTCTCTTCATCATTTTTTACTTCATAAGTACTTGCCATGGGTAGAAATCTTTGCCATCAAACTTTCGAATTTGAGGATGGACATTAGCATATGTTGTGGCCATTGGGAAGGTCTTTCCACTTGTTAGGACAAGGGTAGTGTCTATTCCCTTACAAACTTTCCACTGAATGCAGAAGCAAATCAAACAATTGAAATCAAAGTTGTAATGAGGAGAAAGGCTGAAAATCATACAAATATAATATTTCAAAGTATGAATGTGGTGGTCCTTTCTTATGTGCAAACTTCTTCCGAGGTTTAATAGCCTTTTTAGGTTCTAATGAGGTAAACCTAGACTGGACTTTAGGCTCCTCCTTGTGGTATGGCTTAGTGGATGGACAAGATCGGTCTATGATCTCAATGCTTGTTGCTGATGATTCCGAGGAGACTACAATGACACTCATCCTTTTGATTGCATTGACTATTGTACTTGAACCAAAGTCACTCAAGATATGCAATACAATTCTAGTGTATGATGGTCTATGTGTCTATAATTGTACACATTACCTTACAACAATATAAGAAGAGGAAGCTGATAAAATAACACTCACTAGATTTAGTAAATACCCAGCAAGAAAATGATTAGATGATGTAGCTACCTCGTGCTCCTTAGCTTTTTCCCACTAAATAAGAGTGCATTGTGAAACCAATTATCAAGTCTATCTGCACTCTGATGGGTATGATGCATTCTCTCAGGTCCATGTTTTCTAAAGACAACCAATTATCAGGGATAAAATCCCATGATTGGCATAAGATATGTAAGTTTTATACTACGAATGGATTGTAAGAGGCCTACGTATTTTGCTATTTGGAGTGTAGTAGTTATTCATAATGCTTCTTCATTTGTAGTAGTTTGTACTACCAATCGTGATCGTAGAATGCCTTACTCAAAAAATACACGGGGTGATTTACAAGTTGTTAAATTTAGTGCAATGGATCTCACAGAAGGAGATCGAGACATCCTCAATTGAATCTGCAAGGCAGGGAGCAGTGGAGACGGCTGTCTCTTTGAGAAATACATGGCCACCAACATGCTGATGATACAAATCCACCTTTTGGTGCATCTTGTAGATGAAGTAGAGATTGCTAGACCTGTCTATACTCGATGTATGTTCTTCTTGGAGTGCTTCATGAAAACCCTAAAAGGCTTTGTGCAACAATGAGCTCAACCAAAAGGTAGCATGGTTTAAGGTTGGTTGGTGTCTGAGGCGTTATTTCATATTTCACAATGGCTACCAACGGTGGATTTAGACAACATTATATTATGGTCATTAAAGGACGATGACAAACTGACCGGAGATGTGGTGGTTAGAAATGGGGTAGAAAGAAGAATGGACGCTACAATGGAGGATAAAGCTAATCGTTTTTGTATGTTGCACCATACCTCCATGGAGACATGGCTTGTTAGGTACGAGCAAGCCATGCCAGGAAAGATCAGAAATAAGTGTGTTCTGAATTTCAATGTTGTATACGCCATCGACCGATTTGATATCTTAAGGGCATGGAGGAGATGTCGTGGTGTATATCAACGTGATGGTTGCATGGAGCTTTGACTGCAACATCTTGCGAAGGGGTAGAGGTCTCAACTGAGGAGTGGGAATTCTCAAGGGGATGTAGTACAAAGGTGACAACGTATTTAAGGTTTGTCGTATCTAGATTTTGTATACAATAGCTAATTTATTGTTTCAATGTACAATACAAAATATACAGTGCGGCATAGTCGCACGAACAACATTTCGACATGGAACGTATCGACAAAATAAGGGTACATAAGATATGCGTTTTAAGTATGATCATTTTTTAAAGTTTTATATTATTGTGCTTTGCTTGATTTATATTGATTATGCTAACATCAATTTTTATATGTGTAGGTGATCTTTGTAGATATTTGGATCCGTAAGATCAGTCAAGGGATGAGTGACGAGGAGCTACAAAAGATCTTCACATATGTCTTCAGATCAAATGGCTCGATTTAGAGATATGGCGGAACAAGAGCTATCTCGAACACCATCAGTCCATTTTGTTAAATCTACTTCAGTGCACTCTGATGCTTGAGTTTCCAGTAGATGAGGTCAATGCTCTAGACTTGGGCTAGACGGAGGGAGTGGTTCTAGGGGATGCTGCGGAGACGTGGATGCAAAGAGCCCTTGGTCGGCTCGGGATACAAGTGCTACTCCTCGCTCTCGTGCAGGTTCGAGAGAACGTGGATCAAGTGGTTGTTGTGGAGGTACCAACACAGTGTCTCCATCTTATCGTTTTGTTGGAGTTGTGTCATCTATGGGATTTATCACACAGCTGCGGGAACATCTACTCTAGTCACTCTAGCCAGCTGTGCGCAGGTGTGGCACCCCTATGGGTGCTACTCCAAGAGATACTACCCTTGAAGGTACACTATATGTGAAGGGATCTCCTGGATATGCCTAGGAGCCTGATCATAGGTAGGAGAGGACACATCTTAGGCATATCCTAGAGAGGTATGGATACCTTGTATATGATAGGACATGAGCCATCATCATGAATGATGAGGGGAGGAGGGTGATGGCTCATATGAGAGAGTTGTGCCAAAAAGTTTTTTGGCACAAATTCTTGGATCATTGAAAGAACATACTAGAGGGGGGCAAGGACTACATAGTATCATCCTTGCATGAGGAGTTTCTAGTAGCTGCCCTAGCAAATAGGTTTTCCATAGGCTCAATGATGGAGTGTATGCATGTATACATGTCACACAGACAATCAAGAATGCACGCAAGGCACTTAAGAGTAGGGTGTCAAAGCCTGAGTGGCTAGACGCAGATGACTGGCACCGACTCAAGGAGGAGGCTACAGGTTCTCAGGACATTGAAGACAGTAGTGCGAGGCAGCGAGGGCACGACTGAGGGCATGACTAGAGGTAGAAGTGGTCCATCATCTTGGGAGTGGCGGCTACAAGACTTATCTGGAGGACTTTGTAATTTTTTCTTTTGTTCTGCTTGCTTTTTTTTTTGCAATATCCCTTATACTAACAATCGTGTTTCTAACTGTTGTATTTTGTTTTCTTTGCAGCGCTCTATTACAAATTGCGATCCCACCGGCTTAGAGACTCGATATGTAGAGAGATAAGGTCTCACTACATTGATTGACTGATTATATGGATGTGGTGGCCCAATAAGTCACTCCTCTTTATTGTTTGTAGTTACTAATTTTAATTAAAATGCATTATTGTATGGTGGATTAATGTGTAGTTATTTCTTTTTTTGCAGAGTCTGTTTGATGCTCCTTTGTGCCGGGATGAGCTTTCGAATGGCAAGGATCTATAACTGGCCCTTGGATCCATGGAGTGCACATCCTTTTCTTTTTTCATCATGTGATTTATGTAGGCATTTTCTATGCACTATGTTATTATCATCGTTTGTATCTTGCCATGATTCTACCATCGCTTTCATTACACGATCTTGTATTTATTCTATGTATAATCAGTCTTATGGATTCAAGTACACTTTGCCTTTATTTTGACAAGCATTGTACACTTTACTATAACTCTTCTATATGGCCTAAATATACCACATAGTTCTATTTGTGGCAGCGTAGCTTGTTGCCTTCCACAAAAATAAAATAAATTCAGTGTAGTCGTTGCTATTAGCATCACATTTAGCATCACAAATCATCGCTATATGCGTATAGCGACGATGATAGCGATTGTTCTATGGTGTTTGCTAATATGGATGTTTTTTGCGATGACATGGGTAAATTTTTTTATGTACATTTTCATTGCTTTGAATATCGGTATGAGTCTTGTATCTTGTAGTGTATACCACCCTATCAATCCTAGAAATCCTCTAATTTCCTTGATGTTCTAAGGTGGTGGCAACTCCTAGACATCCTTGATCTATGCAAGATTCACGAAGATACCCTACTTTGAGATGATGAACCCTAGGTATTCAATTGTCTTATGAAAGAATGAACAATACTTGTTTTTAGTGAAGAGCTTGTTCTCTTGAAGTTTGAGAACAATCCATAGATGATGCAGATGAACTTTTTCTACCTTAGGGTAGGTGAGAATATCATCAAAGAAGGTGAGAAAAAACTCTTCAAGATATAGCTTGAAGTTATCATAAACTAGTCTATTAAAAGTAGCGAGAGCATTTGTCAACCCAAAAGACATTATGATGAACTTGTAATGGCTATACTCAATTTAGAGAAAATTTTTGTAGCCACTTTTAAAGCACAATATTGGCCTGGGAGGTGTAAAAGAGTAAATTTTCATAAAAAATGAGTCATTGTTAATATGGAGTTTTTCTAAGTGGATCTCACTGCTAGGAATCCAATGCAAGCGTCCATTCATCAATGAGAGTTTTTTTGACCCCCCATTTACTGGGTTCAAGGTTGGCATTATAAAGTAGCTACCTGATTGAAAAGCCAAAAAGCAAGTGAAGGAGGCCATGTGATAGATTTCAATGCTAGAAAGCCAACCATCCCTATTAGATCACAATTGCGAGAACCTTTTCCTCCTCAACTAAGCCGGAACCACTTCGAATCATATGGGAAAAGGCCAAAAGGAAACTAGTTATTCTATGGGTTATAGCTTAAGCTTAATTTAGAGCAGAAAACTCAAGAAATGAAACAAATGGAGAGAGGGGGTGCCATTTTTTTGGTGACCCCTCAAATCCCCTTAAAATGGAAATTTTGGATTAGTGATGATTTCCTTCTTGCTCCTAGGCATTGGTTACTTCAATTTTTTACCCTCCATTACTTCGCTTTTGGCTAGAAATGATGTAGTATTGAACAAGATCAAATATCAGATTTTCTCTCTCCTCTTTCTCTCTTGCCATAAATGTGGTCAATATGGACTAAGAGAATGAGGGGGAATGGGTGCCAGTTCACAATGGAATATGAGAGATAGATCAAGAAAGTGCCAAGTGTCAGCAGGAGCTGTAAACGAGTATCAACGGCTTTTCATTTTTGAAATATGACAAATGGGTATTCGATTTTATATGTAAGTAGGGTTCCTCTTAGTTTTATGATGCGTATTGGTTTCCTATGGTCAAAATTGGTTTCTAGTGTTTAAAAATGGTTTATTTTATCATAAATATCAATATACATAGCAAGACTTAATCATTTATACACTTTATGCAAAACATACAAAAGTGTGGTTTTATGCTAAATCATCAATTTGATGAGTCCTATCATAGAAGATTGTGTTTCCATAGAGGGAAATGGAGAATAATAATGAGTTTCAATATTATTAAGTGTTTTACATAAAAAATGAAAAATAAAATAAAATTTTAATTACAAATAATTGTGAAAAATAATGAAATTTTGAGTTTTAGTTTAGGAAAAAAAATATATTGCACATGAAAATTTATGGAAAATTTGTGCTATGTTTGTGCAAGTATAATGAAAGTAGGGCATGAGGATTTTCCTCAACTTACTCCCATTTGTATATTTTAGCATGTATTTATTGCTTACATTATAAAGAAACATACATGGAAACACCTCTTAACCTACCCATTGCAAGTAAAACCCTAAAAGGTAGGGAGAGAGAGGGTTTTATGTGTTGAATATAGTTTAAAATCTGTTTTTTTGCTACACTTTTCAAATAGATGTTGATCTTATTTTAAGTATTAAGAGGTACAATAGCACAGAATAGTCCGACATTGTCTTATCATTCTTGCAAAGTTGTTAGTGAAGGAAAACAATGGAAAGAATGTTTGAAAACATTCACAGTGATGATTTTATTTAAGTAAAATATTCATCCACATTGCATTATATTGCACGGTCATGGTATAAGGAGAAGTATCTCCTAGATGAATATCACTTGGATTCAACCTATTGATCCATAATGAGTGTGAGTATCCCTATGCTATAGGTTTAATATAATCGTATTCTTGGGGACTAATTTGGTGATGAGTATACTACCTTCTAAGATGAATATTGTGAAGAGTTGAGTTTTTGCATATGTATTATATGTTGAGATGGCACATCCCATGACCAATACCTTGGGATGTAGTAGAGCTATAGTGGGGCCACATGATAAGGTAGGGATGGATTCCCGTTTGTTTGTGTTACGAGATGCTAGCTACCTATATGTTCGGGTACTCCCTTTGCTTGGAGTCGGGAAGGGCGGCATCTCATTGGACCACAATCTAGAGATTATATCTACATACTTTGATAAACCAATTTTTGTAGTATCTATACACTCTTGGTCGTAAGTCCATGGGGTTTTTTGGGTGAGTATAAGAGGCTTGAATAGAGCCATAAAGCTAGTCTAAGACCCATTTTTGGTCCCAAAAAGTGGTGCATTTGTTAGGAGCTATCGATAAGTGGTAGTTCTTGAACCTGGGTTAATTAAGGACTATTAAGTCAATTTATACCAAAGAGCATTGAGATAGACCCATTATTTTCATATAAACACTTTCAAGCTAAGATCCAAAATCACGAAAGACGCGAAAGGGCTAGATGGTGGATTGAAATCCCTCAAAGTATTCCCCTTAATGTAGCAGCCCAATACCCTTATGAGAGGGAGCTCTTAGTGACCCTAGTGCCACAAGCAATGCATTAGAAGGAGGAGGAAGCTCTAGTGCTCCCCTTCTCTTAGTAAGTCAACCCACTCTGAGTGGGGTTGCAGTCACACTATTACAAACTCTTATAGTAAATTTGGTTATCATTATCACACAACCTATTGCAATTCCCACATGAAGATTGGATTTTTCAGATTTATGTTTCTCTCTACCCATCTTTAACAGGTTCACAAAGGAGGATGTGGAGCTTCATATCAGTGAGTTCTAGAAACTCATGTTTAATTGTCGAATTTAGGATGAAGAGGGACATCTAATGATGTTCTTTAACATGACCCTAAAAGGGAGGGCTGAAATGTGGTATTATGACTTAAAAGTTGGTACCATAACCACAATTAATTTATTTTATGCAGCCTTTTGAAGGGAATTCACCCCTAAGAGAGGTGGAAAATATTGGCTACATGTGCTAAATATGACACATCAAGAGTCCCATGAAAATGCACAAGCATATGCCAAGAAGATGAATGAGGACTTTTGCAAGTTGCACGTCTCTATCCTTATCCCACTTGCTACCTAATTGCAATATTTCTTGCATGGATTGTACTTTAATATCTAAGTGTAGTTGAGTAGTGCCTCTTTAGTGAATATAGATATTGCTATAAATCAAGTAGAGAAATTAGAGTCCCTCTTACACACGACCTACACATCGAGGTTAAATCATAATTCTAGCCTTAGACTTGGAAATAATTTAAGATTGGTTAGTGGAGATCAAGGTGCGATCAATAACCCTGTGACCAACCCGAATGGTAGAGAAAGCATGATGCAGAATGTACCTTTGTTTCTTTCTCCTACTAATGTTGTTAAGCCAACACTTGGACAAAGGCCTCCATTTCAAAAACAAGGGTCACTACAGGTAGCACCCCCTTCACACGTTGTGCAACCCCGAGGGGGGGGTAGCTTTTGAAGCCACTAGTTATGAGTCCTTTGCATCAAACATTGTAGAGGAAGTAAAAGATACAATGAAACTTTATATAGATATGATCACTTGGCAATACCACCACATTGTCATAGATGTTACTTTTTAAAAGTGCAAACAATATCTTATGGGTACTAGGAAGCCCGATGTGGGTTCATCGTGATTCAACTGTAAGTGGTGTGGTGGGCAGCATTTCCCTCATAATTTTCCTAATGTCAAATGCCATATAAGTGGGAAGTGTGGTCACTTAGCTAGTACTTATTAGAGTAGAGTTATTTCTCTCTAGGAAGGTACTCCGAAACTTGGGCATGTGAACCATTGTGTGAATAATGAGAATATTGAAGGAGAGGGCCCTAAGAAAATTTTGCAAAGGCATAAGCCACACTAGAGGAAATGCCCAATGAGGTAATTCTGGTGTTGAAACTTTACGAATCAGTGAAAGGTTATCTCCTAACAATGTTAGGGTAGTAACTAGGGGTCAAAATTTGAAAGATTCTTAGAAAGATGACCTAGTACAAGAAAACTTAACCATAAACCTAGTAGGGATTATAGGATGTTGAATGCCTAGGCTAGTTCTCTTTAAAAAAATAGTATTTTAGAGGATCTTGTGGTCAAAAGAAAAGGAGGGCAATAAGATTATCAAGAAGCCTAAAGAATGGCTTGCTTGTGCAGAAAGAGAAGAGAGTAATGAGAAACTTCCATTAGTTTGACCTAGCAAACATGCTACATGAAGTCAAATTAGATATGAATCTACTACAAGTAATCCAACTGTCATCAAACGTTCGTAAGGAGTTAGGTATTGAACATTGGGATCATGTAGAGAAGCACTATCCTAGGGTGCAACATATGTCAATGGAATCCTAATAGAAAATGCAATGGTCATCCATAAACATTATAGGTATGGATTTATTGGAGAATCTGCATCTACCAATCCAAAAGGATATCACGACGGTTTTAAAATGGCTGATAATAGCCTAAGGCAACAAGAAGGAATGGTATTGCTAATAGTGAGTGTGTTCTTGACTTCACTATTATTCGATTTTCTAGGAGGCTAAGTTGTTAGTTATTACTTGAATGTCCATGGATATTATATTTCCCAACAGGTCGACTAATTTTTGGGCATGGAGTAAAGAAAATAATTTTAGAAACACACCTTAAGCACCTATTGGATGAAAGGGTATTACCTCTTACTATAGAATGAGAGGCACTTGAGGAAGCCTCAGATTGGAACCTCAAGGTCCAGTGATTTTGAAGAGGATTCTACTACCGAGGAGGTTTACCTTGGGTAAGTTACTCATGAATATATATGTACATCATGTGGGTTCAAAATAAGCTATTTTTAAAATACTATTTTTATACAATTTTTACATATAGAAGGGTGTAATATAAATAGTTTATTTATAGATTGAATAGAAAAGGGTTATGTTTTATTCAAAAAAATCACAAATAAGGATATTTATAAATAGGCCTTGAATGCACATGATGTAGAGGATATACATATAGTAACCTCCTCAATGCGAGGTTTACCAAGTATGCTTAAATAATACAATAGAGGCAAAGGATAAGATTCATGATGTTGATGTGATAGAAATGGATCTTGGACTCCCAATGATCCCCACCACCCCATTAAACTCAACAGTATTTTATCTACTAATGAGTGTGCAGATTATGTGGTACTCCTACAAGAGTTTAGGGATATATTTGCATGGAGTTATGCTGAATTGAAGGAGGATCCCCTCTTTGTTGTCATGCATATGATCCCATTGAAAGAAGATAGTTTGATGATACATGTAGGGTTATAGCAGTTTGATGATACATGTGAGGATAGGATTCCAAATTGTGTATGTCCCATTTAGTTGATTTAAGATCATGTAGGGTTATAGTAGTTTGATGATACATGTGAAGGATAGGATTCCAGATTGTGTATGTCCCATTTAGTTTATTTAAGATCATTTGGGAATCCCCTTTTACTAACAACCGTCGAATACCACCTTTCTTGGCAATATTCAGTCCCATAATCAAAGATTTATACTCCGCCATGTTGCTAGTGAATCCTACCTCTAGATAAACAACTAATTTCATTGTAACTCTATGTCGGGGATCTCCGATAACTAATCCAACCCTCCCTTTGTTACGAGGGCCCCTGGATGCTCCATGAAAGTATAACATGTACGTCTGCAATGGGTTTACACAACTAGCCATCAAGAACTCCCCTATTTGTAATTATGATAGTCAAAATTCATCATACATACAGGATGAACTAACGGCTCCATCCCACCTTCTTCATTAAACTCAATAGGGATGCTAGTCAAAATTTGTGAACAATGATGGAAAAAAAAATTTATCTCCCACACAAAGGTATTGTCTTCTTGCTCAATCACTTTGTATCCTTTGCTCCACCAAATAAGCTTTCCCTGATGATATCTTTACTCTAGATATAGGTCACGGGGGATTCACTAGTAGTAATAAGGAGATGTCACCTGCGTGTAAGAAATATATGAAAATACCCCTTATCTACCCCCTATTTATGGGACCTTACCTTATTAAATGTACATTCTTTCCCTTAAATAACCCCCCTCCCTTACACTCACGTGGTACCATACGGTAAACCCTAGTGGACCCCCCGGGATATGGGTGCTCCAAATAAGGGATTAACCCCCCCATCAACCAATTTAAGCTCTCTTGTAGGTCTCAAATCAGCCCAAGCATGGACTTGAAATGCATTTAGTGCGTTCGCATACTCAAAAATAATAAGGTTTAATATTATTAAGATTAACCTTATTTTTTAATTCCACTCCCTATAGATTAGCTAGTAAAGTCATTGACTTATAATTACCTATCCTAAATACCTTGTAAGGGCTATCCCATCTAGGCTTTAGCCTCCTGAGAAATAGTTCCCTATGTTGTTACATCACATAGGGTTGAAGGTCACCACAGGGGTTTAGCAAGAAAACTAGACAAGATAAATAGAGATATGTCTTCAAAAGATAAGTAGATTATAGTGAATGTTTAAAGGTTCAAGAGGTACTTCACGGTCAATCACAGGGGTTTGAGAGAGAAGAATGTATGGCGGTTCAAGATCTTAGACTCCAGAGATGGTAGAGATAAGAGAAGGGTTGAAGGTTTCAAGCCAAGCTCTTGAAGATGTTGATAGAGCTTCCAACTGCATGTTCTTAGCAAAGATTACAAGAGTATTATCTCATAAGTTCTAACTCAAATCAAGCTTCTTTTCTTGACTATAAGAGCAATCACAAATTATAAAATCAAGTACAATATGTTGTCATGTATCACAAACAACTCTACATCCCATCATTCATACATGATGCCATAGCAGGAATCAACTTTGCATGATTATATTCAATGTAGACTGGTAGGGACAAAAGCTTATGAGTCCATCACAAGGCTTGTAGGGCAAAGAGACTTGCTTCAAGAGAGCTTCAAATTGAGTTCCTAGTAAGGATAAGTTACCATAGCTAAGAAATAATAGAAAGAGCTCCCCTTAATTCAACTCAAAGTATCTATGAATGATCTACAAACATTGCCCTGCCATAGGGGCATATAATAGTTGCATATTTTGACAAGATGTCTTCTGTAGAGTAAGAAATGAATTAAAAGAACAATGTTGTAGATGCTTCTCTGAAGATGGTTGAAGATATCAGTCCAAATATCTTCCAAAATTCACCTCTGATGATAGCATAAACTTTCCCTAACACAATGTCGGAGTGTTTGGTGTCTAAAGTCCACCACAGGGGTAATAGACAATAGGGTGGACGTAGATTGAGGGATAGGAGTAGACGGAAGAGACGGGGTTCGAAGAAATTGAAGACGTAGAAGAATACTCCCAAAAAATTTTAGAAAATGTAGAAGAATACTAACAGAGATGAAGCCTCTCAATTTATTCCTGCATTATGAGAAAATAAAACTTTAAAGGACAAAAATGTGTATTAAATAATACCTTCCTCTATGCTGCTCAAATCGCCAATTTGATGCCTCCATTGGCTCCAAAAGGGGTGTAAAATTGCAAGACACCTGGCAAGAATTCAGCCAGATCACTCCTTCATCTCCCACTTTGGAGTGTTGTTCACTTCTTGAAAACAGCGATCGTGCTTTGGATGATTTCGCCAATCTCTCTTTTTACATAAAATCCTCTCAAATTAGCTGAAAGCTACATGCTTTCTTTTACATGTTATCATAATCTAGAAGTTATCTATAGTTTTATGGATTTTTACAAGATATAATATCTAAAATATAAAAAACAAGCTAAACCTTGTCCAAAAATCTAATATTTTTGAACCATGGACATTAACACTAATGTCTAAAATGGCATTGGCTCTCTAAATCAATAAGAAAGTCATACTCTAGATTTTTTTACACGGTGTGCGCATAGCGGCATGACAATGCGCATCATAATATAGGACTAATCGTCATTTCTTAAAGGTATATTTCTTTGCTTTTAGATCATGCAGCCACTTCATTCAACTCTTAGCCATTTCCTGGTGCAATAAACTCTGCAATTTGAGATCATCCAAGTGGGCTATAGCGGTAAGGGCATCCTCATCACCCAAACAAGGATTTATTGCAAATATTTTGGTCGGCAACTCAATTTCTAAGGGCAAGACACACTCCTCTCCATAAAATAATGTGAATGGGGTGTGGCAAGTGGCTCGTTTACACATTGTGTTAGACGCCCATACCGCCATATATAATTTTGTATGCCCATCTTATTTCTTTTCAGAGACTATCTTGGATAGGATAACCACAAGCTACTTATTGGTACTTTCAACTTGCCCATTTGCTTGCAGATTATAAGGGGTCATATTTTTATGCTTAATTTTCCACGCTTTAGTCATGATTTTAATCACCTTATTCAAAAAATGGGTTGCACGATCAGATACTATTTCCTTTGGCTGACCAAAATGGCAAATAATCTACTAGTAGTCTCTTTTGCATTGTCCTACCTTGTCGCTTGTGCTTTTGACCACTTTGTAAAGTAATCAGTGGCTACTATAATATATCTCTTTTCAATAGTAGACGACAGGGTAATAGGACCCACAAAGTCGATTCCCCACTTCTCAAATGGAAGGATAGCCAGAATCGGAGTAAGTGGGCACTTCCTATTGTCTCTACTGTCATGTCTTTGACATGTATCACATCTCTTAACATACTCAAATGAATCTTGAAAGATGAACGGCCACCAATATCCAGCTCTTAAATCCTTTTCTGCCATCAACCACCTAGCAATGTTCCCCCCCAACAAGCAGAGTCATGGCACTCCTCTAGGATAAATGGAACCTCGTTAGGCATCACACATCGGTGATAGATATCATCAATACCGTGCCGATATAGTGTTCCTACGATCAAGGAAAATTTCAATGCATGGTGTTTAATTTTCCTCTTCTCAGATTTTGATAGAGTAGCTCCAGTTTCTCCTATAGATTGATCATGGGTTATAGCAACGTACTAGGAGGGAATAGATATCATATCAATCTTAAACAATGTCTCCATGTCACTTCCTTTAGCCAAGACCTCTTTTAGCTCTCCAAAATCCACAAGACATTCTACAATGCCTTGTAGCTTTGGTGGCTTGCTCTTAATCTCGTAATCAAACTCCTACAAAGTGATTAATCACTTTGCTAAATGGTCAGGCGACTGTAACTTGTTCAGCAACAATTGAAGCCCTTTCACCTTCGTATAAAAAACCACCTTCTCATAAAGAATATAATGCCTGAACTTTTTGGTCGCAAATACCATCGTAAGGGCACAACTTCTCCATATAAGTGTAGTTGATTTTTGATATGCCCAAATTCTTACTAGCAAAGGCTATTGGATGGTACCATTTTTCCTCCCGAATTTGGGATACACAACAGCTAATACTATACATTATTGTTGCTAAAAATTTATAAACATTTCGCCCCTTTTAGGTGCTTTTAAAATAGGTGCTTTGGCAAGCTCCTGCTTCACATCATCAAAAGATACTTTGCAAGCATCACTCCATGCAAACTAATAGTTAAAGGACAATAGGTTCGTCAGTGGCAACATTCTTTCTGCGAGGACATTAATAAACCTCCCATAATACCCTATCGATGACAGAAAGCTATGCATCTCCTTTGCAGTATGCAGCGGACTCATGGTGACTATGACCTTGAGCTTTTCAGGGTCAGTTCACGATCCCTACTGAACTGACCACATGACCTAACAATAGCCCATAAGGTACCCCAAAGACCTACTTCCATGGGTTAAGAGCTATGCAAAATTGTCTGCAATGCTCAAAATACTTCCGCAAAAAAATCAAGTGCCTTTCTCTTGTGGTGGCTACCCCCAAGTCATCAATGAATACTTTGAACTCCATACGAGGAGCTATCATCTAATATATGAAGCCTCAGATTTCTTCATGTGTCGGGCCAAATTTGAGATGATGGGGATAGTGCAACAATGACCTTAGAAGAGACGATCAAAATAAGCCTTTTGCTACATTGAGTAGGGTATGCCAATTAGACTTTGTTTCACAAGGTAAGGTTAGGGTAATATTTAGACTACCAAATTGGTGAGAGGGAGGGGAACTATTCATATCTTTATAACATGCTTTTAGATGAAAATGTATGCTTTCAAGAGAATGGAAAGATGGGAATAAGGCGCATGCATGAAGAAAGAGAAAACACTATATAGAAAGGAAGGCCATTATTAGATAAAAAGGCAAAGAGAGAGAGAGAGATAAATATTGGGAAGAAGAACTCATGCCCAAGGAACCTCAAGGATTTTAAGCAAAAATCTTTTAAATAGAAAGGTGTGACTTGAAGAGCAGCAAGAGAATATGTGCATTAAACAAAGATGAAGAAGTGGATGAAGAAGAAGATGAAGACATAGATGTATATCAAGTAGATGACAAGGAGAGAAGGGCCAAAGAAAGCATGATCCCATTGTTATGTACTCTGGCTATCTTGGCTTGCTATGAACACCACTTCGAGAGAGGGTAACTCACGGTTTGAAGGAGCCCAAGGTGGTGAACTATAGGTGTGAATCTGGGCCTTGTCAATTGGTCAATGTCCTTTTGAAAGAAAAACATAGTGAGATATCTTTAAGGCTCTAACACCAAAGTAGAGGATGATGTTGAGTGGGATTTCCACATAGTGGGCTCATTAGTAAAAAAAAAATAGTAATATTTTATGGAGTAGCTTTAGCATGGTGAGCATCATGTAGATTGCATGTAGGTTTTAATCCACTTGATGGGCCCTCGAGGAAATGCTATGAAGTGGGTCTAAACCACCATTGAATGATGTGTTTTCATGAGAGGGAGAAATTTTGTTAGAGATCCTCAAAAGGAAGACAAATTAAGTAGAGCCACTCCATGTGCTTGCATAAATAGAGTTTCTAGCAAATGTGATTTCCATCTAGTATAGTCATGCAAGAGAGAGCATTGAAGATCTGTTACAGGCCTATGGATGATCCACACAATTACTTTAGGAGACAAAAGCTTTGAAAACATGGAATGTTAAATGATACATTGAGCAAAGGCTTGCCAAATTGGAGAAAAAATGTGTCCCCTTTTAGTAACTTAGGTACAAGTGAGAAAAGCCAAGAGGGTGATTAACAGCTGGAGATTTGTGAATAAGTAGGAGATTATTGAGCGGGCATTTAGAACTTGACCATCTTGAGTATACCATTCATGTGAATCCTAGATATGCCCTTCAGCTACTCTATTTAAAGTAGATACCAATGAGGTCACATCCATTAATCCATGCAATTACCAATTATTATCATCCATTATAATTGTTTGTGATTGACATTACTAATGTTTTATTTTATGATCAATACTTTCATCATAGTGACTTCTACCAAAAAGTAGAAGAATGGCCATTTTGAAATGTTTGATGAGAAGGAAGCTATACACTGCCCAATGTTTTAATTCAATATTAGAGAATATGCTTGATTCTTTGATGTGATTTTGAGTAGAGTTAAATTGAGGGTTATCAACCAAGTGTTCGCATTTGAAATTGGAGTCTTATCTTCATAGATACTGATAGAGATTATATCCTATAGTTATTTTATATTCTCTTCTTCCAATTCTAAAACTTGTTCTCAAGACCCTCCATCTTTTAGGCATTTACACGCATCTCCTTCCAACAATGAATTGCAATGCTTATAGTGTTCCTGATTCTTTTCCCATCTATGTAGCACCTAGTGGCACACTTTCTTTTGTTCAACCTAGTAAATTCCTATGAGCTTCTCCTCTTTGCCTTTTAGCTTCTAATGTGATCAAGTAACCACATTGATCTTCAGCTTCACAAGCTCTTTGATTAACACTTCTCTATTGTGGGTAGACATATATCAAATGCCCCACCACTACTGATTAAGATTCAACTCAACAGCCAGGTGATTAGGACTACTACACTTGGTATACCAGGGGATTTTGATGACATGTTTTTGAAGGCCCTATGACGGTTTAGAAGCCTTGCCCTTTGTTTTAGACTTAGTTGTATTTCAATATTTCCCTTTGCAGAGTCCTTATCCTCATTGCTACTCTCTTCCTGTAGGTCAAAATCTTTATGGAAGTCATTGGCTTTCATGTGACAGGTTTTATTAGTAGGTTTTTCCAATTTCCTCCCTTTTTTTGACTTTTTCTTGGAAACAAAATCGCAATGTGGCTAGCATAGTGATAAAAATAGTCTAGGATATTAACTAATAGGTCTTCCAAAGTGTAAGCTTTTCAGATATCATGATTCAAGCCTTGTACATGCAAAGAGTCCAACATTTTACCATTGGGTCAGGTGTTTGGGGATATACATTCTCTCAAGGCTTTAGAATGAGTGACATATCTTTGGACTATGGCACTATCTGATTTTACCCTATGCAACCTTTTTAACCCTTGGGCATTAGTCTTTTCTAGCTATAACCATGAAAAAAATGTTGTCCCAAATATCTCCCCATTGTTTTCTACCATGAGCAAAGCCGCCACCTCTTTTTGCATCAATAATTTGAAGGAAATTGGCTTATAGGTGGGATCTACTTGGGTGGAAAATTGACCATATATGCCATGTGGAGTTACCTAAGAAAGGTATACAGGTCCTTGATTGACGAGCCAAAAAATGTAAGAAACCCAACCCGTGCTTGGGTAGCCATCCAAGTGTTAACTAGAATACCACAAGGAAAAATGGGTAAAACCATGACAGGGTGAGCTAACGCAAAGAACCACGCTACTAGATTTAGCAGTATCATTGGAGTGATTGGTAGACTAGGGTGCATATCTCGAGTTCTAGGAATAGAATGCAAGCACCTTTTGTTGGGCTACATAGTGAACTACTCTGCTTGGAAATTATCATAGTTCAAGAATGAAGTTTCCTAAGAGACGTATTTTGACACCACCGCTCATACCCAGAAAGCATAGGTTAGACATTTTCTAGTGGACTCTAAGAGCACGTTTGCATGCATATTTGTGCACGTGGGAAAGATTAATGTGGTTAACATGATAGAAATTACATAACACAATGGACAAAATCTCAACAAGGATTAGAGAACATATAATAAATATGAGAAGAATAGAGACTACTTTAATTGATACAAAGATGGTTCTATCCACCCATGCACTTCCCTTATGAAGCTTAGATGGCGATCCAAAGAGATGATAGGCGAAGAGCTTAAGGGTAAATCGAAGAACTCTTATTGGGTGAAACATTAATTAATAATGGCTTTAGATGAGTCTTCCTTTTATAACCTAGGAAGGTAGTTTTGTTGGCATGTACCCACCATATTATAAATCTTCCCTAGTTGGGATGATCTGATTTTAAAGCCAAAATTCAAGCATAAGGTGGCTTGAGAGTCGTAAAAGAGGTGGTTTTGGTGGAAAATGGAATGATCGAGGATCAAGTAGCTGGAGTTTTCCTAGATCCATTTTGATGCTAGGAATCCAATGCAAAGATCCATTTGTCAACCAAAGTCAGTTTCACCTTGCCTTTAATGCCTCTAAGATTTGGTGTTATGAAGCAGCTACTAGATTCAAAAGCTAGAAATCATGTGATATAGGCTAGGGTGATAGATTTCAATGTTAGAAAGTGACTCTCTAGGCCGGATCACAATTTTGAGACCGTTTGCCCCTCCATCTAGGCCACAACTACTTCTTGCAGACAAGTGTGAATATGCAAGTTTAAACTAGATAGTTTGATATTTAGTGCTTAATCATGTTTAAGAGAGCCAAAGACTCAAAAAGCGCATGAATAGGGGGCATGTTTTTTCTGGTGCCCATGCTTTCCCATTAAAAATTTCGTTTTTTGTGCAAGTTGCCATCTTCATCTACGGGGCATGATTCTCGAATTTCTTCTCTATGTGATGCTTCAAATTGCAAGAAAAATGATGTAGTAAATAAAATTATCTATTCTACATCTTTCTCTCTCCTGTTTGTTCATTGTTCATATGGCTACATATGAGAGAGAGCAAGGAGGGCTGATTTGACAAATCAGATATAAATGATGGTTGGAAAGAATAATGGCATATAGATTGAGTGATTTGGATACGTCAATAGTGGCTAAAAAATAGTGTTAGTGGCTCCATTTTTTTGAAATACGAGGCGTATGTATACACATTTTAGATTAAGCTATCTTTATTTAATTTTTATGATGAATCTTTTGTGTGTATGATGGAAGGCAGATTGAAAATATTTGAAATATGTTTGTCGATATCTAAAATTTCAAAAATTCAATTGTTTTCTTTATGTATATTAAAAATAATGAAATCACAAAATTTAAAACACAGGATTTAATGGAAAATGGTGTTGTTTTTGGGTTTTACACACATAAAAAATGATATTCACATGATATGAAAGTGAGTATACTAATGGATCACACTTCACATAAGTCATAAAAATAAAAAAACTCAATAAATTAATAGTGTATGCTAAAATAAATGGAAAAAATCATGAAAATAGTCAAATAAATGAAAAACATTAAGAAAAGAGATATTATGTGTTAAAAATGATCAAAAATTAGGAGAATGTTTGTGATCCTATAATGAAGGTAAAGTATGAAGGTTTTCCTTAGTTTACCTCAATTTATATGTTAAAATGTGTCTTTAAAGCTTGTACCGATGAAAATTTATCATGAAATCACGAAATCTCCCTACATTTGTACAAGCAAATAAAATGTAAACGGTAGGGGTGTGGGGTTGCAATGGAAAGATCTTTGATTAAGTTACTCATTTCTTTGCATATCTTAGTATATAGGTTGTGGTTTATACAAGTTTTAAGGGGTTTAGTAGCATGGATTAGCTTGGTGTTGTTCCTTTATGATGTAGCATGACGCTAGCAGAAAGGAATCATGAAAAGATTATTTGTATACTTCATGTTGAATGATTTTTAGTTCATTTTTTAAAGCACAAAGTGTCATCTGGGGGGGTCACTCATGAAAAATAAGGGGGTTTTAAAACACCAATTTTATACATTTTTTACATACAGAAGGGTGTCATATAAAGGGGTTACTTACAGATTAAATAGAAAAGGGTTGTGTTTTATCGAAGAAAAATTCACAGATTAGGATATTTATAAATAGGCCATGAATGCATGTTATATAGAGAATATATATATAGTGAACCCCCCGAGAGTGTCATACACTTTGCATATGCAATATAAATATGGTATCAAAAGATAAATTTCTAAAGGCATTGCAATTGTATGTCTAGGTGACAATCAATGTTGAGAGTGTAAGATTTCTCTTTGTTGTAGGGTAGTGTGATAGCTTGGGAAACTAATTAAGTGAGGAATATATACAGTCTCCTTGATTGTTACATTCATATTATGAGAGGAATGCGCTACGCTTCTATTTTATGTTGGGGATGGCACATCGTGGAGCCAAACCCTGGGGTGGAGGAGAGCTATAGAAGCCACACTACTCTGCTAGGGGAGCTCTTTGTGTATGCCAATCGAGTGTTGATCACCTATATGTTTGGATACTCCCTCTATTGGATTTGAGAAGGGAAAAAATCATTAGACTACAAATCGATATAAACGATCAATTTATTTAGAGTAGTGTATAGCCTCCAAACGATCCTAGCTACAAGGCCATGAGGATGGTTTGGTGAGCATAGAAGGCCCCGGCTAGAGCCCTAAAGCAATTGTCAAGCCCGTTTTACGTCTCAACAATCGGCCAATATGGAATATTTTAAAGAATATTTTTGTTTACCATTGAGAATATTACCATCACCTCAGACCCCAAAATAGGGACTATTGATAACTCCCACACCTCAAAACTTTATGTATTGTGCCTCGGGTTACTACCAACATAATTACTCTATCTAGCTAAAAGGCTAGATCCATAAAGGTCACTCTTTTGCCATCCGATCACATAGACCTCATCCAATCACATAGATTGGATGGCAAAGATCTCCCTTTTTCCATCCAATCATATGGACCTCATCTGACACACAAGTTAGGACCCACCTAATATCCGTGCTTACACATGGATTATCCTTATAATGTGGGCCTTAAAACTTAGAGTGCCACCACGGATCATTGGTGGTACCTTATGAGGTTGAGGTATTGATCATGTGATATGTTCTAATAAAGTTACATTTAACTTAGAGCACCATGGATCATTAGTGGCACCATACAAGGGTGGGACATTAAGCACATGATATATTCTAATAAATTTATATTTAACATTTTTTTACATGTGTGTAGATAGTGCTTGAAAATGATTTTTAGGTCATTTTAAGTGTTTCGATAAATTTGGTTTATGGTAAAATTTGGTCAAAAGTTTTCTAAGTTCTAGGTTTAAGACTTGTTTTTGAAGCTAATTTGTGGTCAAATGGAGTAGAATTTAGTCAAAGTTCTTCTCATGGAGTTTAAAGAGGAGATCAAGGAGAATATTTTTTCATCTCATAGGCTTAGTCCAATTCTTCATCATTTTAAAGATGCGAATCTTCAAAAATAAAAAATAAAAATTTTCATCACTTATTTTTATTTTTACAAAAAATATATATTATTTTTTGTGCTCTCTTTTTCTTTGGATAGGTCACATAAGATGCAAGTGATGATTTGGAGGATTGCATCAATTTTGGTTTTTTTTCTTGAAAAATGCACTATTCATTGAAGAATCATATTTTAAACATGTAAAGCCATCTTCACATAAAAGCTAAAATAACAGTTATCCTCATCATCCTCTTCTTTTAGAATCCAAAATTGAGATAGTGAATGTGAGTGCAATTGTGACGATGAATGAGGTTGTGAGTGAGAGTGCGATTAAGATTCAAATTGTGATTCTTTCATATACATGAAGTTAGCTTAGGGTGGTTGAGAGGTTTGAGCTTGGCATCACAATGTACTTTCTGATTATGCTATTTGTTGTTCCTCTATTTCCTTCAAAATCTAATACAAATGTCTCTTTCTATTTTTCTACTAGCATCTCTCTATTAGAATTCTGTTGATTTTTATCAAATTGTGACTACTCATGTTAGAAGTGGCATCAGATTAATTTTGATCCATAAAGATAGAAAGCTTGGATAAAAGGGTCAAGGAGCAAGAAGAAATCATTCAACCTCTTCTCTCGACTTGAAAAAAGAACAAGCCAGTTAGAAAAAGTTACAAAGATACCAAAGATCATCATGGATCTAGGAGATGAAGCGAATACAACTAACATAGGCGGATCAATTGGAGAACACTACAAGGGACTGGGGCAATAGCGACGCCGATTAGCGACGGCGTTTATCGGCGTCGCTATATGCGTCGCTATTTGCGTCGCTATTTGCGTCGCATTTGCGTCGCATTTGCGACGCAAATAGCGACGCCGCAGGGAAAAAAAGCGCGGCCGAAACCAGAGCTCCGTTTTCATTTTGTTTTCTTCGCCTTTTGAGAGCGAGAGCGAGGGAGAGAGCCAAGGCTTTGTGAAAGAAGAGGAGGAAGAGACTTGTTGCCGCCGCCGCCGCCACCGCCACCGCCACCGTCGTTGTTCGCGAAGGAGAGGAGGAGCCCTCGTTGCAAAGAGAAGCCGCCCACGCTCGCCATATCTCATTGGTGAGTCTCCCTCTCTCTTTCTTTTACTTGTTGAAGGTTTAAATCGTTCTCTTTTGTTTATTTAGGATAGGAAAAGAAAGAGAAGGAGAGGGAGAGGGAGAGAGAGGGAGAGAAAGAGAGGGAGAGGGAGAGAAAGAGAGTGAGAGTGCATTCTCTCTCTCTCTCTCTCCCTTTTGCTTGTTTAATGTTTAAATTACTTTCTTCTTTGCTTGTTTAGGAGAGGAAACGAGAGAGTAAGAGAGAAAGAGAGGGAGAGGGAGAGGGAAAGGGAAAGAAAGAGAAAGATAAATAGAGGGAGAGGGAGAGGGAGGGGGAGGAAATAGGAGAGGGAGAGAAAGAAAAAGAGAGGGAGAAGGAGGGAGAGTGCATTCTCTCTCTCCCTCCCTCTCCCTTTTGCTTGTTTAATGTTTGAATCACTTTATTTTTTTCTTGTTTAGGAGAGGAAATGAGAGAGAAAGAGAGTGAGAGGGATAGGAAGGGGAAGGAAATGAGAGAGGGATAGAAAGAGAAAGAGAGGGAGAGTGCATTGTATCTCTCCCTCTCCCTTTTGCTTGGAGGATGTTTAAATCACTTTATTTTTTGCTTGTTTAGGAAATGAGAGAGAAAGAGAGATAGAGAGGGAGAGGGAGAGGGAGAGGGAGAGGGAGAGGGAGGGGGAGGGGAAGGAAATGAGAGAGGGAGAGAAAGAGGGAGGGGGAGGGAGAGGGAGCGAGGGAGTGAGGGAGAGGGAGAGGGAGAAAGAGGGAGAAAGAGGGAGAGGGAGGAGGAGGGAGGAAATGAGAGAGGGAGAGAAAGAGAACGAGAGGGTGAGGGAGAGGGTGAGAGAAAGAGAGGGAGAGGGTGAGGGAGAGGGAGAGGGAGAGGGAAGGGAATGAAATTTAAGATAATATACGTATCGATAATGGTATGCAATGTGCTTTGCATACGGCCACGTACTTCATCAAAATTAACCCAAAATTATTGTTATAGAAGTGGAGATCCCTTAAATTGAGTATAGGATAATTTCTCTCAGGTCTTATGACTATGAGTAGAATTGATTGAAATAAATTTTATTACTATAGTTGTAAAATTTCATAGATGGCGCGCATTAATTTTAAAATGGATTACTTATACTCAAAGCCGAGATATAACAAAAAATTATCTACCGGGACAAACAAATCGTTGAGCATGATACAAGGCCGAGATATAACATCGGAAAATCTCTCGACTACTATATACAATGCAAGGTTTATGGTCAACTTGCAAGTTGACGTACATCTCCAAAAAGCTATCCATTTAAGCCTCGTTTGCTGTAATGTAGATAAGATGGCAAACGAAGAAGGTCCTATTGTTCAAGACCGCGAGTCGTATCTTAATCAGCGTGTCCCATGTCCTTGCTCTCAATGCAAGTTGGCAATTAGACGAAAACGCCGATTGTCTATAGAACACGTACGACGATTTGGCGAGTTTCAACCTGAGATTATTGATCAGGCGATTGCAAATTTTCAGCAAACGGTATTTTCAAGTTAGCATTTTTCATGCATTGTACTCTCAAGCTAATTGAAAACCATACACAATAAGATTGGGTCTTGTTGGCAAATTTTGTGTCCAGGGGGGTGATGTCTCGACCCAAGGGGGAGTGCACCCTTTGCGGCCAATTAGAAGAGTTCGTGGACGTGAGATGGATGGATGGCAGGAGCCAATAGACCACTCGCAAGGCCCATCTATATCGTCAATGCCAGAGGAGACAGACAACCTTCCCGACTTGCCTACAATCTTGGAGCCTGAGATGGAGGCAATGATCGATGCATTGATTCCCATGGATGTTGAGACATCTGACCCGCTTAGAGAGGAAGCATCCATACCATTATATGATGGGTGCCGAGTATCTCGGTTGAAGACATTGCTTGCACTCTTAAGTGTGCAAGCGAAATACGGTTGGAGCGATACGAGTGTGACTGAGTTATTCAGGTACCTTGCATACAGACTTCATTGTTTTTTTTTTAAATAGTATTATTGTAAATATGGATGGATTTTTCAAGGTGTTTTATGATGTTTTCAGGTTATTGAAATATCATATATTGCCACCTGCAAACACCATGCCTGAGTCTCGTGATGATGCACGACATGTTTTACGGAAGCTTGGCATGGACTACAATAACATCCATGCATGTATCAACGACTGCATATTGTTTCGAGATGAATACGAGACTATGGAGACATGTCCAAAGTGTGGTGCTCACAGGTATCGACAGGACTTGCAAGGGCAGACCATCCCTCAAAAAGTCCTCAGACACTTTCCGCTCATCCCCCGCATAAACCACATGTTTCGCACGTCTGCCATGGCAAGCTTGACAACGTGGCATGTGCAGAATAGGTCTACGGATGGAGTGCAACGAATATCAGCAGATTCGCGCGCATGGAGCCACATTGACTCTACCTTCCCAGGCTTTGCGCGAGAGCCAAGGAATCTTCGGCTCGGTCTCGCCATGGATGGTGTGAACCCATTCGGTCTGCGCTCGACTTCTTACAGTGTGTGGCCTATAGTGCTTGTCAACTACAACATTCCTCCATGGCTTTCTACGAAGAAAGGACATCTCATCCTTAGCTTGCTCGTCCCGGGCCGCTACAAAGTAAAAAATATGGACGTGTATCTTCGTCCATTAGTCGATGAGCTTAAGATTTTGTGGGAGGAGGGGGTCACGGTGCAAGATATGAGCAGGCGCGATGGTCGGCGGTCAGCCAACATTCGAGCCATTCTCATGTGGACGATGCATGACTTTCCGGGATTGGGAGAGTGCTCAGGTGAGCAGACCTTTGTTCACGCCGGTAATATCTATATTTTATTTCATTCAATCAAGTATTCACTAGGTCGTGGATCGCCTTGCAGGTCTCGTTACCTCAGGTTATCATGCATGTCCATTGTGTGGGCCACAGTTAGACTCCCGAAGGTCACGAACCATGAAGAAGATGGTATATCAAGGACACGCCACTTTCTTGCCGGAGGATCATGAACTCAGGGAAGGTTTTCTTGGACGACCTCCAGCACGTATGAACGCTGCAAGCTGGTACGAGCTGAAAATGGTAAACCTAGAATCACATCCAAATGGAATGCGACGGTTCTCAGTTTTCTACGAGTTGCCATATTGGACCCACTTACAGGTCAACCACTTGTTGGATCCCATGCATATTTTCAAAAATGTGGGCAGCTTGCTATGGGACCACATCACAGGAAAGAGAGACACTATAGGGTCACGAATGGATTTAAAGGAGGTAGGTAAGATGGAGGCGCTTTGGCCGCAGTCGAGTGCTGAAGGGGGAGTGCAGCTTCCTCGCGCTCCCTGGGTTTTGTCTACCAAAGAAGAGCGCATTGTGAAGCAAGTAATCAAGTCTATCCGCACTCCGACGGGTATGATGCGTTCTCTCAGGTCCGCATTTTCTAAAGATGACCAAATGTCTGGGCTAAAATCCCATGATTGGCATAAGATATGTCATGTTTGTGAACAGAATGGATTTTAATAAGCGTGGACATTTTGAAATTTGAAAAGTGACCATTATTCTTAATGCTTTCTCATTTGTGGCAGTTTGTCCTACCGATCGCGATCGCGGGATGCCTAACTCCAGAAATTCGCGGGGCCATTTACAAGCTGTCGACTTTGGTGCAATGGATCTCACAGAAAGAGATTAAGACGTCCTCTATTGAATCCGCAAGGCGGGGAGCAGTTGAGACGGTCTGTCTCTTTGAGAAATACCTGCCCACTAGCATGCTCACGATACAAGTTCACCTTCTTGTGCATCTTGTGGACGAAGTGGAGATTGCCGGACCTGTCCATACGCGATGGATGTTCTTCCTGGAGCGCTTCATGAAAACCCTGAAAGGCTTTGTGCGACAACGAGCTCGTCCGGAAGGTAGCATGGCGGAGGGTTGGTTGGTGTCAGAGGCATTAGTGCATATCTCACAATGGCTACCAACGGTGGAACCAGACAATGAAATGCTATGGACGCTCAAGGACGATGACAGGCTAACTAGAGATGTGGTGGTTGGAAATGGGGTAGAAAAAAGAATGGATGCCTCAATGGAAGAGAAAGTGAATCGCTTTTGTATGTTGCACCATGCCTCCATGGAGACGTGGCTCGCCAAGTACCAGATTGCAAGGCAAGATCGAGAGGAAGCGCGAGCTGAATTCCGACGCAGTACGCGTCACCGATCGATTCGATATCCCGAAGGCATGGAGGAGATGCCGCGGTTTATGTCAACACGATGGTTGCATGGAGCCTTGATCGCAGCATCCAGCGAAGGGGCAGAGGTCTCAATGGAGGAGTGGGAGTTCTCGAGGGGATGTAGTCCAAAGGTAATGAGGGGTTTAGAATGTGTCGTATCTGAATTTGTTTGCTACATCTAATTTGAGTGTTTCAATGTGCAGTACAAAATATATAGTGCAGCGTGGTCGCGCGGACGGCATTTTCGGGTGGAGCGTATTGACAAAATGCGCTCCACAATGGACTGTGGTGTCATGGCAAGGTTTGAGCAAGAGAGCCGGCGACGAGCAACGGATCCGAACACGGTTGTGGATGAGATGGAGTATTTTGGGAATTTGCAAAGTATTATTACGGTGGATTACCGTAGCTTCTCCATGATAATATTCGATGTGCAGTGGTTCAAAGTGGTACTTGGAGGAGCTGGCGCAACGGTTCGACGAGGTCCATCTGGATTTCTCGAAATAGATTCCGAAAAAAAATGGATGGATTTGCGCGACACCTTTGTGTTGCCGGCACATTGTGAACAGGTAATCTTCTAGTCATTTGCTTGCTAATTGTAATACGACATGCTTTATGTCACAATGATTTGAAGACGGTTTGTAAGTGTTTGTGAACAGGTAATCTTCTATCCAAATCCCCGACAACCTCGATGGTGGTATGTTATACCTTCAACTCCTAGAGGTGCGAGAGTATACGATCAAAGCGATGTTCCAGGCATAGATGAAGAATATATGCAAATAGAGGGATCGAAATTACAAGGGGTGGAGGCCACCGCAAGCTTGGAGCCCGCATCGGCTAACAATGATGGAAATACAGAAGTCGTAGAATTTTTTGAGAACGAGGCAGACTCGTTCTTTTGTGGTGACATGTCTATCGACCTTCCAGTGTATGCAGAGTTATGTCAGGAGATTAACATGGGACCATAGAATACTTCATTCTTGGAGAATTGTATTACTCAATTCGTTGTTTAGATCTTCCATAAAGGTAGATAAGATATGCATTTTAAGATGGATTTTTCAAAAATGATTTATATTAATGCGCTTTGTATAGTTTCAATTGATTATTCTAACATTATTTTTTATCTCTGCAGGTATCTTTATTTTCAGGATGAGTCGAGGGATGAGCGATGAGGAGTTTCAGGAGATGATGGCACGTATGTCTCCAGATCAGCTCGCGAGATTCAGAGAGATAGCAGATCAGGAGCTGTCTCGTTCTTCGTCAGGGCGCTCTGCTAGATCAGCTTCAGTGCGATCAGATGCTTCAGCTTCGAGCAGACGATCTCGACGCTCGCGACTTGGGCCAGAGGGAGGGACTGCGACTGCAGGAGGATCAGGGGGGTGCTGCTGTGGAGACACGGACGCGGTGTCTCCGTCTCGTCGTTCAGCTAGAGCTCGGTCACCTCCAGGATTTGTCACACCTGTGGGGACGTCCACTCCAGTTACTCCGGCTTTTGCGCAGCCGTCGGCAGATGTCACGCCTTTTGGTGGCACTCCTTTTGGTGGCACCCCCTCTGGTGGCACTCCTTTTGGTGGCACCCCCTCTGGTGGCACCCCTTTCAGTGGCACTCCGGGAGAGGGTACCCCCGTCGGTACACCGGATGTTCAGGGGTCTCCTGGATATGCCCAGGAGCGTGGACGGAGATGGGAGAGGACCCATACGAGGCACACTCCTAGGGATTATGGATACCTAGTGGATGGCAGATCAGGAGCTATCATCATGAATGATGAGGGGAGGAGGGTGATAGCTCGCATGAGGGAGTTGTGCCAACAAGTTTTTCAGCACAACGTCCTGGATCATTGGAGGAACATACCGGAGGGGAGCAAGGAGTACATAGTAGCATCCTTGCATGAGGAGTTCCCGGTGCCAGCCGCAGTGGATAGATTCTCTACGGGCTGGATGATGGATTGCATGCGTGCATACATGTCACATAGACGATCCGACGCACGCAAGGCAATCAAGAGTGGGGCTCCAAAGCCCGAGTGGTTAGATGTAGAGGACTGGCGCCGACTGAGGGAGGAGGCTACAAATTCGCCAGGACGTTGGAGTCAGCAGCGGGAGGCGGCGAGGGCACGAATCGAGGCCAGATCGGTACATCATCTTGGGAGTGGCGGCCACAGGACATATTTGGAGGACTTTGTAAGTTTCTCTTTTGTTTTGCTTATTTGTTTTTTTGAGATATTATTTGTACTGACAATCATATTTCTAACAGTTAGCATTTTGTTTTCTTTGCAGCACTCCATTACAAATCGTGATCCGCAAGGCCTTGAGACTCAATATGCAGAGAGGCACGGTCTCAGATCATTGATCGACCGATTGTACAGACGCGGCGGCCCAGTAAGTCTCTCATCTTTCATGTCCGTAGTTACCATGAGATATTTGAATGCATTATTGTATGGTGGATTGATATGTTGTTTCTTTTTCTGCAGAATCCGTTTGATGCTCCTTTGCAGAGGAACGAGCTTTCGGGGGACGACGATTTGTAGCTCGCCCTCGGATCCTTAGCGCTCACATACCTTTAGTTTTTAGTCGCCCGATCTATGTAGACATTTTCTATATATTAGTGATATTGTTTTATGATTGTACCAATCGCATTTTATGCGATATCATGTATTTATTTCATCTATCAGTTTTATGATTTCAGTATAGATTCTTTTTGTTTGCAAACGCTTTGTATGCAGCAGTGCAGAAACTATTTTGTATGGCTCTCATACAGCACACAGTGCTATATGTGGCAGGGCAGCTTGCTGCCCTGCCACAAAATTTTTTTTCCTCTGTTACCGTCGCTATTTGCGTCGCAAATTTACTGCAGGCGTCGCTATTGTCGTCGCTATCAGCGTCGCAAATTCTCTGTAACCGTCGCTATATGCGTCGCTATTTGCGTCGCTATATGCGTCGCAAATATAGCGACGCAAATAGCGACGCATATAGCGACGCAAATAGCGACGATTCCATGGCGTCATCAATAACGACGCTTTTTGCGACGACGGGGGCAAATTTTGTTGTTTGTATTTTCGTCGCTTTAAACGTCGCTATAAGGTCTATATCTTGTAGTGGAATCACCTCAACAAATTCAATCACAATAGCAAACAAAGAGAAGAGAAAGATCTTTTGGATATGACACTGGAGAATCTGCTATTAAGCAAATATTCAAGAAGGGGAAATTGAACGGGTTTGATGGCAAAAAGAAGACAAGAGAAGATCCAAAAGCATAGCTTGAAGATCTTGAATATTTCTTCATGTTGTGAGAATTTTCTGAATAATGGAAAGCCAAGATTGTAATTTCGCAACTACACATCGTGGCAAAGCTGTGGTGGAAGTCATATATGCAAACTAGGACTCAAGTTAGACCTATCACATGGGAGAAATTTCGTATGTAGGTGGAGAAGAGGTATTGTTCTTCTCATTAAAATATGGAAAATAAGATAGATTTTTATAATTTCAATAATTTTTAAGAGGATAAGCTATTGAATGTGGAAATATATTGGTTTTTGGGCTGATTTTTTGTTGTTTTTGTTGCTGAATGGTTGTTTTTGGTGGTTAATTATTTGAGTTTGAAGATGTTTTGAAGTGTTTGGAGTGGTTTGAGTTTGTTTGAAAGGGTTTATGTTGGTTTTTGATAAAATATGTTGTTCTGAAGAGTTCTGTAATTCTCTCTTTATGGTTCTGTAAGGCCTGATTTTGTTCTGTTTTGGTTCTATTTTGGTAGTAGAGATGGTTGAATGAATATTTTGAGAGATGATTGAAATGTGTGAAAAGGTTTATGAGAGATTGAATTGGTTTTCTTTTGGTTTTGATGATTTTTATGGGTTTTTTTGATCTTCTGTAAAGTTCTGTAGCTTCTGTGCTTCTGTAGCTCTGTAGTCTTGTTGCTCTCTTGCTCTGTGGTTTTGTTCTGTTGTTTCTGTTGAGTGTTATGATGGATGTATGGATGTTTTGGGAAGTTTTCTTGTCTTAGAAAAAGGATGAATGGAAGCTCTATTCAAGTAAAAAGAAGTGAAGAAGTAGCTGATGAAGATTTACAGAAGGTTACAGAAGACAGTGACAGAAGACAGATCTCACATGACACTCTCTGGTGACCCTTCATATCAGACATACCTTTTGGGAGGTGTATCCACGACCTAATGAGGATTATTGTGAGTGATTGTAGTGAGGAGATGATGTAGTATTGAAAGCATACTATTGTGAGAGAGATCATATGCAAGAGATAGTCGATTCTATGTGAAACATTGTATCTTTCTATGAGGGAGAAGACTATGAAGACAATAAAGATGAATAATATGTGATTTTTTCCCATCAAAAGTTGTGTTCTCTTTGTCTATTAATGAAGAATATGAAGAACATGATCAAGTTTGTTAAAGATAAATCTGTGGAAGATATCTACTATGATGCTGTGTGAAGAATTGCTGTTTTCTTTGTTTTGATGATCGAAAGAATGAAATAAAAGCTTGTTGATGTTACAAGATAGATTTTCTTACAAGAGAATTCACTTTTCCTTGGTGTTCCTCTTGGGGCTCCATAAGCATGATTTATTTATAGATAAAACCTTATGGCTTCATAAGTATGATCCTAAAGTGACTAGTGATGCCATAAAAAGCAAGTTCATTGAAGGACTGAAGGATAACTTGAGATATCAAGTCAAGGGATCAAGAGGTATTGATTTTCTTAATGTTGTTGCAAATGCATAAAATTATGAAAAGATCCAAAAATACAATAAAAGAAAAGCAAAAAATTTCTATAGTCTATGGATTATTTCCCCAGGTCATCATCCACAAGGTTCCTATTCTACTATCTCAAATAGTAAACTAGGCTAGAATTTCAACAACAATAGGAATCTAGAATACTATGCCAAGAGGGCCTATACAAGGTTCTCAAAAAGCACTAGTCCAGAATCAGAGTATCTTCAACAACACTAATCAAAAGAAGAGACAATCTCTTTGATAGTAGCAACATCCTAAATTCCTTGAATGAGCAAGAAGATTAGGAAATTGTTACTAATGTGAGGAGCAAGGCCATCATACTTTTGAATGGGCAAAGGTGGTGAACAGTCCATTGCAAGCCAAAAAATTTGAGATCATGGAGATGATGATCAAGGAAATGATGAAGAAGGTAAGTGTCTAAACTCTCCTATCAAATGCACGATTTCTTCTATCAGGATCTTAGAGCTTACATTATCAAAATTTGTAGTGACATTGGTAAACAGAATGTAAACTTTCTTGTTGATTCCAGAAGTACACATTGATTTGTGTCTCTTAAACTTCTTAAAGAATAGAACCTAAAATTTGATAAAGCAACAATGGAATTGGCAAATGGGAGAAAACATTTTATTAAGGGCTTGATTCAAAACTTAACCTTCATGTTAAACAATGAAACACATATAAGGGAGATTTTTCTATACTTGATATGGGGAAATGAGATATGATAATTGAAATAGATTGGTTAACACAAAATTGTGCCTTGATTGATTGTGAAGAGAGATATTTAACTTTCAAAGAAAAATATAAGAATTTTCTTAAAATTCAAGGAAGGGAAAGAGATTGTTATCTTCAATTATTTTAACCACAAAAATTTTGAGGGGAATTAAACAAGAATGTTAGATCTTTTTAATCTTTTCTTCTACAGAGTTGAAGCCAAAGAGATAGAGAGGAATCTTGAGTACATAGATACATTGTTAGATGAATACATTGATGTTTTTCCTAATGATCTACTAGGTATACCTCCTCCTAGATTAGTGAATCAAGCTATACAATTGTTCCTAAGAATAGAACCCTACTCTAGAGTACCTTATAGTTTCAATATAGAAGAGCTCAAGGAGACTAGACTACAACTTAATGATCTCTTGAGAAATGGATTTATCAGACCCATTTGTATCTCATTTGTATCTTCTTGCATGCTTCTATATTTTTCCAAAAAAAAGAAGGATGGGATATATAGGCTTTGTATTGATTATAGAGGTCTTGATAAGTAAACCATTAATAAAAATATCCCCTTCTACACATTGATGATTTATTAAGTTAATTCAATAGTGCAAAAGTGTTTTTAAAAATAGACTTATGATCTGTGTAAAGTATAAGGATATTCCAAAGACATATTTTTTGACTAGGTATGCTTTTGGATTAACTAATGTACTAGCTACATTCATGTGTTTGGTAAATAGCATTTTTCATTCACAGCTTGATGAATTCATTCTTGCATTCTTGGATGATATATTTGTATATTTGAAAGATCATCAGGAACATGAGATACATCTTAGAAAAACTATTCGGATTTTAAGGGAACATAAAATTTATGCTAAATGGAGTAAATATTTATTTACAAAAGACAAGATTGTTTATTAGAAAGAGTTATTTCTAAAGAGGAAATTCATATAGATTGAGAGAAGGTAAAGACTATTATGGATTGGCATGCACCCAAATGTGTGAAGGATGTCAGAAGCTTCTTAGGATTAGCTCAGTATGAGAGAACCCACATTTGATATTTTTCTAAGATAGCTAGTCATTCGACTAAATTGACTAAAAAAACTAAACCTTTTGTTTGGTCACATGCATGTTAGGAAGCCTTTGAAACATTGAAAGGAAAAGTGGCTAAAAATCGCACATAAATTGATGATATGGTAAAACCTTTTCTATTATCTTGTGATGCTAGTGGGAATTAATTAGGATGTGTGTTGACACAAGAGGTAACTCGAGCAATGGCTTATGAATCTCAAAATCTAAGAAGACATGAGATCCACTATCCTATACATTACTTGAAACTTGCTATTGTAGTTCACATTTTAAAACATTAGAGACATTTGTTACTTGGTGTAGAATTTGAATTAATAACTGATCATCAAAGTCTTAAATATATTTTTACTCAACCTTTGTTAAATAATCAACAAAAGAGGTGATTGCAATTGCTATGTGAATATGACTTTCATATTAAATATGTATCATAAAAGGAAAGTAAAGTTACTGATGCTTTAAGTCGTAGACCTATATGTAATAGTTTATCTATTATATGAACTAACTTGATTGATGATTTGCAGCTTGAAGTATAGGATGATCCCATGTACTCTTAAATTTTTTTTTCTTAAATCAAAATTTGGGAGAAATGTATGATGGAAAGTTTCATATGCTTAAGGAAAAACTTTATTAATTGAATTGTTTGTGTATTCCTACTGCTTTAAAATTCAAGAAAATTTTTCTTAAGGCATGCCACAATTTTCCTTTCTCTGCTCATCGTTCATTTTTAATGACGTACAACAAAGTCAATGACTCATTCTTTTAACCAAGGATGAATAAGGACATTATAACATATATCAAGGAATGTTTGGAGTGCCAATAAGTGAAAATTAAACATAAATGTACGCTTGGTGAAATGAAACAATTGGATATACCTAACCAAAAGTGGAAATCCATATATATGGATTTTATCACTAATCTCCATTTGTTTCTAGGGGCGGATATGACACTCTCTTTTTTGTGGTAGTGGATAGACATGAAAAAATGGCACAATTCTTTTCTATGAAAAAGATAGACACATCTTTGAATGTCACTAAATTGTTTGTGAAAGAAATCTTTCATCTGCATTACATGCCTAAAAGTATCGGATCTAACATTTACATCTAATCTAGAAAGCCACATTTAAAGCCATTGAAACTTTATTAAGAATAAGTACAACATTTCATCCGTAGATAGATGGAGAGATAGAGAGAGTGAGCCAAGTTTTAGAAAACATGCTTAGAATGTATGTAAATGAGAAACTACAATTTGATGAGCTACTTTTTCCATACACCTTCTCTTGGACAAATTTCCTTTTTATTGCCTATCATTCTGATGTACTATTTGTCTGTTATTAATTTTCTGTCAAATCGGGTATTTTTGTGTGTTTTTTTGTTTGTTTTTCCATGTGAACCTGTCTTCGTTCCCTTCGAATTGAAATGTGATTGCATAGCCCTATCCGACTTGGCCCCTTGCCTGATTTTCCCTTTTCTCACATCCTAACAATGATCTTTTAAACGCTCAACTTCTTCTTCAACATCTTACGTTTTCTTTGTAATTGAAGTTACAAGTATGTTGTCTTGTTTTTTTTCCACTCCACAGTTAAATTTTATCTCATCTGGACAAAATGAATGCAAGCTATCTGCATGCTGAGCTTTCCTTTGTTTTTTTACTTTGAGTCACCAAGGGTGGAGAATAAATATTTTTTTGAAACTCAACTTCTTCAACATCTTTGGGCTTCTTTGCAAAGAAAGCCACAAGTATATTGTCACTTTTTTCTATTGCTCCATGGTTAAGTTTCAACTTGTTTGGACAAACCCTATGTAAGTTATATGTATGCTTTGACCCGATATTTCTTTTGCTTTTCTACTCTAGGAATTTGTCAGTGAAGCAACAATGGTCTTGTTATAAGTTAACTTCTTGCTCAACATATATGGGCTTCTTTGTGAAAAGAATTTCAGGTACAATGTTTTTTCTAATTGCTCCATTTTAATTTCATTTCACTTGGAGAGAAAATTTGCAAATTATACACATGCTGATAGGTAGCTTTTATATTTGGTTATTACAGATGTCTTCAAGGAGGAAAAACATCAATAACATACTTGTAGTGGAGGCTTTCAGTTAAAGATAGTGGCGGTAATTGGATTTGTGATAAGTACTATAAGTTGGATTGGGTTTTGATGCACCCAAGTACTTGAGGGAGTTTCAAGGTTAGGCATAAGGATGTTGCAAACCCTAGCAAGCATTGGAAATGTAAAGTTTTAGAGTTAAGAAAAGTGTTTAATGGAACAAGTACAGTAACAAAAGTGTTGATCCAACATGTTTATATGTATAAACAAAACTCTGTACACAACAAGAACTACATTGCAAATTATAAACAAAACAACAAGTTTTTCAATTCTTTCATTGTTTATTCTTTTGCATCAAAGTTTTTAAAAAAAATCTTTGCAGTGTTCTAATTCAATCTTGTTTTAGTGACATCTCTGTATCCATCAACTTTTCATGAATGGCAAAATCTGGAATGTTTGAGCGGCAAGATATATGTTTCGCATGAAGACATAGGCTCTTTGATCTATGATAGTAACTCTGCAAGTCAACTTGCAATTCAAAATATATATTTTTATAATTCATTGTATGTAATAGAAAGCCAAAGATTGCAGCATGTCCCATTGCCGCCACTATCTAGTGGTGAATGGTTGATTGGTATCTTGGAGTTGACATGTGCATGTAAGTCCAAGATAAAACCTAACATTAATAGTGCTATGAAACCCACCACAAGCTCCAAAGATGTATATCTTAGTTGGTTTATTCCATTCTCATTGTTTGCACATTTGTTTGGTTCATGTGATGTTTTGAAGAAAACAAAGATTACTTATCAATGCAAGTGTCCTTTTGAGGAATGGATGAGTCAGCTATTGGGTGAGTCTTCGCAAGTCAAAAGAACACATTTTGATGCGAGGATTGAGTGTAGGGTCAACCAATCTGATCTCAAATTTAGGTAAATGAATTTTTACAACTTTGAATGTTTTGATATAATTGACATAGGTCTTGCTTAGATAAATTGTTATGTTAATCACATTTACTTACCATTATTTTTGTTTTTATTACAAGTATTTCATTGCTAGAAAAACTCTATGCATTTGCTTTCAATATAGAAGATAGTGACTTTTGCGAGGGGAGTGGATCGGCTTGGATCAAGAGACCCAAGATGAGACACATACAGCTCTCATATATGTAGCTATCTTGTGGAATGGTCATAATCCTTTTGTGATCAACGCAAAGAGGCATTGGATCATTTCTTTTCTAAGACAAGAAATCCAATTAATGTCTAATTAGTCCCTTTGCAGCTTCTATTTTAGTTTAGATATAATAGAAAAGTCTAGATTCGTAGTGAGCAATCCATGACATGTAAACAATGTGCTTGTCCACATATCCTTGAGATAGTGGAATGCTTGTAATTTTTTTAAAAAAAGAATAAATATAAACAAATTTCAAACTTTTGAGTACTTTTAATTTAGATAATCTTAGTTTACTCTGATCCAAGTGTGTGATAATACATACTATAATTAGTCAATCATGTTGGTTAAAATCATAATTAAATTGCAAGGGCCGGAGTTTTATAATCTATGCAATATTGCCTTTGTATAATCATATATTATAGCATCTCTTCTACTAATTTCTTAAGATTAAATATTAAATTGGATCCAATGGATTTTGAAGGTCTTTTATATTTCTTTTCTTAAATTTTTTTAAAAAAATCTCTAGTTTTACTTAAATATACTCAGCGATCCAAGTATATTTGAGGATATAATCATGTAGAATAAAGTGTTTCTCTGTATGAGTAATTTTGATAGTGACTTTAAAGTATTGATATAAATAAACTAAGGTAAGAGTTTTAATTTGAAACTCTAGGGTTAAAAAATAACCTTTATTTAAAGCTCTAGATACATAAAAGCTATAACTCCAAACCCATTTTCACTTTCATTCTCTACTTTCCTACACTTGTGCTCTCCTTCCTTCTCTTTTTGTGTGCTATGGCTACCACTCTTGCCTTTGTCGCATGGATTAGCTCCACATACTATGCACACATAGAAGACCAGATATACTATAGGTTTTGCGTGACCTTGAGTCTTGAGGACTTGCTTCTTGCCATAGACCCTAGCTCCAATATAGTGGCATCATTTTGTGATGCGAGAAACCCTCTCACTTTCTCTATTCCAGACTCTGCTCTCAAATGGGTCCCTATAGATTTCTTATATAGTTTACGTTCTGGATCGAGCCATGCAAAGGTGATAAATTGAGCCCTCATACATGTGGGGTAGCATCTCCATGCCAAAGCAGTGCCCACCTCATCCCATGACCATGCCATGATGGATCTCATCGAGCATGATGTAGCAGTTGCCATATATATTTTGTGCACTGAGGTGCAATAGGACAGTGAAAAAGACATTGACACATCCTCTCGGTCACAGCTAGAGTATTTTGAGAGGGAGCCGGAGGAGATCACACTCGATCTGAGCATAGAGATAGTAGAAATCTTAGCCATTGCACACCCACCTCCTTGCCCTGATGAGATACCGACAAGCAATGAGCCACCCCTCACTTCTCTCAATGCTATCATCATCAAGGGGGTGGAATATCTAATCATGCAGGATATACTAGAAATTTTGGAGCTAAGAGAAGAAAAACTATATTGTATCATGGTGCGTGATGTGCTTGATGATTTTATAGATTTTGATATACAAGATGATGGAGCACATGTTGATGAGGTGGCTCAATATGATGGCACAAATATCGATGACATCTCTACCATTGTAAGCATCCAACAACAAATTGAGAATACGGTGCCACAGTATGAGATCTTAGATGAGGAGTTCAAGCGATTGCAAGAAAGCATTTTTAGACCTCAACTCGACTACATAGTACCTTCTAAAGATAGAGACAAGCGTGGGCTAGTTGCAAGAGCAAACCTGGATGCTCCATTATAGTAGAAGATAGATGATGCAGAGAAGGTAATGGTATTGGATTCGCACTGTAGATTCAGGCCCCCAAAAACGAGCCTCTAGCCAGGGCTTCTCTAAGGGCCCGGTCCTGGAAAAATTTCATCTCCATGCTCTAGATGCCTGCATCTCTCCAAAACATTTTAAAACTTCCTCATCAAAACCATAATCAGCATATCCTGACATAAGTGATGCCTAGGATGCTGCATCTCGGATTGGTAGTCTGTCAAACACAGCCTTTGCTTCCAGAAGAAAGCCACACTTGGCATACATATCCACTAAGGTAGTACCCAAGTAAAGCTCTGTTTCCAGACCCCTAATGGCTGCTTTGGCATGGAACTTCTGACCACTACAAATAGCTCCTGTACTCCCATCAGGCAAACAGATTAACATCAGGAGAGACTCGTTCAAGCTCTAGCAGTTCAAAATATTTTAGGGCTTTGTGACTAAGCCCCACTTTAACATATCCTACAATCATTGCCATCCAAGCAACAACATCTCGATTTAGCATTTGATCAAACAGATGCAGTGCTTCTGCAGACAATCCACATTTGGCATACATGTCCACTAGAGCATTACG
This sequence comes from Lygodium microphyllum, assembly GCF_053477565.2. NCBI lineage: Eukaryota > Viridiplantae > Streptophyta > Polypodiopsida > Schizaeales > Lygodiaceae > Lygodium > Lygodium microphyllum. Next base: position 33,136,920 of record NC_141155.1, read on the forward strand.
GATAAGTTCCTCTTGCACCAAACTCCTCTTCACTATATTCCCCGCATAGAATGAAAGAGCAAACATAACGACTAAGTATGTACAAAGTATCAAATCACACACACAACTTTTCGGTGGTTTTCACACCTCGAATGCGCAGCAATACGACATCCACCCCCTCTAATCCCTCGCATCCTCCGGATGGGCCAACTACCCATGATCGTTATCATCAAGATCCACAAACAGATCAATCTCTTCATTATGCATTTCCGGTATATCAACAAGATTATCTGTCATATCATCTGTCTCTTCCATTGGAGTTTCTTCTCGTTGCTCTTCTCTTGAAAATTCTTCCAATGCATAATCTTCATCATCTCTTTTCTTGAAAATCTTGATTCTTTTTCCAGCAATAGGCACTCTAAGCACTATTCCATCCAATTCTGTCAACTCATATGTTGTATTATCAAAGACATGCCTGACTATGTACGGCCCAAACCATCTTTTCACCATCTTCCGAAGTGCAATATGCTGATTTTCAAGGCTGCTATCAAAGACCAATACCCAATCTCCCTCTTCTATTGCTCTAGGCCGCAAGCGATGCCTACTGTCAAACCTGTCCTTATTTCTTAGTCTAGCAACCTTCAACCTGTCAATAGCTAGTTGAATATCCTCTGGTCTTCTCTCCAACTGTCAAATCCGAAGAGCTAAGAGCTCCTCTCTCGTCAAATCCTCCTGCCAAGGTAAAATTGACCAAGTCAAGGCACAAGTCTCAGTCGGCATAACAGGTTTCTGACCATACATCAACTCTGCAAGCATATATCCTGTGGTAACACTATGAGTCGTACGATCAGCCCACAAAGAAAATGGTAGAAGTCTTGGCCATTCTCCAATCCGTCCTTTGCATGCTTTGTCTAATGCTTTCACTATCGACAGATGCCCTCTTTCACTCTTCCCATTTCCCTCTGGATTATATGCTGTAGTTAGAGCCAACTTGATTCCTAGCTGAGAGAAAAACTCCCTAGCTTCATCTGCATCCAATTCACCGCGATCCGCAGTGATCTTACCCACACAACCATACCTGCAGAAAATTTCCTCCAATAAGAACTTACACACTGCACTAGTGGTCTTCGTTCTCAAAGATCTACCCTCAACATGATTGGTAAGATCCTCTCTAACCAAAACAATATATCTCATCTGCCATAGACCCATATGCATAGTAACCAAATCAACTACCCACTTATAATGAATACATAGCGGATAGGTCAGATGAAGCTCATCTCGATGACGCACTGCCGAATACATTTGGCAGTCTCTGCAAGTCTCAACAAAGTTAGAAACATCTCTATACATGCCTTTCCACCAATATTTCTCCTTGATTTTCTCATAAGTAGCCCACACTCCTCTATGACCAGCCCAAGGACTCTCATGAAACTCCCTCATTACCTGTAACTGTGTCTCTCCATCGCAGACAACCCGCAAAGGTAATCCGCCTCTTTTCTTCAGATGCTTCCAAAGAAATCCGTCCTTGAGAAAATAACCATAGGCTTTCCTTCTGATCTTCTTGAACTCTTCATCTGTCCATTCATCTCTTTTGCTTAGTGTACTAAGGTACCTGCCAATTTGCAACCAATCTCCATCATAGAGTTCTTCTATAAAAGCCACAATATCATAGACATGACAAACATGATCAACCATAGTGGGCTGAAATTTTTGCATCATCCTCTTCTGCAAGTAGAGTCTCCTCACCATCATATCTGGCTCTAGACAACATATCTGCCACTGGATTATCCTTCCCTGCTATGTGTTTAAATTCTGGATTTAATGACTTGATGTATGCAATCCATCTCAACATGGCTATATCCGGAGTAGAGCAACTCGTAATCATACCAATCAATGGCAAGCAATCTGTCTCTACCACAACTAAAGCTCCAATAAAGTACTCCTTGTCACATTTGAGAGCCGTAACAATCCCCAGTAACTCCCTCTTGATTTGTGGATATCTCCTCTGTCTCTTGTTTAGGACTTTCACCCCAAACCGAATAGCATACCTGTTTCCATCTGCATCATCTTGACCCACAGCCCAACCTATGCCAATTGGACTAGTATCAACTGTCAATACAATAGGCTTTCCACAATTATAATCCTCTTTCCTGAGAGTAGGAGCATTCTGCAATAACTTCTTCAATTTCCGCATGGCTCTAGTGTGGCTTTCATCCCAATAGAAAATTTGCCCCTTTCGAAGCAGCTGATATAAACAATCTGCTATGTGTGCAAAATGAGGTATCCAAATCATATAAAACACACAAGCTCCAATGAATCTCCGTACCTCTGAAGTGGTAGAACAATACTCCACAATCTTGCCTATAGCATCCACCTTATCAGGTGAGGGTTTCTTGCCATAATATCCACACATATGTCCAACAATGACAACCTCATTCACTCCAAAAATAGATTTTTGCCCTGAAAGTGTCAAGTTCACTTCTTCTAACCTGGCCAAAATCTTCTCACAAGCTGAAATATGATCAGCCACAAAGTATCTGCATCCTTGATCATTTAGACTCTCATTTTTCTCTTCTTCTGCACACCCCTTAATGGGCACATCATCCAAGAAAGGCATAGTAAGCTGAGGTATGTAATCCCGAAGGACCTTATGCATGGCATTCATCATATGCGCAACAGAATTAGTGGCACCTTGAGGCAAGGTACACATCCTGACAAGCCCAATAGGAGTTCCCATGGTGGTTATGTCTCTGCTTTCCAAAGCCAGCTGAAACTGATCATATCCCGAATACAAATCACCTAAAGAATAGATGGCACGTCCAGCAAATGCTTCTGCAAACTCATCCACAACTGGACCTATACCAACATTCCTGATAGTAACTCTGTTCACTGGCTACATGTCCTGAATAAATCGGAGAGTACCATTCTTCTTTGGAACTGTAAACCACCTGTTTGAGTATGGTGCAGATGAAGGCTCAAGAATTCCCATCCTGATTTTCTCATTCAATAAATCAATCAGCTTTGGCATGTGTGCTTTAGGAACTGGAATAGGTCGGAGATTCCATGGAATATGAGGAATAGTAAAAATGACCATAGGAGCAACAATATCAGGATTCGCATATCCAATCTCATGCGGGAAAAAAGCAAATCCCCTTCCATGTCGCTCAAGCATCTCCTGAAAGCATTGCTTCTCTATGGGTAGCAAGAAATCACCATTTCCAATTTTCAATTCAACAAGAGTCTCTGTTGAAAATTTATGACCAATATGCTCCGGATTCCTCAAAATTGGCTGTTTATCAGCCCTCTCTATTTGCTGATCACTGTTAGGTGGAAGCGGTACAGCTACCAGCTTCACCTTCTTATCCGCAGTTTTGTATTTCGTGTCAACCCTGGCTTCATTATGCTCTTTTGCATTACTCAAATCTTGATGTAAATCAACAATTCTGCACTCCAATGGCTGAATATCCTCAGCCCTTTGCTCTATGGACTGCATAGAAACAGCCCTAAACTCTGGATGCTGAAATATTTCAGCAGTAAACTCTGTTGGCTGAAAGTTTTCAGCCCTCTGTGTCTCTGAAAGCTGATCATAACCAGCTGGAAACTCTGTTTGCTGAATTTCTTCAGCACTCAACACTTTTTGCTGAGCCACCTCAGCCTCTGACTCAATCTGTGACACAAAATCTGCAATTTCATGAAACATGTCCAGGGAACTGCACTAATACATTACTGTGACAATTCTACATATCAGTTTTCAGTATATTTTTCATCTCTATCATCGTATTGCACAAATCACACTGTCATACATCCCATCTATGTGCTCATTATCCTCTAAAATTCCTACATTTTTCAATTTTTTCTCCTTCCTGCATATGTACTGCCTGGCAGCTCTAGACAACCTAGAAATCTTCTGATAGCTCATCGAACTGTTTGCTGAAATCCCAACAAAATCGGAGGAGAAAACACTGCTGCAAGGAGGCGAGAACTCCAATATCCTCTGCTCTGTACCACCGTCGTCTCGCAAAACGGCGGTACCTAATGAAAACCCGAATCCCTCACAGTGGGCAAAGGTGCATCTCTGAGAGTATCCCTGTTTCTAACATGGTTCACACACACAGTCATAAATTGAACTGCTCTCATACCATCTTTACTGCGAATCCGTGCATAAGCAGATCCATCATCCATTACCTTTATTTCCATGCGCATCTCTGTGATGAATGGCTGTCCAAGAATTATAGGATAAGAGCATGAATCCTGCACAAAGAAATGAAAATCCTCCTCTACATCACCAATAGAAACCCTGACACTGGGACAGGCAGCATACAAATCACCTGCAGTGTTATTGGCGGCTCTCATACGCCACCCATGCTCTACATCCATAGGCCATCTGTTACTCTCATAAACTCCACGAACTATGAGATTAATCTCTGAACCATGATCCACCAAAGCAACATACGACACCTGTTTCTCTCCAATCTTTACCATCGTCTCTGTAGTTGCCCTAGCCCAATGACTCAGCGAAAAGTGACTACGCGGTATCAAGACCAGGCTCATCAGTTTCAGCATAATGCATAGGTTGAACCCTCTTCTCTACCTGCGGAAAAACAGAAGAATTCTCAACCATAACCTCATCCTCATCCTCATCCAACTCCCCAATCAAAACTCCATGTGTATCAGTGGTAGGCAATGCATGTCTTTTCCTCTTCAGGACCTCCTGAAACTGATCCTGAAACTCTCTTTTCGAGATGCCCAAAACCTCAGAAATAGTGAAAGTCACCTCACTATCAAGTATCTTGTCATTAAAGATTTTCTTCATGTCCATAGATGTCTCAATATCGGACATCAATCTAAACCCTGGTTGTTTTCTCTCTCTAGGCTCTTGCCTCTTTTCTCTCTTTTGAGCATCTTCCATCTGTCGTTCAGGCCCTGGTCTCAAAGACGGTCCTGCAGTAGGTGGTGTAACAAACTCACCCCCTCTAGTCTTCTTAGTTGCACTTGGATTTTCTTCATCCCTCTTACGCTTCTCCTCAACAAGTACATCTGCTCCATGAGACTTAGCCAAATAAGCATAAATAGAGTACCTGTCAACAGGCGAATCCCAACCTGTCTCTGATCTGATGCTAGAGCCTGCACTAGTCAAAACAGTTTGCTGAATTTTTCCCTTGTTTGTAGTCTCCATAGCATAAGTCCATAGTGCTGAATGAGTCTCTGATCCCTTCTCAATCTGGACTCCATATGCAGAAGCATCACCTCTAGCTGTCACATAAGAAGTACGCGCAGCCATGTCACCCACTAACTTCTTCATTCCACCTTTACCAAAATTGGTAGCAAGTGGAGCTCCTGTCTCAGTCAACCAAATCTTACCATCTTGCCCCCAATATACCAAATTCTTCCTCCTTGCATCCTGAAAAGATTCACAATCCCTGCAATGCTGATGGTCCGTACTATCGCACCAAATACATCTCCGATCTCTCCTAGGTGCACTAGGAGCACTCCTAGGTACAGTAGGTGCACTAGAAGAAGTAGTAGGCGCAGTCGAAGCAAACTGCTCTTTCAATTTTCCCACCAACTCCGCTTTAACTGACTCCAGTGTCAAATCTATTATGCCTTTGATTATGTCATCAAGAGAGGTAGGCACCGATGGAGCGGATGGTTTTGGAACAGAAGGTGTAGGCATCGGTCGTGGAACAGGAGGAATAGGTGGAGTGGAAACAGTAGGCACTGGCATAGGCCAAGAAACTGGCTGAGGAGGAAAAGAAATAACAGGGATAGAAGCAAGCATAGGAGCAGATGATGGTGTCGGTGTCATGCAACCATTCTGTAGGCGGGTCTTCCATATTCTCCTCTTGGTCAAAGTCGAGACTGCATCCTGGGCATCCTGCCAATCTGTTTTAAGACCCATAGGCTTCGTGCGATCCTCAAGAAGCTCACCCAACTCTTCCTGAAGAGTAGGATCTGCAGCTTGCAAGAAAAGCTCAACTTTTTCAACATCCAATGCTCTTTGTTCAATGGCATCAAGTTGACTATACCTCTCTTCAAATTCTCGAATAAACTTTGAAGCAGCTAGACCTTTGTTTGGCATGTAGACCCACTCTCGGAATGACCGTCGAGTAGCCATACCAAAGTCCTCAAGGAAATACTCTTCTTTCAGGGCCTTCTTAAAATCTTGCCAATGTGAATTTTGAATAAAAAAATCAGTCACTTTTTCCCTCAAAGCGGGTGTTACAAGACGTTCCCTAAGATAGTATAAATCGGGATTCTAGTAACCTAAACTCTAGGTCAATGCCCTTCTTGTTCATTTCCTTCGAGAAGAGCTCCTTGCTGTCCATTTCGTTTGAGAAAAGTTCCCGGCCAACCCAGACCACCCATCCTTGGTCTCAGTTGGCCGGGACATTTTCTCAAATGAAATGGACAACGTTTCTCAAACAAAATGGACAATAAGGAGCTCTTCTCGAAGAAATGAACAGCAAGGGCATTGACCTAGAGTCTAGGTTACTAGAATCCCGATTTATGATGTTTTAGGGGAATGGAATGGGACTATGCCCTATGGGCAGAGAGGTCGAGCTTTGCATCCCTCTCGTTTCCCATTCTCCTTGAACCAAGTGCAGCATGAATCCACTTCGACCTTGACATTTCTACGTAAAGTAGCTCACCTGCTTGGGGTTCAACTCTAGCTGCCACTCTAGGAATTTGACCATTAGGGAAACCCTGATTCAAGTCGATCCTAAGTGGGGATGGCCGGAATACTTCCGCTACTACGTGGCAGACTCGAAAAGACCTAGATCACAAACCCTGTAACATTCCATGGGAGTGTCGGGAGGAGCTTTCTAGACCCTCCTTCCAATGGGTTGCTAAGACGTGTCCTGAAAGGGAACAAATGGACACGTTACACAAGTACCTCATCTATCCTTGGGATTGGATACTTATTCTTGATTGTTACCTGGTTTAGACCTTGGTAATCAATGCAAAGGTAGAGAGTTTTGTTCTTTTTATTTTGAAAAAACACTGAGGCTCCCCATGACGAATTACTTGGTATGATATATCCTTGATCCAGTAATTGCTTGAGTTTCTCTGTCAGCTCAATTGCTTCAAGGGATAGACATTTTATATGGAGTCTTGGTGATTGGAGTGGCTCTTGGTTCAAGTTTGAGACTTCTCTTTAAAGTGGTAGTTCAATCAACTCTTTTAGGAAGATGTCATCATATTCCTTCAGCCATTATGGCTCTCCCTTGTCTTGATTATTTTGCTCATCCTTATTTAATTTTATGAGATACACTGATTATCATTTTCTTAACCGTTTTATTATGCGAGATGATTTGGCTAGTTGAACTTTGGGTTTTCTTGCCTCACCTTTAGTCATCACTTTTTCCCCCTTTAGGTTTTGAAAAGTCACCTGGCCTTTTTTGCACTGAATATGTGCGTCATTGGGGATTAGCCAATCCATACCCAAAATAGACATTGATAGGCCCCTAAATTAATGATCCTAAATCCCATTTTAGAGAGATTGCTTTCCAGACTAAATGTCACTTTGCAAGTTTGCTGAGTAGACATGATTTCTTTTCCATTGGCAAGTTCCACAAGAAACCTAGATGTAGGTATTCTCTCTATACCTAATTTCTTGGCACACTTTGGTGACATGAATGAGTGTGTGCTTCCACACTGAATCATAAATTTAAAGGACTTACCATGATATTGTAGTGGTGTTTGAATCACTGAAAATTGGTGATTTGGGCCTTTCTTATGGAGGGTGGCATGAATTGATGCCCTCTCCATATCAGCTTCCATAGTTGATGTCGTGACGTTGTGTGTCCACCACTGTGAACCTGAGGGTAGAGCTTTTCACCATGAATTTGAACTCATTAGTCAGTGTCATTAGGAATTTGTTTTCTATTGTGTGTGTCTTTTTGTTTGCATTATGCATGATGCATGAGCACATTCAGATAGGCTAGGCATAATTCTTCAATGCATTCATATTTTTGTGTGAAGCATTGATTGATTGGTTGCATGTCATGGATCCTCAATTGCATTTTTTCTCAAATCATGAATGGATGGACATGACATACATTTTTCAAAGCATTGTCTACTAGGTCACATTGCATAGCAGGAAGACAATTGGAAATTGTTATCAAAAGAACATTGACAAGTGTTATGAAGGAGAAAAGTTGAAGGAAGTATGGAGGACAAGTTAATAGAAGTGATCATAGTATGGACATTGTTAATGTCAACTATTCTCATGTCGGGGTAAAGATTGGACTAAAGGAGAAAGAAAGAGATGTAATTTTTTATAATTTTTTATCCAATGCATGATGGTAGTCATTTATGAAGGACAATATGGCAACATTATCTAAAAATCAACATTTTTAATTGAATAGCCTTAATGCTAGGAAAAAAGGCTAAGCTTTAAGAGCTTAAAAAGTGTTTCTTTAACATTTTTTTTGCTTTAAGAGAAGAGCAAACGTATATGAAAAGTCGACAGTTTTCTAGGAAAGCAAAAAAAAGCTTTAAAAAACGTGTAAGCGAGGATTGAAAACTATATAAGGAGAGATGAGTGGAGCATAACCTTTTTCTACCCCATGAAATTCTTCTCTTGTATCTTGATAAGAGGTGGTCAAAGATGCCCTACTCCTTGAGAAACCTCTTGTATCTTGATCTTGATATGAGACCTTTATTGGATCCTACTCTTGGAAGAGGCTTCTTGTATCTTTGATGAGGATTTTGGAATTTTAATAAGAGGCTTTGTTTAGATGTGGTTTCTATTCTCTTGGTGATCTTTATTTTGGCTATGACCAGTTCCAGCTTGCCCTTGAGAGCAGAGATTTAACTATGATGAAGACACCTTTAGGCCTTGTTCGGATGTGTATGCTTCTATAGGGAGCTACTGATTCAGTTGCTCATATGATGAATGGGATGAACAAGGTCTTACGGGATTTTATTCTAGAACTTACCATGCCTTTCATTCATAATCTGCCTATTAACAGTTGTTTGGAGAAAGAAAATGATGATAATTTAGATGATCATAGATGTAGGTACTTTGTGGTTGTGCATATCAAAGATGTTGAGAGGATTCTTTGCAGGCTAGAGCTCGAGGAAGTGAATTTAACCTTGTTGGGGCTGAAGTCTATACATGTTTCTTAGAGCTTGCATATTTTATCTTACTTGGATTCCACATTTTTCTCATATTGCACATGATCTCTACCAGCTCTTGAGGAAAGGGAAACGTTTTTCTTGGGACATGAGACACACTAGAGCTATGTAGAAGCTGAAGAGATTGTTGAGAGTTGATCCAACTCTTCGAAAAGAAGATTATGAGTGTGGAAGACCTATTGTACTCTGTTGATACTAGTCCTATTAGCATTAGATGGGCTATTGGCCAAGATGATGCAAATGGAAATAGGTATGCTATTTGGTTTGGGCAAAAGTCCTAAATGAGCAACAACACAGGTATCCATAGATTAAGAGGGAGCTCTTGGGAGTTGTCACAGCTCTCAAGAATGATAAAGAGTACTTCATTGGTGCTACTATGGTGGTTGAGACTTGACTATTTTCCTCTTCTAGGTATGATCACGAGTTGTTCTAGTCTAGACATTGCTATGTTAAGGTTGATTGGGTACATAAAATCCATGAATCTTGAGTTCTGGCACATAGCAAGTAAAGACAAACCAATAGCCGATATGCTTTCATGAGCGAGGTATGATGGTATGGATTCTTTTTGCATTGATGATGTTGATGATGGGGCTAATCTTTTAGCCATGCATGATGATCATACTTGTCATGTATATGCTTTGAAGACCTTTGATGAGTCTTTGTATACAAGAGACTATTTGCAGATTTGTCATTATTTGAGTACCATGTCTAGAGAGGATGGATGGACTGATGCGGACTTCAAGAAGACCAGGAGAAAAGATTATGGTTTCCTCTTGTGGAGTGGGTTATTTTGGAAGCATCCACAAAAGCGAGGAGGATAGCCATTGAGAGTTGTATGTGACTAAGCTTCACAAGTGTGAATCATGAAAGGGTTTCATGAAATTCTTTGGGTTGGACATAGAGCTGTTTGAGTGACCTTTGAGAGGATTAGAGAGCCTTACTAGTGGAGAGACATGTATAGAGATATTTCATAGTTTGTTGAGACATGCACTGATTGTCAATTGTTTTCTTCAATGAGGCATAAATATGAGCTTCACCCTACTTACCCGCTATGTATTCACTACAAGTGGGTTCTTGATTTGATTATTATGCTTGTTGGATTGTGGCAGATATGTTACATTGTTTTTGCACAAGAGGATCTCACAAATCAAGTGAAAGGAAGAGCATTGAGGAAGAAGACTACTTCAATGGTTTATAAGTTTATGTTGGAGGATGTTATTTACACGTATGGTTGCATCAAAAAAATACAGCAGATAGAGGTGAGTTGGATGCTGATGAGGCTAGGGATTGTTTCTCTTGCTTTGGCCTTAAACTTTCTTTGACTTCAACATATAATGCAAAAGGCAACAAAAAAAGTGCAAGAGACTATCCCCCGATTGTGAAAGCCTCCGCAAAAGCATGCGGTGGAGAGTGGCCTAGCTTTTTTCCTTATGCCTTATGGGTTGGTCGGACTACCCATAGTGTAACCATAGGTTATATGCCAGTTGAGTTGATGTATGGACATAAACTAGACATGTTTATAGAAACTTACACTCTCACTTGGAGTGCTTTACCATGGCAATAGGATGAGATGACTAGAGAGGATATTTGGCTCTTTGTATTCATCAGTTGGAGAGGAGATCTGAAGATATTGAGAGAGCTGTTTAGAAGCTCAAAGAGGCCAGAATTTGTAGCAAAGACCGATTTGATAGTAGACACAAATTGAGACATAGAGAGATTGAGGGAGATTGGTTGTTGGTCTATGACACCAATCTAGACAACTAGTATAGTGCTATCCGCAAGGTTTTAAGACAATGGTTTGGGCCTTATTTGGTATAGAATATCCATGACAATACTACATATTCCTTAGCGAAGCTTGATGATATGGCCTTGCAAATTCCAATTGCAGGAAAGAGAATCAAATTGTTCAAGAGAAGAGATGATGCAGCCCATGCAGTTGAGGAGTTGGATGATAAATTTTATCATGGACTTGAGGTAGGAGATGATGTAGATGAGGATGTGGATATTGGATATGATTTTCCAGAAGATGAGGAGATCGCGTTGATTGTGTCGATCTTGGTGGTGATGAGGATGGGTAGTTGTGGCGACCCATCTAGATAATGTGCAGGTTTGGAGGGGGCAGATGTCATAATAACTTGTTAGATTATGAGTAGTTAGTGGAACATTCCAAGAAGGCATGACAAGGCAGATCCCTACAAGGCAATGATGGCAGGTGGCATTGTTGTTGATAGTGGGTAGTTTGTTTAATGGTGGGTACACATGGCGGTGTATGAATGATGTGAATTTTAGGCATTGCAAGTAATAATGGTGTTCTGACACGCAAAAAATAAACAACATATGTTGAGTAGGAAGGTGATTTGGTTTTTCGCTGCTATAGAAGATGGCAACATATGCAATGTTGGTTGCCATTAATGAAGTGAAGATTTTGACATTGATCACATGCAAGCGATGAATAGGAAACAAAAGATGATAGCGGCTATTGATGTCATGACATTGCCGGTCCACCACTACAAATCCAAGGGTGGAGTTTCCCACCAAGAATTCGTACACATTGGTTAGCGTCATTAGGACTTTATCTCTCATTGTATTTTTTTGTGTTTGCATTTTCATGACGCACGAGCACTTGTAGTTAGGCTAGGCACATTTTCTTCAATGCATTCATAATTTTTGTGTGAAGCATCGCTCGATTGATTGCAGAACATGGATTCTAATTTCCAAACTACGTGAGTGATTGGGCACAAAGTTCTTTCCCAAAGCATGTTCATGATAGGGCACAATGCATGGAAAAAGAGCTTCACATAAAGGTTTCTGTTTTTGAAGACTCAAGTGATAGGGTTTTTCCGTTGGAATAACATAAACTTGACTAAAAGTTTACTCTCTTGTGAGAAAAACCATGGATGAATTTACAGAGACCCAAATATTATTGTACCCAAAAGCCACATTTGAAATAGAGGTACATAACCCTCCTAATTTGTATACGTATTATAACCTTTTCAATGGGCATGGCAAGTCTACTTTTTGGGATACATCATGGGTTGATGTTAGAGTTTCCTACATTAGAGTTAGCTCATGCCATCTAAGTGAAGCTCCTAACTCACTCTTTCTTCTTTTCCCAAAGGAGATTAACACAGAATTTGAGGTGAATGGTGGTAGAATCTCTCCTTTTGAGAGAGATTGATTTGCCTTTCACGAGGATAGAGTCGATTTTGAATTGGCAGAAGTTACATATGAGATCTTGCATTTGAAGTGAATGATAGAGATGAGTTTATGCTTTCTAGTATGCTCTCTTGTACTAATTGTGGGAAGGTCCATCGCTTGTTGAAATGTCGCCTTTGAACAATGAAGCAGGGTTGAATATGGGCTGCATTTGTGGCATAAGATCACAAGATAGAACAAAATTTTCTATGTGGGGAGGAGTAAAAGGTATTCTACATTTGACGCTATTCCAAAAGAGGAAGCTGCTAATCATAACAAAAGTTGTGGCTGAACAGGTGACTGAAGATGAATTCTATGCTAAAATTGTAACACACTTATTAATGGGTGATCTACCACATAAACATCTATTTCTCTGACACTACAACAAAAAGGCCTCATAGACGCACATTTAGACGCGATTTTTGAATATAGAGAAATTCTTACGGGCGCGTCTATCCGCCCGTCTATTTGCGCGTCTACCATTTCGCGTCTATAATCGCATGTATCAACAAATTTACACGCACAAATAGACGTGTAATAGACGCATATATACATGCGCATATAGACACGCTGGTAGACGCGCTTTTACAAGCACTGGTAGACACGAACGAAAAATAAAAAATACCATTTTTTAAAAAAATATATTTAATTTCTTTTTTAAATTTGAATTATGAAGCGCGTGTATAAGCGTGCTTAGTCTGCATTATAGATGCGAGTATAAATGCGAATTATCTGCAATTTAGACGCACGGATAGATGCGCAAAATAGAACTGGAAAAAAAAAACCAGAGAGCATGTGGTTGCTTTGCTCTCTGGTTTTTTTTTCCCCCTCCCATACATCAGATTGTGTATTTGGAAAAAAGACAATGTATCTTACAGGCATGAGATTTGAAAATAAAAGTCCATGTATTCATTATATATCAAAAGCATTTACAAGGGAAGTTTAAGTGCTTGCGACCTAAAGCGTGGCCGCAAGCAGTAGGCTCAAAGAGATATCATACATATACAAGAAAAGAAGGCTTCATGAGGAGGTATGGTGTTCCTCTACAAATCTGAAGAGGAAACATCTTCGCTAGTACCACCATGGCTACTAACGTCGCTATCCCCCTCCTCGCTATGCTCCACATCCGGGTTCGCCTACACACACAAAAGATCAGGGTTGCTTACATAGACAAGGTGGAGAAAAAGTTATAATTAGCTATACTTTTAATAGAAAAGTAAGAAAAACATACCTCCTGTGGCTATCGAATCCTCATGGCCCGGTTGTATTGGTCCTCAATGATGAGACCCTCCTCATAAAAGTGAAGCCATGTCGTTGTGCGGTTATGGCCTCGATGGTAACCTATCTCTCTAGGAGTAGGTGTCCTACCAATGATGGTAGTCTGCAAAACATTTAGAGATATACAAACAATTATGAGTCATAATATATTAGACTAAAATATATAAAGAATTGAAAGAAATATAAATTTAAAAAAACTAAAAATCAAAATATACTTACAAACTCTGCCTCCCACGACTCTCTGCCGCCCAATCCGTAATGCGACGATCCCATTGTTTCCATTTGGATCCGTCGCGCCTCTGCATGCTGGCCACTCTTCACTTTCTCTGCTGCTGTCTTCTTGGATTTCTTCCACTCTATGCAGCGGCACATAGGTGGTTGGCTATAGGCTCCACGCCCCTCCTCCAACCTCCGCAGTGAGTCCCTGGCCCGTGTCATGAGGTGGGATCTTTTGTTGTGAAGCATATCCCTCACTTTCGTACGTCCCCAATCATCCGAGAATTGCTGACCCTCAGGATTTGGGTACCTCCTATGGATTGCCCTCAAGACCTCCTGCCACAAGCTGCTTTTCTGATTTTTGAAGGCAATGAAACAATCTTTATATGTCGCATGCACGATGCTCCTCATGTATGCCATTACATCCCTTCTCTCATCATCATGAAAGATGCCACCAGCATATGTAACTCTATAGTACTGGCGTACAACCTCCTCTACGTGATCTACTGGTGAGAGTGATCGCTCGCCACCTCCTAGGCAACCCCCACACAAGCCTTGTCCTCCCCCTCGACTCTCCCTCCTCCCTCTCTGTTGACTACCCTCTGCCTCCCTGGACGCACGAGCTTCTGCAGTGCACGTGCTTCTGCAGATCCTTGTACTTCAACCGATGCACGTGGAGCACGTGGAGTATCTGCATATGGAGTACCTGCATATGGAGTACCTGCATGTGGAGTACCTGCATGTGGAGTCTGGGAAGTAGTGCCAGGTAAAGATGTCATAGGCGTCCTAGACATGACACTGAACACCTCGTCCGCTGTGGAGAGCGGCCAAGGTGTCTGGTCATCTCTCCCATGAAGCCTTCCCTACTAGGAAAACCTCCAAAAAATACATTGACCCCCTGCCAAAGGAGGCCAATGTATCATTCATACGATCCACATCCGGGTCATTGCTAGATGAACCAGGATACGACATCTGCAAAAAAAACACAGGAAAAAGACAAATTTATTTGCATACAAAAAATCATATATTACCTACATTTTCAAAGAGCTTTCTTTAGACATTGAGCATAATACTTAAGTGCTAATGCTTCTCTTAAACAAGAAAACTGATAAACACAAACATGGGATTGGTCACATTCATCATTGCAAAAATATATTGTTTACTATGAGAACTGGGAGACATGGCGCGTGTATCCCCACATCTAAATTGCAGGTTAGACGCGCCCTCGAACGCGCTCCAGAGTGAACCTTCTGTCCAGCGCGTCTATCTACGCATCTAAGATGCAGCACAGACGCGTAGTCAGACGCGCATTCTAGGTCAATGCGCGTGTATAATCGCGTGTAGACTGTAGGTCAACCTTCTGTGCAGCACATGTATCATCGCGTGTACACTGCAGAGCATACACGCCAGTACATGCGCACTAAGACGTACCCTCAGACGCTATGAGAGAAAACATTTTTCGTGTCTATGTCTACGTCTACACTGAGATGTAGATGCGCTATCAGACACACTCGGTCGGCTGATTTTAGGCCGACGACCGCCATTGATGATTTATAAAATGCAATACATAATGAAATCACAAATCCTAAATACACAGACAGAGCAGAGAGAGGAAGAGAGAAACAAAGAGAGAGAGAGAGAGAGAGAGAGAGAGAGAGAGAGAGAGAGAGAGAGAGAGAGAGAGAGAGAGAGACTCACCTTGGGTGTTTGGTGTGGCGGGTGGTGGCGCTTCTTCCTTCTCCTTCTTCCTCTCCTTGGTAAGTTACCCTCCCTTGATGCTTGCTTGCTTGCTACTTCTTCTTGTTCTCCTCTTTCTTGTTCTCTCTTTCTTCCTCTCCTTGGCTTTCCTTTTTCCCTTCTTGTGTGTTTGAAATGAAAAAAGAGGTGAGTCATGAGGAGGTGAGGCATGAAGAGACTAGGTGAGGTATGAAGAGACTGCATGTCCACTAAACTCAAGCTTCAGAACCGCAAAAAACGCAGAAAAGGAAAGGCGTAGTTTGAAAAGAAATGATTTAAGTATGGTTTGAATTCTGACTTATGCGTCTATTTTTGCGTGTATATGCGCGTTTATTATTTAGATAGATGCGAGTATAGACGTGAACATAGACGCGGAAATAGACGCCAATATAGACGCGTAGGTAAATGCGGATATAGACGCACATTTGGGCTTTATCATAATTTTTTATTTTTAAGATAAGTTTTGATAGTGAATTCTTATCATAAGTTTTAATGTATTTATGATGATTTTTTTGTATTTAAAATTGAGATCTTATGTAAACATATGAATGACAAATATTTTGATGTTGTCATGAATTAGGTTTAATCATGTCGACGTCGTCATCACCTAGTGCGGTGCAAGCTGATGAGTCAATGAGCACATCCTCAAGTGAGGATAAAACATTGCGTCTTCATAATCGAGATGCATGGCTACGACGAAAAATTAAATGCATGTGTGATCGTTGTCGAGGGTGTATTTTTCGAGCACGTCGAATTCAATGTCACACCTCAGCTTGTATGGAGAATGGGACCGAGAAAAATCACCGGTGTTCATTGTTTTTTTTAACACTAAGATTACTAGTCTATGTTACTAAATATATCTCAACGTACATGAACCTCCCTTTTGTGGTTGAGCAGGATGCGGTGCCACATCCTCAGATGCTCCCTCCCAGGCATCGAGAGGCTGCAAAACGTCAACACGAGGAGGCAGAGTCTTCAAGAAGAGTAGAGACTGACAACCATGATAGTAGCCCTCATGAAATACCCCATCAAGTCATAGAGGATGAGATTTTGGACAACATGGTACACCATCTATTTTCGTAACCGGTTCAGGGAGAATGTCACTCTACGAAGCCAGATGATCCACTATATGTAGCATCATCTACTCCGTTGTATAAAGGTTGTACGTACTCCGTTCTTCGTGCGTCCCTCAAGATACTTAACTTGCAAACAATTTATGGATGGAGTAATGTCAGTTTGGATGCATTATTGAAGTAAGTATCAATTCAGTTTGGCTTATGAATCATAATATTAATTGTTCTATTTTGAAATCAGACAGAAATATATGTTTGTGATTTTTTAACTCACTTTTAAAAATATATGTAGGTTATTATCACAAATGCTTCCAAAAGGAAACAAATTGCCAACTAAGAGAGAGCAAGCAAGACATTACTTGACATCTCTGGGAGGCCTCGATTATGTCAAGATCTATGCATGTGTCAATGATTGTGTCTTATTTCATGGGATTCATGAGTTCACACGAGAGTGTCCTGTTTGTGGCGAATCAAGATACGAAGTGGAGATGAAGTCAATGGATGTGCCTCGTAAGGTTTTGTGATATTTTCCGATTGTTCCACGTATAAAACTTATGTTCAAGTGTAAGTCTATTGCAAAGCTCATGTCATGGCATGCTAGTCATCGTTCAAGTGATGGAAAATGGAGTATCCCTGCAGAAGCACCGGCATGGCAACATATAGATAATTTGTGGCCCGTTTTCAAAGAAGAGCCAAGAAATTTGAGATTTGGTTTAGGTATGGATGGAATCAATCCATTTGGCATCAAAAGCACATCATACAGTGTATGGCCAGTGGTATTGGTGAACTATAATATTCCTCCATCCATGGCAATTAAAAAGGGACATGTGATATTGTCCCTTCTGATTCCTGAAAAGCATAAGGTAAAAAACATGGACATTTACTTAGAGCCTCTGATTGAAGAGTTAGAAATATTATGGGAAGGTATTGAGGTGCAAGATACAAGTGCATCTGCATCCTCTAGAGATTTCACATTGAAGGCCATGTTGTTGTGGACCATGCATGACTTTCCAGGATACGGAGAGTGTTGGTTAGTGCAATCATCCCTTGTTTATATCTCTGAATATCTTGCTGAAGTAGATCCCTCTCAACCACGACTATGGAAAGATGATGAAGACTTGAGGATGACCTCTATAGTACCTCAAGGAAAAGGAATGAGTAAAGTGCTAACAAAAGAAGAACTTCGTAAGTTAAATAGTTTTTGTGTGCTCAATAGTGATGTAATGAGCAAATGGGTGACACTATATAATGAAGCAAGGGCAAGAAGAAAAAGCGAAAGACAAGAATTTCGCACTAGATATGGACGTAATGTCTCATTTTCAGATCATCTAAATGCGCTCCCACGTCATATTGATATAGATTGGTTACATGAGGAAATGGAGAGAATGGAAAAAGAGGAGGAAATTAATATATCTCAAGAAGAGTGGGAATACGCACGAGGTTGCTTATCAAAGGTGAGACATACTATCAATTAATTTGTTTTTATAAGTTTTATTTTATATAAATAATTGACATGTTTGATCTTTTATCTTTTACTACTAGTGCACATTATTCAATGCACTTTGGTATGAGGGTAAACATCTTCGAACTCAACGTATAGATGAAAAGAGAAATACCCAAGATTGTGGTGTTTTTGCTCACTACGAGGATGCCAATGGTACCATGGAAGGTTATTGTGGCTTGATCCAAGATATTCTGAAGCTTGACTTCACGCGATTCTTTATATATGTACTAGATGTGAAGTGGTTTAAAAAAATGGTAACAAATGGTGAGCATTGCACAATCAGACGTCATCCAAGTGGTTTTGTAATCATTGACGCTATAAAATTTCACCAAAACAAGAATGACACATTAGTACTATGTCAACAATGCGAGTAGATATATATGCAAATGCTAATTTTTTTATATATATACATGTGATACATATACACAATATAATAAGTACTTAAGTTTTTTGCTTTTGTTTTTCAAATACAGGTTGTGTATCATCCAATGGTAAACAATAACCGATGGTGGTATGTCATCCCTATATCTAATCGTTCAAAACCAATATATGCTAATATTACCGACATGGAGATAGCAGATGACAATCCAACAATTAATGATGATATGCATGATGACACCATAATGGATGATATGTGTGATATAATACAAGATGAACCTCGCGAGGATGTTCAAGGAAACGCAGAAGAAGATAATAATGTGATTGTTGATGATATTGATGAAGTTATTGAGCAATATAGCAACACATCTGATAGTGGGATAGACTTATTTGTTTCGTTACCTCTTAGTAACATAGACCTACAAGTAGATAGTTTAGCAAGGGCTGATCTCATTGAAGATGAGATGGATCATTCATTGTAACATACTTAATTTGCTTATTGATTCAATGTGTATTCCTAATTCTATGGTTTTTATCATGCGCACACGTGTATACTCAAGAATCAATAGTCAATTTTAAAACTAAATTGAATTTTTCATAATAAAAAGGAAGGATTGCAATGCTTGCTACTAATTGTAAGGTTTCTGTCGCTTGCCGCTAATTACTTATATCAGGCTTGTCAACTAGAGGAACTGCCATTCATTAGAGAGTAATGAAAAAGTAATTATTAACTCTATTTTTTTAATTCAATGATTCAATGTGTATTTTTAGTTCTATGGTTTTTATCATGCGCACATGTGCATGCTCAAGAATCAATTTAAAGTGGTTAAATAATTATTAACTTTGGTTTTTTAGTTATGTGAATTACTAATTTTAGGTGGTTAAATAATTGTGCATCTGCTGGCGCGTCTATATTAGCGTCTATTTGCGCGGATATATAGACGCAAAATTCGTGTCTATTTACACGCACTTATAGATGCTGTGATAGAGGCGCCCGACTTTGCGCGTCGAACATGCGCGTCTATGCCTCGTTTTTGTTGTAGTGTGAAGTGAAATAGGGTGACAAAAGCTTTTAATAAACATCAATGAAACTAGCGGCACCACAATCGATAAGGATTTTTTAAGGCACCAGAAAGAAAGTAGAATGATATGCTTTTGATTTGAAGCTTTACAAAGCATCAGACGATTATGAATGGAAGCATAATACGATTAAAAAAGTGTGGCGACGAAGTGGAAGAAGAAAAGGCAGAGGCTGATGACGTTCGACAAGCTTGCTGAAGACGTGTGAAGTGAAGACGAAGGAGCTTCACGAAGCCTATAGAAGATGACGGCTAGCCAGAGGGAACATAAAAGTCTGCAACGGGGAGACGAAGAAGAAGGAATGTTGTGAGACGCCAGTCAATTTGTGGACTGAGAGGACGAACATGAAGGTGACAAAGTCGACAACGAAAGCTGCTGCAGTGCGAAGTAGAAGCTTTCTTTGCGGGGTATTCCAAAGGTTGACATGCACTCTACTGTCGAGCATCTTTAATCATGTGCGTGTGCCTAAACGCCTCTCCTAACACTGGCCAGGGTTTGCAAATCATGGAAGCGCTTCCTGCAGGACGAGGCTGCCTGCTCGCAGGACGTGTACCTTGACACCGTACTTCACTCTTTGTTCCCGATATTTTAAACGAAAGAACCGCTAGGGCAGCTGGCCGTATGGATTATCCAAATATGCTGAGATGCTGTGCCAAGTGGTGCTACAGAGACGTCGGGGTTGTCACGTTAGTTAAAATTTCCCTTCTTTTGTAACAATGCGTTATTGTCTATTCTCACTGAAGAGTATCTGCAGAAGGTCGCTCTATGCTATTCCACCTTACCCATCTCGATATTTCTGGTTATCGCCTATCTACGACTGAGACGCTTGAAGCTTTCAGAAACTGTCCTTCCATCACCAGGCTGGAGGTTTCACAGAAAGTTGGTGTTTTTGAGGATGTTTTGTCTTTTGTTATTACGAGATATTTCATGCGCCTCAAGCATCTGGTATTAGCAACACCCTGAACAAGTGAAGGGCTCTAATGCATCCTCGAAAGTTGCACCAACTTGGAGAGCGTGCACTTGTGAGATCCATGCTATCTTAGGATGGGCTTGTGAGAAAGAAGGGTTCCAAAGTTTTTCCCACCCCATATTAGGTGTTAGAAGACATTTTGATTCTGTAGGAAGTGGATCTATAGAGGATTGTGCCGATCTCTTTACGGTTTGCTCCATTGTAGTTGCATTACTTCGTTTGAATAATGATTATAATAAAAAACCACTACATTAGCAACATCTTGTACCTAGTTGTGTTGATACAACAAAGAAGTTCAAAAGTCATCTCTTTCATGGATATTCTTAATGCCAACTTCAAAAATTGACAACCTGAGTTTGTGAGGGTTTATGTAGCTTGAAGATGGGTATTCTTAATGCTACAAATTTGATCATTTATATGTCAACATATGTGAAAGCACCATGTTTTGGTTCCTGATCCATAGAATATCAAAGAAGATTTGCATGAATTTGTCGACATATATGAAAGTCCAAGCTTTATGAATGGAAGAGTGTGTCTTTTTGTCAATTTGTGCCTTGAAGGGAACATATATGCATTTATATGTCAACATATGTGAAAGCACGATGTTTTGGTTCTTGATTTATAGAATATCAAAGAAGATTTGCATGAATTTGTCGACATATATGAAAGTCCAAGCTTTATGAATGGAAGAGTGTGTCTTTTTGTCAATTTGTGCCTTGAAGGGAACATATATGGCTTCATCTTCCTATTCAAATAAAGTTATTCCTAGCTCATGAACTTTTGAGAATTCTTGTTGCATCTAATCTTCTATTCCTTTGTGAATTTTACCTAAGTTAAGTACTCTTCATCATCTTCCTCCCATCTCAAAGCGTCTCTCTGGCAAGCGACTTTCACAAACCCCCTTCCCTTGCTCAAATTCCGTGTGACACTTGGTGCACCCGACATCAAAGCGTCGCTCCTGATTGTCGAGATGGGAGACTCTTCCAACAATCCACTTTCACAATCAACTGCTTCTTGTTTTTCAACCGATGAGATGAAGACTTTATTGCAAACTCTTTCTTCAACCATTATGATGCAAAATCAACACATGTAGTTATCTATGCAGCAACAACAACAATTACATATCAGCAACAATTGGATCCACAACAAATGTTGCATCAAGAATAAGAGCATATGCATAGTGCAACCAAAGTGACCGAGGCTCTAGTTAGTGAGTGTAAGTTATTTGATGGGGCTGGAATGTTTTAGCCTATCTTAAATCCATTCTTCAGAGTTCCTACCAACTAGAGCAACTACTTCTTATGACTTGTCATACCTGCTTTGTGGGTTAGAGTGACGGATTTATTTGTGCAAGACTCAAACTCGAATGTTTTCAAGAAAGTACTCAAAGACAAATATTTTTTGGAGGATTATGGTATTGCTACACAGAAAACATTCAGAGAGTGAGTCTATTAGCCCAACAATGGACTTGTTGCTTCTTCTGAGTTGTTGCACTAGTTTGAAGAGTGATTCAACCAATTGGATGCTTTAGAGCAAAGAGCTCTAAACTCGAAGAAAGTGGAGTTATTCTTGCAAGTGACTGATCTTGCACTTCAGGATGACTTGGGAGAATTTCTTGAAGACCATACACAACCTATGGGATTGAAAATGGATTGGCAAGATGCTGTTGATGCGGTCTCTACATTGACAAAAAGGCAGAGATGGAAGGCTCGCTTGCAAAATGGCATGCAACCATCACTAGCGATGTCTTCTCCTATCTCAACTTTGCCTACTTCTCCTGTTGTTCCATCCACTTCTTCTTCTTATATTTCTCATCGAGTGTCTACACCTACTCCTATGCGTATTCCAGTTGCACTTGTTAAACCATTTACAAAATCGATTATTGAAGATATGATGGAGACCTTCAAAACACTATGAACTTAGTTGAAAATTTCCTTGTCATGCATTTTCAAAGTGGAAGTCTAAAACGCATATTGCGTAGGGTTAAAGAGGAAATTGTTAAGTGCATTGGCCGTGAAGGAAAAGAGTATCTTGCATTTAGTCAATAACTTCCTTTATTATGACTCGCATGAGGAAATTGTTAACTTCTATTGGACGGCATGGAAATAAAGCTATGGACATTGCACGTTGCATGACCACGGACTGACGTCTGTCTTGATTGCATTTGCTTCAATCTTTGCAAATTGACATGACCAATCCTTCTATGCCATAATTCCACATCCTTATCTTGCCCATGTCCTCTCTCAACATACATAGAGTTTTGAATCACTGGAGTACTTGCATCCAAAGCAAATAATCTCCCTTTCTTTTTACCATGAGCATTCACCCTACCAGGTCTTCCATATGGAACTCCTCAATGAAACATCCAAATTTATTGAATCGCACCTGTAATCCTTGATTTGTCATTTGACCCAACCGATTCCAAGTTCTTAGTTATTGTGGGCACATAAAGTACATCACTAAGCTTATTCTCAATCCCATCTTTAGTCACAAGTGGCACTCTACTAATATGAGTAATTTTATGTAAACTATAATCACCAGTGGCAACAGATTCCTCATTCCACATCTACTCCTTGCTATCAAACCACTCAGCATGATGAGTCATGTGGTTTGTAGCTCCATAGAAAATAGGTGACCTCTAGGTGATCCACCTCTAGGTCCATAACCTATACCACCATAAGTGACTGTATAGTGGCCATTTTGGGTCCTTCCATGACCCCTAGACATGGCATTCTATTTATGATATCAATCCCTCTTAGAATGACCAAAGTACCATCTCTCTATGAAGGACTAGACCGTCCTCTACCTCTAGGAAAAGATCTCCCCCAGCCTCTATGCATGAAGTCACCACGACCAAAGTTATGTCTTCCACAAGAAAAACCATAATTATCATGAATAAGTGAAGAGCCTCTAGCTCTAGATGAGCTACAATGACCTCTCTAGTGATAGAAAACACTGTCTCCACCTGCCATTTTTGCCTTTGCTAGATACATTCAATCCCAACTTGATTTATTATGTAAGTAGCAATCCAATAAGCTTCTCAAAGTTAGGCATAGAGCCTCCTTTAAGTGAAATAGAGGTATCCAAAGATTTGAAAGCTGGTCCAAGTCTATTTAGTGTCACTAGCACTAAATCATCATCATCAACAAGTGCATTAATGGATGGAAGGTCTTCTGCAATTTACTTGATTTTTGCAACATAATCACTGATACTAGGATTTCCTCTCCATGCACTATGTAATCTCTGCTTCAGTTCTATCTTACCAGCCTCTGTACATGTTTCATACATTTTCTCTATGATTTCCCATGCCTCTTTACAAGTACTTGCCTTTTTTATATGAAGAATCAAGGCTTTTGAAATACATATGGAGATCCAATGTAAAACCTTCTTTTTCTTCTCTATCCAATCCTTGTACGCTTTCTTTTGTTCTTCAGTTGGACGTTAGGAACTTTGAGATATTCATCATCACCTGTTATGAGGTCCCATAGACCTCCACCCACCATCAAAAACTTCTCCATCTCGTAAGACCAAACACTATAATTGTCTTTGGTCAATTTGTCTCCCTGAATTTAAGCAATTTGTGCCGTGTTAGACATTATGGCTACTGCAAACTCAGAAAAACCAACAATACAAGTTTTCCACAAATGGTATTCAGCATCATGCCCCAATCTAGAACATCAATGGTCCAAGTAGAGACCAAAAAGCATAAAAAATGGCCCAAAAATGCATGTAAAAGATAGTTTCCACCAATATGATTGTCATAAATGTGTCCAAAAACGATCATATGCATCATTCTATTCTGCATAAAGCTCGCCATCATTTCCTGTAAGAAATGTGAGAAATCTTTCCTCCCCGATTACATGTAATAGCCATAAATACACCCACAACAACTCATCCCCATAACCTGTAGAGTTGTAGTATGTTTGCTTAGATGGGTAGCTATCTGCCAGTAACTTTTGATTACAACATGCCTTTCTCCTGAGCATCCATGATTTTGCACACATAACTAGCTTTTGCCACTCGAGACAACAAACCAACTAGCTTACAACATTTGCCATAGCTCAGCATTGAGCATATATGACCAAAAACAATAGCTCTTTGAAGATTAAGCCCATTTCAAAATGACAACTTCATTGATAGCTGCAACAACTCCATGTAGAATGAACCCACCACATACAACAATGTAGCCATGGTGGGGTTGTTGGCTGGCTTAATGTCCACTTCTCAGGTCACTCTTACTTCTAGGCGCCTTCTAAAGACTTGCCAATCAAGCTGGCCGCCTTTATCTCAAATAAAAGCTTCACTCCACCTTGTCACGTTGGAGCTTGGAGATCCCTATCTCAAATTCGCTCTGCTTCAGTATACGATTCCTTTCCAAACAATAAATTATTGAATTTGCATCTTACTTTCACAATCCACCTTCAGTGCCGTGTAATACATACTTTATGTTTTCCTGATTATATTTTTCTTGCTTTTGTCATTGAGAAAGATGACCTTGACAATGAGGCAAGGAACGTAACCAATATAACTGAACTTGAGGCATGAATTAAGCTGTTTAAAAAAATGTAAAAACGCTAGCATCTCCCAATCGTGCTTGAACACAGAGATTGTAATGCGATTCAATCAACTTGCTATACCTCACCTGGGCATGGGTTCATATAAAGAATTGAGGGGCAAATGCCCTCCATTTGGCGTTGATGTGCCAAAAACTAATGAGTTGTGTAATGCCCCATTAAGAGTTTTTCCCTTATTTGAGAAGCTTGTAGACCTGCAGCCAGTACCTCTACATTATCACGCATGTTTTTCCATCTATTGGTACAGTGATCGCATAAACAAGAAGCAGAAGTTATGATTGGCTATTCAGATTGAGGTAACAATGCTGAAGAACACGAACAACAACTGTAGATTCTTGAACCCACTCTGATACCAACTGAAAAATTTAAGTGGAGGGAGTTTGAGAGATGGAGTAAGCAGAGGTCAAGAGCTACATGCTCACCTCATCCTCATTATTCTCTTTTATCTTCTTTTTTTCTTACAAGTCTCAATACAACCACAGATAAATCTTGTGTTGTTTTCTTATTTCTCAACATAGTCAAAACAAAGGATATTGCAATAAACTCATAGTGTTCATACCTTGTATTAAAGCTAGTCTTTGGGATATCTTCTCCTTTGATCCTGATATGGTAGTAGTCTCACTTTAGATCAAATTTATAGAAAAAAAAATTTGGTCCTTGATGCATGTCAAGAAGCTCATCAATACTAGGATTGGGTATTCATTTTTTACTATCACTTGGTTCATCACAATAGTGGATGCAAGATGAAGAGCATTGTCTTTGTTCTTTTGGAATAAGAATGGAGCTTTCCATGATAAATTACTATGCCAAATGTAACCTTGATCCAATATTTTCTTATTTTCTCTCTCAACTCAATTGCTTCATGAATCAATAATGTATTTTTGCCATTGTTCTTGCTCCTAGTATAAGCTTGACTTTCTGATTAGCTTCTCTCTTGGGAGGAAGTCCCATCAACTTTGCTAGGAAGATATTTGCATATTCCTTTATCTAAGAAGGTTTTTGTTCTTATTCCTTATCTTTATTAAACTTATTGAGATGACTTATGTAAACCACTAGGCAACTCTTTTCTTAGACCTTGTGCAATACTTAAGGCATTAGCCAATTGAATTTTTGGTAGACCAACCTCCAACTGTGTAGCTACTTTATTTTCCTTCCAACTTCAAAATGAGATTTTTCCTTTCTTGCAATGGATATGGGAACCATTAGGGATTAACCATTCCATTTCTAGTAGCTTGGTAGTAATAGTACCTAGGTTCATGACGTGAAAACTCGTGCTAGTGGGTGTATCACTTAAATAAAATTCCACTTTTCTTGTCTATTTTGAAGATATGACTTCTTTCCTTTTAATTAGTTCCACTAAAGCTTCAAATGTAGGTGCAATTTCATTCCTAGATTCTTTGCACATTTTGGCAAAATAAAAGAACAATAGCTAGTAACACAATCTATCAAAACCTTGAAGGGTTTACCTTGGTGGCTCAAAGTGTTTGAATCACTAAAAAGTGGTTATTTGGTCCTCTCAAACTCAAGGTGGCATGGAACATTTCTCATTCCATTTTGGGTTCCATCATGTGTTCTTTCTCTTCTTCTTTTTCCTTATAAGTAGTTGGGGCAACCTTTTAATTTTTCCTTAGCCATTGTCCCTCTATTCTCCCCATGGAACTACACTTGGTTGATTTAGCATCGATCATTACTTTTTGAAGTTTCTTATTTCATTAAGATGATAGCACCTTTGAGTATCATTGCTTATGTTTGTTGGCACATAATTTGCAAGCATGTTGGTCTTAGCTTCCTTTCTTAGGCCAATTTTTTGTTGGGACTACATTCATTTGATAAAAGCACATAGTCCCTTGTCTAAAGGGCCTTTCCTCCATATCTTCCACCTTTAGATCTAGATTGAAGGTCTTCCTAAAGGGTCTTTTCTTGTAGCATTGCACCTTGGAGATCCAAGGGCTGCACCGCTTTGAAGTGGGTGTCCAATAGGGGATTCAATTTGTAGCAAAACCTCACTACCTACTACTTGGTGTCTATAGATAAGGCATACTTCTAGAGTGTTATGAACTAAGAGAAGTAGGCTTCCAAATGTAACCCCATCAAATATATAGCATACCTGACTAGTGAATAAAAAATTTCCTATGTGAATTACATTTTAGGCATACAATAGAATAAGTATTTAATTCCATGCTCATAAACAAAGGTGAAAGGTTGAATTCTAAAAGTGAAAATGTCCTACCATGCATGAATATACTCCCAAATATTTTAAATATGATTTTATTTACTTTAAAAAATATTAAATTACTTTTACCTTATTTCCTTATTTCTAATTTAGATGATTTAATCTAATTCAATTTTATTTGTTTCAAATTAATTGAAATTAACATTACTTACTTTATTTATTATAATTTATGATTTACTTAATTAAATATAATTAGTTTATAATAAATCTTATTGATTTATATCTAAATTTATTAGTTTTTTCAATATAACATAACTTATTTTTTATTTTTTATATTATTATTATTCTTATATTTATTTTTTTCACTTAAATAATTTAATTTATTATTTTTAAATTTTCTCAATTATTATTTTTATTTTCTTATAAATGTTTTAAAAATGAAAAATAATAAAATTACTAATAAAAATGAATAATAATATTATTATACATATAAAAAGATGGGTTTTTATAAGGCTTAGGCCTTGGTTGGGGGGGGGGGTGTGTTGTGGGGCTCTAAAAAACTGGGTGCCTGATGAGCCCCTTAAAAGAAACTAGAAAATCATTTTTCCCTTAAATAATCAAAACTCTCTCTCTCTCTCTCTCTCTCTCTCTCATGTTTAAAATATGTGGAAGGTGAGGATAGCTTTATGAGAGGAGAGAGAAGAAGGTGGAAGTGAGACAATATGAGAAAGAATTGAAGAAAGTTAATATGAAGAGAGAGAGAGAGAGAGAGAGAGAGAGAGAGAGAAGAGAGAAGGTGAAGGTGAGAAAATGTGTGTGTGTGTGTGTGAGAAAGTGAATGTGAGGAGAGAGAGAGAGAGAGAGAGAGAGAAAGAGAGAGAGAGAGAGAGAGAGCACTAGCTCTCAGGTGGCCACTTGGTTTATAGAAAATGTATTCAAGTTGCATGGCTTACCATAAGTCATAATACATGAGTGGGATGCAAAGTTTATGAGCAACTTCTGGCAAACAGTTTTTACCTCCATGGGGTCCATTGCATACTACTCTCAAATTGATGGCTAGATTGAAAGAGTGAACAAATGGCTTGAGACATATTTGAGGCACTTTTGGCATGACATACAAAACAATTGGGATACGTGGCTCCACTTGGCTGAGTTTGCATATAATAACTCCACACACTTTAGTATTGGAGTTTCCCCTTTTGAGGCCTTATATGGGTATAAGGTTCCCCTCCCCATAGCCTTATTTAATGAGAGGATCAATCCTTAGAGTCTAGCTGAGTTGGATCACATGCAAGCCTTGGAATTCTAGAAGGGGAATTGGTCCTTTTCAATGTGCCTAAGTCCACTACTCAACTCTCAAAGAGGGCAGTAGTAACAAGCTAGCCCACCGCTTCTATGGCCCATACCAAATTTTGAAGAGAGTTGGTGACTTGGCCTACCACTTAGAACTTCCCCTACCACTAAAATCCACAATGTGTTTCACGTCAGTTAGCTGAAACACTTAATGGGCTCTTTAGTGGACTATGTGAAAGAACTTCCCCCCATAGATGAAGAAGGCATCACTCAATATATCCCTAAGGTAATCATTGGGCAGTGAAATAAGCAATTACGGTCTCAATCCATTAAATAATACCTCATCAAATGGCAAGGTCTACCCTTGGAAGAAGCCTCTTGGTGCCTAGCAACCATTGTCAATGAATTCCCCTACCTCCAAGAGGCCACAGGACTTGAAGAATAATCGGTCATGCCCCATATGACCACCCTCTACCTACATAATTTTTTAGAATAGTTTTATACTTATCCAAATCAGAGGCATGTGCATCCTACATGGGCTCAAAGTACTCGTCATAAGCTCTATTTCGACATGTGGTACGTCCAATTTGGAGTATCCTATCAAAAGTTATAACCCATTTACTTTAGTAGGCCGATCTTGTAAAACATGTTGTCCTTAGTCTTTACCCACCCATTTTTCATTGTAAAAGGCTCAGGGTAGTACTTTGCAACCCTCCCTTAGACCACCCATCACTCCCCTCTACTTCTCCTTGTTTTTTAGGGCAAAAACCTTCAAGGTGAGGACGGATTGTAACAAGCAGGATACACACTGACTAGGGGGTTAGACACCCAATCACACTGACAGGGGTATATAAGGTGTAAGAGTCCTAGACTAGGGAAACTAGTTATTACTATGAAAATACTCTTCACCTTCATCTCCAACTTCCATGGCTTCCTTCTTCCTTCTCTCCTTTTTTCTATCTTTCTCTCTCTCCTCTTCTAGTCTTCTTTTCTCTTCTTCTTTCTCTCTTTCTCTCTCTTCAGCTCTTCTCCTCTCTCCTCTCAGCTTCATTCATTACAAAGAGAGAGAGAGAGAGAGAAGAGAGAAGAAGACAAATGTGGAAAAATGTTATAGTGTGAAGGAGTTAAAGAATGAGAGAGAGAGAGAGAGAGAAAGAGAGAGAGGAGAATTTATGTGGAGAGTGAGAGAGAGGAGTAATAATGTGAAGAGAAAGAAAGAGAGATGAGAGAGAGTAGAAAAAAAGACAAAATGTAAAGGGAGAGAAAGAGGGATGTGAACGAGAAAAAGAAGAGAGAGGAAGAGAAAATGTGAAGAGAGAGAAAGAGGAGAGAGAAGATGAAAGAGAGAAAGAGGGGAGAGAAGAAGAAAAAATTCAAAGGAGGAAATGTGTGAGATAGAAACATAATAGAGGAGAAGAAAAAAATTGAATAGAAAGAAAGATGGATGAGAGAGAGAGAGAGGAGAAAGAAAGAGAGAATGTGGAGGGAGAAGAGAGAGAGAGAAGAGGAGAAAGAAAAAGAGAATGTGGGGAGAGAGAGAGAGAGAGAGAGAGAGAGAGAGAAAGGATAAAGAAAGAATGTGTGGTAGAGACAGAGAGAGAAGAGAGAAGAGAGAGAGAGAGGAGAGGAGAAAGAAAGAGAGAATGTGAAGATAGAGATTAAGGAGAGATAAGAAAGAAGTGAGAAAAGGGGAGAGTGTGAGAAAGCAAAGAAAGAGGGGAGAAGAAAGAAGTGACTAGGCATGTGTGTGAGAGAGAAGAAGAAAGAAAGTTTGAATGAGAAGAGAGAGAATCTGATCTTCACGATCACCCCTAATGCTCACGGTACAACTTACTCACAAGCAAGAATATTTAGGCTCTCATGTTTTTAAAGCCGTTGATAGTCAAAAAGGAAAGGGACATGGAATGTAGTAATGGCTTCAAAGAATCAAGCATTTGATCTATAGATTACATCGAGACCACTCTATCAAATGTTCTAGCCATGATAAACCATATTATTTTGTAGTTTCGTAACTACAATCTTTTCCTTTAGGATGATATTTTGGTAATTAGTTACAAGGTTAGTATAAATTAAGAGATGAAAGTAAAAGCTATAGACTTTTAAAAATAAAGTTTAATAATCTCTCTAAGAGACCCTAAGTAAGACTCCTCATGGAGTGAGAGGTACATTATGGAAACTAAAAGTCATACTTATGTGCATTGTTCGAACCTAAAATAGACCCCACAAAGGGCTCACTCACACTCGAGCATACTATCAGACTTCAAACACCAACCCTTGATGCCAGGAGGCATATTTCACGATGGATTCCTGAGGTTTTGCTGTGGATTCTGTAAAATTATACTTGTTACCGGGGCTCATACACAAGGTGGATTCCTTGTGTAAAAAGTTGATGGGGATGCCTATCCTTTTTGGGCGTCTTGTTAATTTAATGTGCAAGTGGGTGATTCCATAGCGGGTGACTCCGCAAAATACATATTTAAATTAATAGACATTTATGAGTTTAGAGTGTGCACTCGTAATAAATTAAGGTTAGGATTGAGTTCTAACCAATTTATTTATTTTGTAGCTGAAGACTGCTAAGTATTCACTTTTTTTGGTTTAATTTTATTATTCTCTAACAATTGTGAATGCTTCAGTTGATGTGTAGAGCAGGCAGCGGTGGCGTTAGGAAGCATTGGGCGATAGCGTGTATTCAAGTTATTTATAATAAATTATCATTTTTGATGGGCGCACATCTTAGGCGTAGCTCCAATAATTATTTTGACGTGCTTATTTATTGAAGCTCTTGACATTTATTTATTATTTTGTATGTGCATGGGTGCACGATTTAAATATTTGTTATTGGACATTGTATTTGGGCACCGCCCGACTCTTTGGGCATCCAATAGCTTTAATTATTTAGTGGGACAAAAGCAAATACAAAAGCTAAAGTGTGCTAATTGTAAATTGGGGATATTTTTTGAGCTTGAAGATAAATAAAATATCAAATACATGCTTTGTAGAGCGCTCACACAAGGCATGGGGGGAGATTGTACCCAATTAGTCTTTTGCTTCATGTCGTGTAAGTTTTCTCTCTTTTTTTTTGCAAAAGTAGAGTTCTTTTATTCTTGGGGACCTTCTGGCACTCACTACGCGTGCATAAAGCATTCGATCTTTGCACCAGCGGTATCAGAGCGAAGCTATGATCGAGAGCTTCTAATCGCTTACCATCTCGCACAAAGATGAAGCTCCTGGAATGACGGAGCTCTACAGTCAATCTCTTGGCAATCCGTCAATACCAGCGTGTTCTTGGTAGTGAAAAACCCCCTGCTACAAACTTGGATCGCGAAGGACTGGCCTCTAGAGGAGGCGGAGGAGTTTATTATTGTTGTTTAAGGTGATAAGCTTTAAAAAGATTATAAGAGCTTAAAGCTCTAAAATTTTTTGATTTATTATGACAAGAGGACGTTGTGATAGGCGGCGGCGTTAGTAAACGACCCTCCTTACACGTCATTTAAAAAAAAAGGCCTATAATCTTTACTAAGCTTGAAAATCTTAGTCACAAAAGTCACCAATTAATCCTTTTATCATGGGTGTTCACACTACTTGGATTCTTGAACCAGTTTGAAGCTTCCAATTTCCTGCGTTCACACTGGTTAACTCCAAACTAGTTTTTACCCTCTCTATAAGCCACTGTTCACCCTCTGTGCTGTGACAGAATTCAATTCTAGCAAACAGTTTGCAACACAGTCTACATGCACAAATTATCTTCTTGGAAGACGACCGTGATATCAAATTCCGCATCCGCAAAGAAGAAATACTACAAAAATCCATTTTAAAAAAAGAGATAAATAAGCTTTGTAAACTCGACTTTGAGCTACGCTCATCGTGCTAACAAGATTTCGAGTGTGTGAGGTCTTTTGGAATCTTGCAGGATGTCTGATCAAACCATGTAAGATTTTATGGCTGAAGGTGACCTACCCGAACCAACAATGGAGCAAAAGCTGGATTTGATTATGATGCAGCTTCAAGAGGAACGAAGAGCACGTCAAAATTTGCAATCTCAATTGGTCAATGTGCAACGATCTACCGCTGACCAAGATGGACCACAATCTGATAGGACGTACGATCGATGGAACACTTGAAGCGCAATCTATTCGGAAATAAACAAAGATAAGTAAAATAAATTTCAAATTTCGTACTTTCAATGGGTCACACTGTCGTCGTGTTGGGGGTTGAAGGTCTACCACCCGGGTTTAGAGCAAAAGAAGAGTGTGGGATTCAAGGATTGGAGAAGGGGGAAAGATTGGGGTTTGACAAGATATGGGTTTTAGAAATGACTTAGTTGAAGAAGAAGATATCAAGCTTTTTCTGTTTATATAGCATACATGAATAGAATGAATGACTTTGCCTTAATCACTTCAAATGCATATGGGAATAATAAGTCTTTACATTAGGGATAATCTCAGATTTAAACCAAATGCATATTCCAAATGTAAGCTCAAATGGTTTTCATTTCATGAACATGGATGGATAACAACTCCAAGAAACAAGTATTTTGATGGTAGATACAAGTACATTCAAGACATAGCTCAAAAGCTCATGAAATGCATTGATAAAGCATAAGTTTAACTCAGCCCTATTTTAAAACAGCAATTTCTATCCCATAATCAAGCTCTAAAAGTGTACATAATCTCAAGAATAAGCTCCTCTAAACATTCACAAGTAAAGCCTCGATGTTAAGAGGACAATTTCCTCTATTACAACCACATAGATCACTTATTTACTCATCAAAATGGACAAGAACAGTGGGCTGCCTAGTTTATGACTAGTTTTTTCAGTCCATAATAGCCCATACACCTTCAGAATCCTCCCCTTTGCTTGCCCCAAAGTCACTCAAGTACTTGGGTACAAGACGGGCTTCATTGGACCATGAATAAGGTAAAAGAATGAGAGAAGACGTACATAAGAGCAGGCTAAATACTTTTTCTCAGGTTTCCCCCTTTTATGGACTGTCATACCATTCATATTTGTCACACCAAATGGACGGGTAAAAAGAGCTCTCACCTTCCTTGTTTGTAACTCCTTCTTCAGCTCCAGTTTGTATTGAGTTTGCATGCTTTGGAGCATGCACCATAGCCCACAGCTCCTTCTCCAGTTGCCACAGGTATGCAGGCCCGCTTTTTGCGCCGAAAAATGCGGGCTCCATCCTGCTCAACTCCCACTTATCATTTTGACCACTTAGGTCACTTACAGGTCATTTTAGTCCATTATTTCAGGTCCCACATGAACCTAGTGGACTTTTGGCACTTTTCTTGATTTTTGACCAAATTTTCCACTTGAACCAATGTGACTTAGCCTGCAAACTGTCAATTACTTCCAGTTGATCAAGTTGTGGATTCCCATAGATTTAATTT
The DNA here is from genome assembly GCF_053477565.2 of Lygodium microphyllum. Classification (NCBI taxonomy): domain Eukaryota; kingdom Viridiplantae; phylum Streptophyta; class Polypodiopsida; order Schizaeales; family Lygodiaceae; genus Lygodium; species Lygodium microphyllum. Next base: position 33,170,907 of record NC_141155.1, read on the forward strand.
TTTATCAATATACGTGGTACAACTGAAAATTGTATGACAAATACAAAAGAACTTATGTAACTAAGTGATATCTAAGTTGGTTGTTGGGTAACAATGACTGAGTTATGTATGAAAATTTCTTATATAAATCCTAGTAAAGTTCTTCTGTGTTCATAAGAATTCCATGATTTATATTATGAACAAGAAACTTTCTGACATTCATCCCCTCCTAACTTGCACATCCTCCGGCATGTGCCATTTCACAAGATTACAGGTTAAGGAGGGTCTTTTTCTGACATATCTTCATCTTCATCCTCTAAGTCTTCTTCATCTTGCTTGTCTTCAAGTAGATGGCTCATATCCAAGTCATCAAGCTCATAAGTAGAAGACTCTCTTCGTTTAAAGAGCTTGATACGTTTTCCGGCTATTGGTACCTTGACCATGGTCCCATCCATTTCAGCCAAAGTATAAGTAGCATTATCATGCACTACTTTCACCACATATGGTCCAAACCATCGCTTGGCTAACTTCCTATGAGCACTATATTGATTGTCCACGCTGCTGTCATAGACAAGTACCCAATCATTTTCTTGAATAGCTCTTGGATGGAGTTGATGATGCTTGTCAAACCTCTTCTTATTCTTCAATCTTACTGCCTTCAGCCTTTCAATGGTGGCTGTCTTGACATCTTCTGGCCTTCTTTCAAGCTGCCTTATGTGCAAAATTAGCAACTCTTCTCTATTTATGCCTTCATCCCAAGGCAAGATATTCCATGTGACAATAGACTCCTCAATAGGCATAACATGTGGCTGCCCATATATTAGTTCAGCCGACCTATAACCTGTTACTGCACTATGGGTAGTTCTATCAGTCCATAATGCGAATGGAAGCATTCTAGGCCATTCTCTCATCTTTCCTCTACAAGATTTTGCCAATGCTTTGAGAATTGGTTGATGACCTCTTTCACTCTTACAATTGCCTTCAGGATTCTATGTTGATGTAAGAGATAGCTTGATTCCCAATTGAGAAAAGAAATGGCGAGCCTCATCGGAATCCAATTCTCCTCTATGAGCAGTTACTTTGGTAACACAGCCATACCTGCAAAATACTTCTTCAAGTAAAAATCTACAAACGGCTTGAGTAGACTTTGTTGTTAAGGCTTTTTCTTCCACTTGATTTGTGAGATCTTCTCTCTAGCAAGTACTAGATATCTCATGTTCCAAATCCCTGTAAGCATGGTTACTAAATCAATAACCCATCTATAGTGAATGGATAAAGGAAAGGTAGGCTGAAGCCCATCTCTATGCTTAACCATAGAGTACATTTGACAAACATGACAAGACTCAACAAAATGTTCAATGTCTTTATACATGTTTTGCCACCAAAATTTCTCTTTTATTTTGGTAAAAGTGCCCCATATGCCTCTATGACCAGCCAATAGGCTTTCATGGAATTCTTGCATACCTGTCTTTGAGTCTTCTTGTCTCCTAAGACACGAGCAGGCGCCCTTCCTTTCTTTTTCATGCGCCTCCAAATGTAACCATCTTTGAGAAAAAAGCCATAGGCTTTTCTCTTGATTCTCTTGAACTCTTCATTAGTCCAATCTTCCTTCTTTGTCATAGTGCTCAGAAATTGGCCAATTTTTAGCCAATCACCTGCATAATATTCTTCTTTAAAGTGCAAACAAACCATAACAAAACATTGAGCATGTTGTCTTTCAGTTGCCCACTGTCCTTCTATGGTTGTTTCTTCTTTCTATGCTGCTGTAAATTTCGTTTGAGCAGCTGAACCTATTATACTTTATGTAATTAATGTTGTATCTATATTTTTGACAATTGAACCATCATTAGGTACAGCTGTATTTGCTGGTTTTTGGCAATCATGCACAAGAGTGGAAGACAATCTGTTTCAACTATTACATGTGCACCCATGAAGTACTCCCGATCACATTTCAATGCAGTTATCATATCCCAAAGTTCTCTTTTAATTTGAGCATACCTCCTTTTTCATTCATTAAGAACCTTCGCTCCAAAAAGCGAATTGCATATATGTTGCCTTCATGGTCATCTTGACCGATTACCCATCCTATTCCAATAGGACTTGTGTCCACTGTGAGTATGATAGGCTGACCATTAGAGTAATTAGCCCTCTTTAAGGTGGGGGTAGAAATCAACAATTTCTTTAATTTTCGAATAGCTAGAGTATGCTCTTTTTCCCATATAAACCTTTGGCCTTTTCTTAGCATTTGATAAAGATTTTCAGCAACATGAGTGAAATGTGGGATCCAAATAAGGTAGAAGACACATGCTCCAAGAAATCTTGACCGATTGCCCATCCTATTCCAATAGGACTTGTGTCCACTGTGAGTATGATAGGTTGACCATTAGAGTAATTAGCCCTCTTTAAGGTGGGGGCAAAAATCAGCAATTTCTTTAATTTTCGAATAGCTAGAGTATGCTCTTTTTCCCATATAAACCTTTGGCCTTTTCTTAGCATTTGATAAAGATTTTCAGCAACATGAGTGAAATGTGGGATCCAAATAAGGTAGAAGACACATGCTCCAAGAAATCTTCTCACCTCCGAAACATTTGTGCATATTTTCCGCATTTTGTTGATTGCATCAATCTTGGTTGGAGAAGGCTTTCCGCCATATGGACCACACATATGTCCTACCACAAGAACTTCTTCAACTCCAAAAATAGATTTAGCACCTAAAAGAGTAAGATGGACTTCTTCCAATTTAGACACAATTTGAGCACAATCATTAATATGATCGGAAACAAACTTGCGACATCCAAGTTCATTGAGTTTTTCATTCTTCTCATGAACTTCACATCCTTTGATCGGTACATCATCAAGGAAAGGAAGAGCTAGTTGGGGAATATAATCTCTCAATACCTTATGCATGGCATTCATCATGTGGGCTACTGAATTTGTAGCTCCTTGAGGTAGAGTACACATGCGGACTAAACCAAGAGGCGTCTTCATTGTGGTAATGTCTCGGCTCTCTAAAGCAAGCTGAAATTGGTGATAGCCTGAATATAAATCTCCCATGGAATAAATTTCTCTACCTGCAAAAGCCTCAGCAAATTCATCAACCCTGAACCAACATTTCTAATAGTGACTTTATTGATAGGCTGTAAATCATGAATGAATTGCAAAGATCCATTCTTCTTAGGCATGATAAACCATCGGTTGGAATATGGAGCTGAAGATGGCTCCAATATTCGCATTTTTATCTTTTCATTTAAAAGCTCCGATAACTTAGGCAAATGAGCCCTTGGTACCGGAATTGATTTAAGATTCCAAGGAACGTGTGGGACCATGAAAATCACCATTGGTGCCACAACACTTGGATCCACACAGCCAATTTCATGTGGCTGAAATGAAAAAGCTTTTCCATGTTTCTTTAACATCTGCATGAAGCTTTGCTTTTCAGTTGGCAAGAGAAAAGAGTCTTCACCAATTTTTAGCTCTTGTAAACTTTCAGCTGTAAATTGGTGACCAATATCTTCGGGATCACGAAGGCTTGGCTGTTTGGAATCCCTTTCTACCAGTCCATCACTTTCGGGAGGTAGAGAAGTAGCCACCGGCTTGATCTTCTTGTCAACTGTCTTATACTTTGTTTCTACTCTTACCTCATCCTTGTTTGGCTGTCCAAAAGCTTTTTGATCTACAAATTCTTGAATTATGTCATACATATCCAATGTGCATACCTGTATGGATTGATTTCCAGCTTGATTTTCTACATGAACAGCTGCATATATTTCAACCAATGTATCATTATAAATCAGCCCATGAAATAGCCCTAAAATTTCTTCATCTTTAGCCAAAACATAAATTTGCTGCAGCTCTCGTTCCATATGACATAAATGCTTTCTTTCAGCCCTATTCATGGCTGAAAATTGTTTATAACAGGCCACACTATTGGCCGTAAAAACCTGCAAGTCAGCTTTTGGCATTGCCCCCTTTACATGTGGAGGAAAATTTTTATGACATGAAGCACCGCCATAGCCTTCATTTATAGCAGTGCTACACGAAAACCCTTAAATTCTCGGGCATTAGGAGGTACAGGATGATCTCTCAATCGATCTCTATTCCAGTGATGATTTACACATACAGTCAAAAATTGGACAGCTTTGTCATTATCCTTACTTCTTATCCGAGCATATGATGAACCATCATCAAGGGCCTTTGTCTCTAAATGAGACTCAGAAATAAAAGGTTGTCCAAGAATGATAGGATAGCTGTAGGAATCTTGAATAAAGAAATCAAATTCATCTTTTACATTACCAATAGTAACTTGTACATAAGGGCATGCTGCATAGAGATCACCAGAGGAGTTATTGGTTGCTTTCATGCGCCATCCTCAGTCCACATCCATGGGCCATCTGCCATTCTCGTAGAGACTTCTTGACATAACATTGATTTTCGAGCCATGGTCTATAAGGGTAATGCATGGAGTCTCTTTTTCTCCAATCTTAACAACGGTTTCAGTGGTCGCCCTTGCCCAATGGGTACGGGAGTAGTGACTACTAGGAATAAAGTGAGCTTCTTTCTTATGCATGGGCTACACTTTGGATTGAGAAGACCCCACCATAACATTTTCTGCAATAGCTTCTTTAATTTCTGCTTCATGGATGTCTTTATCTTTGGCTTCTATGGCTGCAATCAATTCTTTGATTGCCTCCAATCGAATTCCTTGAGTTTTCAACTTCTCTTCGTCCTGCAAATACACATATAGTGCTTGCAAAAAAGCATGCACTGAATCTTCAGTTTCCTCACAAACATATTGTCTTTTTCATTAATTTCAACTTATATAAATTCAATTCTACTTCCAAGAATCCTTTCTTCTAGGATCCGCTTCAGATTCATCGCAGTCTCTATGTCAGACTGCAACTTGTAGCCGGCATGTTTTCCTTTTCTTTTTCCTTTTGTCTTCTTTGCTTGAGGGGCATCTCCCATATCAAGCTCTGGCAATGGTGGATTTTTAACAGCCTTCTACTGATCCGGTTTACTTCTTGTCACACGTTTAGTTGGCCCCGAAAGGGAGGGACCGACAACATCTTCATCTCTTCTTCTCTTTTCTTCTACCATAGCTTCATGATTATTAATTTCAGCTAATCGAGCAAAAGCTGAAAATGAATCAGTTGGCTCGGTCCATCCGGTTCTTCCTCGGATGCATTGACTGGCAGTAGTTAAATCATCTTTGGTTGCCTTGCCTTGCTCCATGCAATCTAAGGCCTGCATCCACACTTTAGATTTTGCATCAATTTTACATGCTTTAACAATTTCATTAGTTAGCTCAATTTGGAGCCCATAGGTTGCTGCATCAACAGCTGCGTAGGCTGTTCTTGTTGCCAAATCCTCCAGTCTTTTCTTCATGCCACCATTACCGAAATTTGGCTCAAGAGGAAGCTCAGTTTCGGTTGCATGGATTTTACCATCCTTCCAAAAGACTAATTTTTGTGCTTCAGCTTCACGGAATGCACCACACTCCCTCTTATCATGCTGTAGGCTATCACACCAGATACAGCATCTTTTGAAGCCTTCTCGTACGAGTCTTTGGGCAGTTGTCCGTCCTCTTTCTTCCACTTTCACATCAAGCCTTTCCACCTTGGAATTAATCTCCATTAGATTAAGATGGAGATCCCGCATGCTCTTAATTAGCTGGTCCATGACATCCTTCTTTGGTGATGGAACAACAGGATTTCTTGGTTGCTCGGCCATAGATACAAGAGGTCCAGATACAGGAATAGGCTCCTTTATGGATTCAATTGGTGAAGAGGTAGATCCCCATCTTAGGCGCATCCGCTCTCTTTGAGCAATCATATTAACTGCTTTAGTGACATCACTCCAAGCAGTGTTCAATCCCATCTCGGAGTCAGGATCTTCAAGCCGATTAGTTAGCTTCTCTTGAAGGAAAGGATCTGCAGCCTTTAGAAATAATTCAATCTTCTGGCTTTCCCTACCCTACTGATCGTCAAGATCTAGTTGAGAAAATTTGCTTTCAAATTCACGGTGAAGAGCAGTGGCAGTTAGTCCCTTATTGGGCCTTTCGACCCATTCAGTGAAGACTTTCTTTGTCATGAGGCCAGAATCTTCAAGAAAAAATTCTTCTCGAAGAGCCTTCTTGAATGCGGACTATCACGCGTTTTTTTGGAAAAGACCATGAATTCAGTCCTTGAGGCCATGCACAGCCAAACAGGAAAAATATCGGCTCCTGGCATGATGAGGAACTCCAAAGAAGACCATCTTGTCAGTATAGAGGCGGATAAAAGAGGACACATTTTGCCCATTAAATTGCTTGAGCTCCTGCCCAATTGCTTCCAAAGCTTTAATAGCAGCGGCATCATTCCGCTCTTCTTCTTGTCTCCGATGTTGTTGCAATTGCAACTGCTGCTGAAATTGCAATTGTTGTTGTTGGCTTTCTTGCATCAGACGAACCAACTGTTGCATGGCATCTCCTCCTGAACTTGATGATTCTCCCATTGTACTTCTTCTTCCACGGCTGACCTTCACATCGGGTTCACCATTGTCACCGTGTTGGGGTTTGAAGGTCTACCACCGCGGTTTAGAGCAGCAGAAGAGTGTGGGATTCAAGGATTGGAGAAGGGGGAAAGATTGGGGTTTGACAAGATTTGGGTTTTAGAAATGACTTAGTTGAAGAAGAAGATATCAAGCTTTTTCTATTTATATAGCATACATGAATGGAATGAATGACTTTGTCTTAATCACTTCAAATGCATATGGAAATAATAAGTCTTTGCATTAGGGATAATCTTAGATTTAAACCAAATGAATATTCCAAATGTAAGCTGAAATGGTTTACATTTCATAAACATGGATGGATAACAACTCCAAGAAATAAGTATTTTGATGGTAGATACAAGTACATTCAAGACATAGCTCAAAAGCTCATGAAATGCACTGATAAAGCATAAGTTTAACTCAGCCCTATTTTAAAATAGTAATTTCCAGCCCATAATCAAGCTCCAAAAGTGTACATAATCTCAAGAATAAGCTCCTCTAATCATTCACAAGTAAAGCCCTGATGTTAAGAGGTCAATTTCCTCTATTACAACCACATAGATCACTTATTTACTCATCAAAATGGACAAGAACAGTGGGTTGCCCTATTTATGACTGGTTTTTTCAGTCCATAATAGCCCATACACCTTCAGAATCCTCCCCTTTTCTTGCCCCAAAGTCACTCAAGTACTTGGGTACAAGACGGGCTTCATTGGACCATGAATAAGGTAAAAGAATGAGAGAAGACGTACATAAGAGCAGGTTGAATACTTTTTCTCAAGTTTCCTTTTATGGACTGTCATACCATTCATTTTTGTCATACCAAATGGATGGGTAAGAAGAGCTCTCACCTTTCTTGTTTGTAACTCCTTCTTCAGCTCCAGTTTGTCTTGAGTTTGCATGCTTTGGAGCATGCACCATAGCCCATAGCTCCTTCTCCAGTTTTGCCACAGGTATGCAGGCCCACTTTTTATGCCAAAAAATGCGGGCTGCATCCTGCTCAGCTCTCACTTATCAATTTAACCACTTAGGTCACTTACATGTCATTTTAGTCAATTATTTCAGGTCCCACATGAACCTAGTGGACTTTTGGCACTTTTCTTGATTTCTGACCAAATTTTCCACTTGAAGCAATGTGACTTAGACTGCAAACTGTCAATTACTTTCAGCTGATCAAGTTGTGGGTTCCCATAAACTTAAATTTTTATCAATATATATGGTACAATTGAAAATTGTATGAAAAATACAAAAGAACTTATGTAACTAAGTGATATCTAAGTTGGTTGTTGGGTAACAATGACTGAGTTATGTATGAAAATTCCTCATATAAATCCTAGTAAAGTTCTTCTGTGTTCATAAGAATTCCATGATTTATATTATGAACAATAAACTTTCTGACAACGCGATGGAAAGACTATACTTGCTTTTATTAGTCAATTTGATTATTATTTCCATGAAGAACAGTATGCTGAGAAAGACAAAATTAAGTGTGTCATTAATCATCTAGTGGACAGAGCATCCCTATGGTGGAGTGTTGTCCACAAGAGCATTGATTGTTCTACTACTTGGGAGACTTTCCAAAAGAAATTTTTGCAGAATTTTCTTCCACTCCAATTCCACAAAAAAGCAATCAAACAATGGGATCTTCTACAATAGAGGGATCATGAGCCTATTTCACAATATACCGAGCATTTTTGGAATGCTTTATTGCAACTTTGAATGCTCGAAGATGTACCTGAGGCAGTCCATAAATGGAAGTTTATGTCTAGCTTACTTGGACATTTTTATGCGGAGGTCAATATGTTCAAGCCAACAACTCTCGAAGATGCAATTTCCTTAGCCCATGACACTTAAGACAAAATTCGAGGACGAGAGAAGCGACCACAATGATTTCAAACTAATGGTAACTTTGGTTCAAAACAATTCAATTCAATTTTTTGAAGATTCAATAAAAACCATTTCCTTCCATCTTCTTTCCGTAAATCTTGGATACGACCACCTAATTTACCATCAAACACAAATCCAAATCCTAAGCTATCTCTCTATCCAAATCCCAACATTCCTAAACTTCCTGCTATTACCAATAATGTATCTAAAGCCAAACCCATAGTTTGTTACAAATGTCATCAACCTGGACATCTAGCAGTGAATTGTCAATCCAAAAAGCCAACTGTACACATTAATTATTTGGGAGTGACAAAAGATGAAGAACATAAAGAAATGCCAGATTTCACGGAAGACGATGACGATATCGGTACTACTTCAAATACTTTACCAGGTATGCCAAATCCCTATTCTTTATTAACGATGAAATGTCTTGTGCATGGTAAAGAAAAGACTATTTTACATGATGATGGGAGCACACATAACTTTATTTATGCAAAATTGGTCAAAGAATTGAATTTTCATACTATTTCTACACATTATTGCATTAAGGGTACATTTAGGAACTAGATACAATGGAACACAAGAAGTGCATGACTTAGAAATTAAAATTGGTAATTATGTTGATTGTAGAAATTTCTTAGTTGTGCCTTTGCAATCTAGTGACATCATCGTAGGAATGTCTTGGCATCATCAGTACAATTCCAATATAGATTATTCCATGCATTCAATGAAGATTCATTCTAATGGGAAACAAATCACATTGCATGGTATGCACACTTTCGATAATTTTCCATTGCTTAGTCATACATAGGCTAAACGTGCATTACAAAAAGGTAGCAAATCCTATTTAATATGGGTGAATGAAATCAAAGCTAAAGAAAATCAAATGCATCCTAAGCACTTACAATTTCTTTCACAATTTCAAGATTGTTTTACTGCTGACTTACCACCTAGCTTACCACCTATACGTCTCGAAGTTCACAAAATAGACCTAATTCCTAGATCAGAATCACAATGTAAAACACCATATAGACATAACCAACTGAACAGAAAGAAATTCAAGCCCAAGTTGAAGAATTGTTAAATCGAGGACTCAGTAGACCTAGTAGTTCTCCATTTGGTGCACCTGTCTTATTAGTGAAGAAGAAAAACAATACCTATCACATGTGCATTGATTATCGTGCCCTAAATAAGATCATTGTTAAGAATAGATATCTGATTCCTAGGGTAGATGATCTTATGGACAAGCTACAAGGATCTGCAATATTTAGCAAGATAGATCTTAAATCTGGATACTATCAAGTAAGATTGGACACATCTCATATATTTAAAACTGCATTTAGAACACAATTTGGACACTATGAATTCTTGTTATGCCTTTTGGTTTAACTAATGCACCAGCCGCACTCAGTCGTATGATGAATCACATATTTTTGAAGCATCAGCATTGTGTCGTTGTTTTCTTTGATGGCATATTGGTTTTCAGTAAGAATGAGAACGATCATTATGAACATTTATCTTTGGTTTTCAAATTATTGAAAGAGAATCAATTATATGCTAATCCAAAAAAGAGTAAATTTTTCCAAACACAAATTGAATACCTAGGACATATTGTTTCATCTGAAGGTATTAAAGTTGACCCCAAAAAGATAGAAGCGATTTTGAAGTGGTCGATACCTATAAATGTGCACGAATTACATTCTTTCTTAGGTCTTGCTAGCTTTTATAGAAAATTCATGAGAAATTTTTCATTGCTTGCATTACCTTTGACAAAATTATTAAAGAAAGGCATTGTGTATCATTGGTCCGACAATCAACAAAAGTCCTTTGATTTACTGAAACATGTTTTAACTCATGCTCCTATATTGCAATTACCTGACTTCAATAGTCCATTTTTCCTAGTAGTTACTGATGCTAGTGGATCTGGAATAGTAGTCCTTATGCAAGATTCTCATTCCATAGCCTACTCTAGTTGCAAACTCAAACCTTTTGAACTTAAGTATTCTACTTATGATAAGGAATTGCTAGCTGTAGGATAAGCTTTACGTCAATGGAAACACTATTTAATGGGATCTGAATTCATGATCAAAACTGACAAACAAAGCATTAAACATCTCCTTAGTCAACCACATATATCTGACCGACACATTAAATGGGTTACTTTTATTCAAAGTTTTCATTCACTTATACAATATCAACTTGGAAAAGAGAATGTTATTGCCAATGCTTTAAGTAGAAGACTGACTATTCATAATATTTATATGATATCTTTTGACTCTCTTCTCCCTATGAAAGATACTTATAACCAAGATTCTAGTTTTCAAGCTGATTGGAATAAATTAGTTGCAAATAATTGGATTCTCATTGATTCATTGTCTTACACTAATGGATTTATGTTTTATGAAAAAAGATTATGTGTAACTGTTCCATTTTGATCATTTGTTTTACATGAAATTCATTGTCCCCCATACCAAGGCCATAGAGGAATTATTTCTACTTTGCGTACACTGATTGAAGATTTTTATTTGCCACACATGAAATCTTATGTATCTGAATGCTTAATTTTCCAACGAGTTAAACGACACCATGGTAAACAATATGGTTTATTAATGCCTTTACCAATTCTAGAACGACCATGGAAACATATCTTAATGGATTTTATCACTAGTGTGCCTAATACTAAAGCTAATCATGGCATGATTTGGACTATTGTCGATAGGTTTAACAAACAAGCACATTTCATTCCATGTAAAAAAATGCTAACTGCATCTCAAGCTGCTCAATTATTCTTAAAAATTGTTTTCACTAATCATGGTTTGCCAAAAGTTATTATTTCTGACCATGATTCTAGATTCGACAATAATTTTTGGAATACTTTTTTTGCTAATTTAGGAACAAAGATTGATTTTTCATATGCATTTCATCCTGAAACAAATGGGCAAACAAAAGCTACTAACAGTACCATTTTAGATCTTTTGCATGCATACACAATTTCAAAACCACAAACATGGGATACACATTTACATTTACTTTAGTTTACATACAATAACACACCACATATAGCTACACAGAAAGCACCATTTGAAATTATTTATGGATATAGATTACCTACACCTGTTACATCATTTCCAAACAAAGTTCAAGCTGCTGATGATATTGCTAACATGCATGCTACTATTTTTGATGAAGTTAAAGATATGATTGCCAAAGCCCAACAATCATACACAAAACAAGCCAACAAGAAAAGAAAAGCTATGAGTTTCAAAGTTGATGATTATGTTCGCTTACGTATTGAAAAGTGAAGATTACAAAGTGTTGACAAACACCTTGCAGTTGTAAAGTTAGCTCCTAGATTTTATGGACCTTTCAAGATCATTCGCAAAATCAATGACAATACATTTAAACTAGAATTACCAAAACATTGGAAAATCCACAACACTTTTCATATTAGTTTGTTATGACCTTTTAGAGGCTAGTTAACTGTACATCCTGTTTATGAAAACCCTCCTTTGCTAGAAGAAGAAGCTCAAATCCTTGAGCCTGAAATTATTCTAGATACTGACTTTATGACCACTAGAACTGGCCGTAGATATTCTAGATATCTGGTTAAGTTTAAAAATCATCCTGTTGAAGAGGCCCAATGGATGCACGCTCAAGACCTAAGTGCTTACCCCTCATTGCTGGCTCCACATTGAGCTAATAGCAATTGAAGATAATTGCTATCCCAGCCTGGGGGTATGATGCCAGGAGGCATATTCCATGGTGGATTCCGTGAGGTTTTGCGGTGGATTTCGTAAAATTATATTTATTGCCAGGGCTCATACACAAGGTGGATTCCTTGTGCGAAAAGTCGATGGGGACACCTGTCCTTTTTGGGTGTCTTGTTAATTTAATGTGCAAGTGGGTGATTCCATAGTAGGTGATTCCGCAAAATACATATTTAAATTAATAGACATTTATGAGTTTAGAGTGCACACTCGTAATAAATTAAGGTTAGGATTGAGTTCTAACCAATTTATTTATTTTGTAGCTGAAAATTGCTAGGTATTCACTTTTGTCAGTTTAATTTTATTATTTTCTAACAATTGTGAATACTTTAGTTGATGTGTAGAGTAAGTAGTGGTGGCATTGGGAAGCACTGGGTGATAGCGTGTATTAAAGTTATTTAGAAGAAATATAATTTTTGATGGGCACGCATCTTAGGCGTGGTGCCAATAATTATTTTGACGCGCTTATTTATTGAAGCACTTGATATTTATTTATTATTTTGTATATGCATGGGCGCACGATTTAAATATTTGTTATTGGACATTGTATTTGGGCACTTCCTGACTCTTTGGGCATCCAATAGCTTTAATTATTTAGTGTGACAAAAGCAAACACAAAAGCTAAAGCGTGCTAATTGTAAATTGGGCTATTTTTTGAGCTTGAAGATGAATAATATATCAAATACATGCTTTCTGGAGTGCTCACACAAGGTATGGCGGGAGATTGTACCCAATTAGTCTTTTTCTTCAGGTCATGTAAGCCTTCTCTCTTGTCCTTCTCTCTTGTTTTTTGTGCAAAAGTAGAGTTCTTTTGTTCTTGGGGACCTTCCGGCGCTCAATACGTGCGCATACAGCATCCGATCTGTACACTAACCCCCCATGGCCCTACAACCATAAAGGACTAGAAGAATGGCTAGATAATCATCTCATAAGCTAGAATGCTATATTGTCTAGCCCCGAATTATAAGTAGGAGTTTTCCTTAATATCTAATATGCCACATAAACATCACTTAGAGACCTCTCTAATGATGGAATGTCATGGCCTCTCAGAGTGTGTGATCTGAACTAGTTAGGAATTTAACATGATGTCTCTCTTTTATATATCATTGAAACACTTTATCTCCACTAGAACTCGCTTTTATCCCACTACGACCCCAAACCTATTACAGCTTGGTATTTCCTCACCTACTCGGGCATCATGAATACAGGTACTATGTACCAATTTATGCAAGGAAATGCTTTGCATTCATAAATTATATGATTTGTAAGCAGTTAGGATTTAAGGAAAAATAATGTGGAAGTATAGCAAATATCGATTGGTATTTCCTTCATGTTTTAACATTTTACAAAAAGAAGAAAATTGTAACAATATATAGAATATTCTACACTTACCACTTATCAAGCATACAAAAGATCACATAAATATCTTACTCTAATAATAAAAATAAAATCTATTTATTTTTTATGTCGATAATGGATGAGAGGAAAACTATCTATTTGTGTGCATTTCAGAGTGGCACATATCCCTTCTGATCCACAAAGTGATGCATGAAAGCAACTTTGTGGCCAAAGTGATTGGGTCCTAGCAATGGACCTAAAATATTGCACTATACGAGCTCAACGATTGGACTTTGGATGTCCCCCTTATTTCTTTAGGAGGTTAATATGAAAACGATATGGCTATCTCTTAGCTAGCCTCTTGCATGCATTATGAATACTAAGATTTGCTTGTAGTGAGCTTACATGGCCTTCCATCAAGCATGAAGGATGCTCCTTCAAAGATCCATAATCTAAGAATACAATCTTTTTATTTTCAACCCTCTATGGCCATAGCATCTAATGAAGAACCATGAGCACAAGATTGAGAGAGTGCTCAAGACAAGAAGAAGAAGGCTTTACCTACATGGTCCCTCGCCCTCACTCACTCACTGAATCTCTCTTAAACCTCTCAAAGTCTTTGTCTCTCACAATGAAAAGCAAGAAGGAAAATATAGAGTATTTTCATACACATGAATAGCTTGTTGTATTCTTTCTCATCTTTTAAATATATGAAAAATAGGGTTAAGATTTTTCCATTTCCCTTGGTCACCGTATCCCTCTCAAGTCTTTCGAGCTAGTCGTGGCTCTTTTTGTATACAATCAAACATTATTCTTGATGTGAAAATAAAATTAATATAAGTTATGATTGAGATACTAGCTATTAAATACAATTTGCACAGGAGGCAACCAACTCTTACAAAATGATAGCATAAATTGTTTACCAAAATTACTTGCTTTCTAAAATTGTGTGGGCCTGTTTCTTTATCTCCTTCTGGCAACTAATACTAGCATCATATACCTAAGTGGTTGTTGTGATGAGCCCCACAATTGAAGTTCATTTAGCCTATAGCTAGCTAAGATGGTATACCTAATTGATATGTAATAAGCCCCAAAATTGATCCGCCAAGAATTTAAACACATTAGTCAGCATCATTAGGACTTTATCTCTTGTTGTATTTTTTTGTGTTTGCATTTGCATGATGCATGAGCACGTGCAGTTAGAGGCTTGGCACATTTTCTTCAATGCATTCATAATTTTTATGTGAAGCATCGCTTGATTGATTGCAGAACATGGATTCTAATTTGCAAACTACATGAGTGATTAGGCATGAAGTTCTTTTCCAAAACATGTTCATGATAGGGCACAATGCATGGAAAAATAGCTTCACATGAAAGTTTCTATTTTTGAAGACTCAAGTGATAGGGTTTTTCCATTGGAATAACATAAACTTGACTAAATTTTTTTCTCTCTTACGAGCAAAACTATGGATGAACTTATAGAGACCCAAATATTATTGTATCCAGAAGCCATATTTGAAATAGAGATATAGAGCCCTCCTAACTCGTATACATATTACAACCTTTCCGTTGGGCATGGCAAGTCCACTTTTTGGGATACATCATGGGTTGATGTTATAGTTTCCTACATTAGAGTTAGTTCATGTCTTCTAAGTAAAGCTCCTAACTCAATCTTTATTATTTTCCCAAAGGAGATTAACACAGAATTTGAGGTGAATGGAGGTAGAATCTCTCCTTTTGAGAGAGCTTGATTTTCCTTTCGCAAGGATAGAGTCGATTCTGAATTGGCAAAAGTGACATATTAGATCTTGCATTTGAAGTGAATGACAAAGATGAATTTACACTTTCTGGTATGCTCTCTTGTACTAATTGTGGGAAGGTCCATCGCTTGTGGGAATGTTGCATTTGAACAATGAAGCAGGGTGGAATATGGGCTGCATTTGTGGCATAAGATCACAAGGCAGAAAAAACTTTTTGCATGTGTGAAGGAGGAGTAAAAGGTGTTCTACAATCAACGCTATTCAAGAAGAGGAAGCTGCTAATCATAACAAAAGCTGTGGCTGAACAGGCTGCTGAAGATGAATTCTAATGGGTGTCCTACCACATAAACATCTATTTCTCTGATGTGAGATAGGGTGGCGAAAGCTTTTAATAAACGTCGATGAAACCGGCCGCCCGCTTCTTTTACATAATCACTGAAGATAATCGATAAGGATTTTTTGAGGCATTGCGAAGAGAGTAGAACGATATGCTTTTGATTTGAAGCTTTACGAAGCATCAAACAATTATAAAAGGAAGCATCAGACGATTAAAAAAGTGTGTCGACGAAGCAGAAGAAGAAAAGCTAGAGGTTGATGACGTTCGACAAGCCTGCTGATGAAGAAGTGCGAAGTGAAGACGAAGGAGCTTGACGAAGCCTGTAGAAGATGACGGCTAGCCAGAGGGAACGTAAAAGTCTACAATGGGGAGACAAAGGATAATGAATGTTGTGAGACGCCAATCAAACGGTGGACTGAGAGGACGAACACGAAGGTGACGAAGTTGACAACGAAAGCTGCTGGAGTGTGAAGGAGAAGCTTTGACGCTACACATGGTTTGCAAATCATGGAGGTGCTTCCTGCAGGATGAGCTCGCTTGCTGGCAGGATGAAGGAACCGCCCCAGGGCAGCTAGCCGTATGGATTATCCAAATATGCTGAGATGCTGTGGCAAGCGATGCTACAGAGAAGTCGGGGTTGTCCCTAGTTTTGTTGATACAACAAAGAAGTTCAAAAGTCATCTCTTTCGCGGATATTCTTAATGCCAACTTCAAAGATCGACAACCTCAGTTTGTGAAGGGTTTATGTAGCTCAAAGATAGGTATTCTTAATGCTGCAAATTTGATCGTTTATATGTCAACATATGTGAAAGCACCATGTTTTGGTTCATAGAACATCAAAGAAGATTTTCATGAATTTGTCGATGTATATGAAAGTCCAAGATTTATGAATGGATGAGTGTGCCTTTTCCTCAATTTGTGCCTTGAAGGGAACATATATGGCTTCATCTTCCTATTCAAACAAAGTTATTCCTAGCTCATGAACTTTTGAGAATTCTTATTGCATCTAATCTTCTTTTCCTCTGTGAATTTGACATAAGTTAAGTACTCTTCATCATCTTCCTCCCATCTCAAAGCGTCCCTATGGCGAGTGACTTTCACGAACCCCCCTTGCACAAATTCCGTGAGACACTTGGTAAACCCGACATCAAAGCATTGCTTCTCATCGTCGAGATGGGAGACTCGTCAAAAAATCCACTTTCATCATTGATTGCTTCTTCTTTTTCAACCGATGAGATGAAGACTTTATTGCAAACTCTTTCTTCAGCCATTATGATGCAGAATCAGCAAATGTAGTTATCTATACAGCAACAACAACAGCTACATCAGCAACAATTGGATCAACAACGAATGTTGCATCAAATACAAGAGCATATGCATAATGCAACCAAAGCAATCGAGGCTGTGGTTAGTGAGTGTAAATTATTTGATGCCCGGAAATTTTCAACCTATCTTAAAGCCTTTGAAAGCTAGATGCATTTCTTCGGAGTTCCTACCAACTAGAGCAACTACTTCCTACGACTTGCCACGCATGCTTTGCATGTTAGAGTGACAGATTTATTTGTGCAAGACTCAAACTCAAATGTTTTCAAGAAAGCGCTCAAGGACGAATATTTTTTGGAGGATTATAGTATTACTACGCAAAAGATATTTAGAAAGTGGGTCTATTAGCCAAACAAAGGACTTGTTGCTTTTGAGTTGTTGCACGAGTCTGAAGATTGATTCAACCAATTGGATGCTTTAGAGCAAAGAGCTCTAAACTCAGAGAAAGTGAAGTTATTCTTGCAGGCGATTGATCTTGCACTTTAGGATGAATTGGGAGAGTTCTTAAAGACCGTACGCAGCCTATGGGATTGAAGACGGATTGGCAAGATGTTGTTGATGCAGTCTCTACATTGACAAAAAGGCAGAGATGAAAGGCTCACTTGCAAAACGGCATGCAACCACCACGAAGAATGTCTTCTCCTACCTTGACTTTGCCTACTTCTCCTTTTGTTCCATCCACTTCTTCTTCTATTTCTCATCATGTGTCTATGCCTACTCCTATGCCTATTCCACCTGTAGTTGTCACACCATTTACAAAACCGATTATTGAAGATATGATGGAGACCTTCAAAACAAGATGACTAGAAGGGAGCAGTAGCAGCGAGCTCCAGATTTAGCCCCAACTTTATCTACCCCTACAACTTCTTCCATGATGGTGAAATCTCAAGGAGTCAAAGCGCTTGTTGAGGAGAAGCGAAAAAGAGATTATGTAGTTTTCCAGCCTTCTTATTCAGAACTAGCGCAGAGTATGGCTGAAGTTTAGAAGTGGAAGGTATAAGAAGATCAAAAAGCCTCGAAGACAAAAGATCTGAAGCCAGAAAAGTAATTTGGATTCAAGTTGCTTTTCAACATTGAGACGACTATGGACTTGAAGAAGATTAAGGAGATTGATTCTGATGAAGAGGTTGGTCTTTATGACGTGTTATCATGCTAGGACACTATGGAGAATCTTTCAACATTGCTGAAAACTGAAAATCAAGAGCTGTCATATGTCTTATAGGTCAATTCTTTGGCAATGAATTGCAAAATTTTTGATTTGATGTTGTAAAAAAATTTTGGTGTTGAGAATTCTCAGAAAATAGTGTTTTTTGCTGAAATATTTTTGTAAAAAGATTTACAAAGTGCCGATTTATAGCAACAAACAAGATTTATAACTGAAGTAAGCTATGAGCCTCACTGTTGGGCTGTTCATAAGCAATCTAAAGAAGATATGGCTGATTTTTTTTTGCCAAAAGAATTGGGTGGTATTTATATACAACAAAATTTGTGTTTTCTAGGGTATTTGTAGCAAGAGCTAAAATTTGCAAGTTGTAGCAAAGAAGCCAGAGTACAGAGATAATATAAGTCTGTTGATGACTAGAAGGTCAAGTTACCTTTAGAAAATATTGATGATTTGCAAATATTTATGCAATTTGTGGAGATGGATATGAATAAGATTGGAGTCACGGGATGGTCTGATGATGAACCAGTCAAAGAAGATCTAAAAGCTATGGAGCAGGCTTTTGCAAGAGAGAAGACTATGCCATTGGATGCTTTGATGATCTATGAAAACTTACCTACTTTGATTTGTCCATATGATCCAAAAGGATGCTATGATATCCTATGTCAACTTACCTACTTATCATATTACCCAGATGAGTACACATATGATCTTGGTGGGAATAAAGTTGCAAGTGGTAAATAAGTTGGCACCACATGTCGGAGGATGTGCACGTTTTGGAGGGGGCGGATGTCGTAGTGTTACATATCCACACATCAAAAAACTGTAGAATCTCTACATGATTTACAGGAAGCACGGTTGGTTTACTAGAATAACCTGAAATCTCTAGTATCAATTTTAGATGACTTAATTCCCACTTTAGATGGATCCAAACATATACTATGACTTATTTTGAAGGGAATAAGTCATCCAAGAGAAAAGATGAACAATAATAGTGTGATTTATAAAAAATCAGTATTTTCATCTATTTTTGATTGATTTTTGCAAATTTTCCCGTGTTGCTTATCGACTAGATGTATTGCGATTGTTTTGAGTACCTAGACGACTGTATTTGGAGTTCATATGATGAAGTTATGATCCAAAAAAGTTGCATACAAGAATAGGAAAGAAAAAATGAAAATAGTGAAAAACAATTTAAAAAAAGCATAAGATTTAAAGCTGAATGCCTTAAGCTTGTATGAGTGAAAGGGAGTGCAGAAAAACTATAAAAGAATCTGCAGTGCAATGCATCATGTCCAAACCTACCACAGCTCGAACACGGCCTTTTTCTAGGATCTTGACACTCGACTGGAAGGTGGTTTCCACCATAGTGTATACATTGCACGTGAGCTCGCGTAGGCTTTCTTATTTATTCTTGCAAACGTGAAAGCTCCATCCTCACCTCAACCAGGTCTTGGCCTTCGTCTACTCCCTTCCCCTTATCCCGTGCGCTAGAGCTCTCTCTCTCACCTAGCGTCGTTGACCACTCTGAAGCCCTCTGGCCTGTACCGTCTCGACTGGTGTTCCTCATGCTTCACTCCCTAAGTTGGTCATCCACCCTTATTGCTTCATCAAAAACCCTAGCAAGAACATCTCTGTGTAGGGTGGAGTTACTAGCCAAGGCCTTGTAGAGTTCCTCGCTACGGATTCCATTTATGAACACTATAGACACAGCCTTCTCGTTAGGTCGCTCATTGGTCGGGATCCTCTTGAAGAGGCTTCGTACATGTGTGACGTAGTCCCTCACATCCTCCTTTTTCCTCTGAGTGACATTCATCAAGTGGACGATGAGGTTTTCAGAGTATCCTGCCTCAGAGAACCTCTTGATAAAGTGGTCTTTAAGATGGGCAAAGTTCTCGCGCTCGGCTATATCTAGACTAGTGTACCACACCCTCCCCTTGTCACCTAAGCACAGCCCAAAAGATTGGGAGTGTTGTGCAGGGTCTGTGAGGCTGTTTGCTTCACAAACTTGTTTGAACTGCTCCACAAAGCTATATGGGTCGTTGCTAGGTTCATACTTGTCCTATTGTTTCACCACTATAGGGATCCTAGATTGCCCCTTGTGTGATCCCTAATCGTGAGAGTAAGGCTGTGGCTAAGGCTGCCGCGCCTTGCTCAGCGGATGTGTTGTCCATGAGCCGGACAAGCTCACTTAATGACAAGCCAGCCTCCACTGCCCGCTCTCTCTCTACATTTGGTCCTGCCTTTGCTACTCCAGCCAGGGCTAGCACGCGCCGAGCCTCGTACATATCCACGTCTTGTTGGAGTTTCCTAGTCTTTTGCTCGTGGTTATAGGCGATCATGCTCTCTAGCGCCCTTCTCATTGCCTTTCTTTCCTCTTCTAGGGTCGCTACCATATCCTCTACTGGCCTACCCCTGAACTACCGTCCTAGCCAGCAAGTCATACTCGTTGACTAACTCCTGCACCATGACTGGGAATCCTCCCAAGTCTAGTCGGTCCTCTCCTTGTCCGCCTTGGAATCTTGACATTGCTTGCACTTCCAGTTTCACCAGGTCATCGATCAACTTGAGTAACTCTGCAGCGTCCGACTCTCTATGTTGTTGTCCTCCGGATCTTCTTGTCCTCTTAGGGCCCTATACAGATGGGGTTCCCTAGTAGCCAGCTATGCTTTAGGATCCTCTCCTAGTAGTGGGTTCCTTGATATTAGTATGTTTTCTATTAAGCTCCTTGTTACTAGAAACCATCGTTAGTTTTATCCACAAATTGTGCTTCGTGCTTTCTAGTGCTCAGTGTGGAAGCAGGCTTTTCCTTTCCTTGTACTACAACCTAGGTGATGAAATCAAAAGGTGAGGTGAGGATGCACTAAATGCCTGGTGCAGACTTCCCCCTACTGCCTACGTTCGTAGCCTGATGTGGCTCTAGGCGCAAGTCCTGGCCAATCTAAAATCTTACAGAAAGACCTTGCTGCATTCCCTATTCTGCCTCAAGGTTGGTTAGTTGGTTGGCTAGTCGCCGAACATCACGTCCAATTCCAAATTATGTCCACCCGGTGTCTAGCTATTCGGGGTGAATCTTCGGTCACCTTGCATGGTCTCCAGCTTCCAAGA
Source organism: Lygodium microphyllum (assembly GCF_053477565.2). Classification (NCBI taxonomy): domain Eukaryota; kingdom Viridiplantae; phylum Streptophyta; class Polypodiopsida; order Schizaeales; family Lygodiaceae; genus Lygodium; species Lygodium microphyllum. Next base: position 33,192,099 of record NC_141155.1, read on the forward strand.
TTAAATTGGGTTCCCTAGGGGATCAAAGACATGACAAAGGTACCCAGGACTGTGGCCTAGGTGAACCACCTTCTATTGAAGCTCTGGTGCTCTGGTCCGATTCTGAGAATCGAATGGACTGGTCTGATTCTGGGAATCGAACGGGCGGGTCTAGTCTTACTCAGGTCCGCGACTTCCCTTAGTCGGACGGGGATGGTCCGACCACTGCAATGGGTCGAGTGGCTCAAGTCTGGGACTAGGACACGTGGCCTGACTTGATGGGTTTCCGATTATAAGAGTTGGATCGGACCAATGATCCGATTTCAACTGGCCTGATTATAAGAGTCAGATCAGACCAATAGTCTGATTCTCTTTCAGCTAGTTCGATTATGGGAATCGGACTGACCGACTCTCGAAATCTGACGGTGGTCTAATTTTGGGAATTGGACGGATTGGTCCGACAGCCCACAAGTTGCGCACGGCGCCTTTAGGTCAATGCCTACTCTATCAAATCATGCCGCACTTTCCAAATAAATGCAAGTAATAGAGGGAAACGTCTGGCATACCTTGAAGCAATGGGCCCTCGATCGGTTAGCACTTCACGATATCCCACAGCTCTCTCCCTCTATTGCTCTTTCCTGGGCTCTCAGGCTCACAGTCTTCTCAGAAGGCAAGGTATCAAATGTGGAATCCCTTGGTCTCCTGGGCCGCTTATTACCTCCCTCAGTCTGCTATAGACTCAGAGATTAATCTCATACACTCCACCAACCAAATGTCTGAATCTGCGCCCCAACTTCCCTATTTCTAGTAGCAGCAAAACCCTTCTGTTCCCTTCTTTTTCTTATCCTACCCTTAACCTATTGCAATAGAAATTAGAAACAAAAATAAAGACAGATGGTCCTACTGTATCATTCAGCAACAACTCAAAATACTTACTTACTCCAGGGATTAAAACCTCTTAATTCTCCTAACTATCTTGAGCACTGGTTTAGGCTGCAAACCCTACTGCCATGCTTGATTTGATGCACTGGCACTCAAGACTCGATTCCATCTATCCCGGAAATGGAACCAAAATGTAGGGGAGCTACGTAGCTCTACACTGAGACCTACGGACCGCTTATTGATCAAGCGTTTCAAGCTGAGCGGCCATGGCTACCTCTCACATAGCCAACGTGCAATGCCTATCTTGCGGGTGTAGTGAGCTTACCTTGATGCTCGATTGAGTTCCCTCCTCCCTCTCACACTCCGGTAGCTCCACAATCCTTGTGGCAAGCTCAAGCAACCTCAAGCCCTCTCCGTCAAGCTCCATCCTCCATAGCTGCGCGAGACGAGAGAAGAGAAGAAGGGAAGGAAAGATGAAGAGAGAAGATGGGGAGCTTCTTCTCCACAATCCCTCATTCTCACACACTCACTCCCTCACACTCCCTCAATCCCTCACTCAAGCACAAGAAAGAAGATAAGAAGCAAGAGAAGAGGATGAAGAAGCTTTAGCCACACCCAAGAATGAGCTTCTCATTCACTTTTGAACTTTATATACATACCCTACGTTTTGGGTGGTCATCCACACTTTTTTACATGGCCGGCCATTAGCCTAGGCCCTCTTTTCCTATTTCCCACCGTTCCAACTCATCCCGTTCCTACTAATACATACAATTTGCATAGGAGTGATCCCGGCGCTCTTTTTACAAAGATTCAAGAGCGCCTTCATATCTAATGGCACGCTTTTACTCTTTTCTTTTTTTGAGGTGACACCATTGTTTAAATCATTCAAATTTCCAGGCTTCCATTTTTTCCACACTTTTGCTCCATTTTCCGTTCCTCTGTGGTGTTGTGGTAAACAATAGGTCCGTACAAATACTTATGGTTCATGGGATGCACTTAGAGTAGAATGAATATATGTATATTAAAAAATATATTATAATAAAAAATAGAGAATATTATGGGATCAAGGGACAACAAGATCTCGCTCAACCTCTCAGCTCCAAAATATAAGACTAACCTTTGCTAAAAATGTATATTTCTACTAATGTACACATCCACCCAAATGTTTTGAACTGATTGAAAGTTGTATAAAGTAGGAGTATTCATTTTTGCATTAACTACAAACTTCCACTACAAACTTTCATGAAGCATGTTGTTGAAGCTTTGGCCTCTTAGATCCCACCATTCGAGAGATGCGAACGAATTGCTCACTAGTGATTAGCCTAGCTTTGGTGTGACCATCATCAGTCTCGTAAAGTTTATAGGCTTTCATAGCTACCTTTTGAATTACATTGAGCCTTCTTGCTAGTAGTAGTTGAAGCGCATCACCATATGTAGCCTCTCGCCAATACCGCACACCATTGTTGTGTAACTCCCCCTCCAAAAACTTGTTAATCCGTGAATTTGAGAGTGCCTTCACCACTTAAAGACAAGGATCCTCAAGGAGTGTCTTTACACTAGATATCAAGCACTCAACACAATGCTTTGATCTAGAGACTTGATGAGAGCAAGATTTGTCTTGAAGTAAGGAAGCGTGTGTGTAATTAACTTGCTTTACTCGCATACATGCCGTTTGCCAATAAAGATTATTCTTCACTTGAGCTTCTTTTGGAGACCATAGTGGTACTCTTGAGCACAAAATCCGTTGAATAGAGTTTGATTAATATTCTTCCTTAGTGATTCCTTGACAAACATTCGTTTTGAAGAAGATGACAACTCCTTAGATGTTTCTTCCTTCATAGAAATTGTAGAGTGTAGCTTGAGAACTCCTCAATGGGGGCACAAAAAATGAGGGCTAAAAAGATGAATGGGTTGCCTCTTACCCACCCAATCTCCAATCCTCACTAAGAGAACTAAAGAGGGGCACCACCTAGCCAAATTGAGGATGGGCTAGGACATCCCTTTCCTTAAAGACAATTGAAAGAACCAAGACATAACTTCACGAGAGATAATATATATACTAGACACCATATTAGAATATGAGAGAGAGAGAGAGAGAGAGAGAGAGAGAGAGAGATGAGAAGAGAGGGAGGCAAGAGAAGAAGAGGTAGAGGAAGCTTTTCATTATGTATTCATGGAATAAGAAGATGAGAAGAGAGGGAGACAATAGGGGAAGAGGTAGAGGAAGCTGCTACATAATAAAAGAGACTGACTCATAGCTTACCTCAAAGAGATAGACTAGCATGAGGGTATTCTAGGGTGCTCTCATGTGCTTGTCATTGTCCCTAGTGTCATTCTTTTTCTTTACATCTCCATGGGCTCGTTATCTAATCTCTATGAGGGATTAGATTAAGCTAATCTTCTTGATTAACATAATCCTAGATGATGTATGGCATCTTTGAAAATATGGAGAATAGTGGATGGGACAAGTCCCCACCTTGGTCATCATGCAAGAAGCCAAGGGTGGTGGTAGACAAAATAGAGAAAGGGAGCTAGATTACAAGAGGTGGGTTTCCAAAGCACATTATTATAATATAATTACAAGAAAAATAGAATGGAAAGCTGATGTGGTAAAAGAGAGAAGAAAATTGCATGTAGCGAGCAGTCTACACCTTCATAACTTCAAATCAATGAAGAATCTGAAAAAAGTTTCTTATGCAACTTTGTAGATCAGGTTAAATCCGATTGGGTACCACGAGAATTTTCTTTAAATTTTTTTTTTCTTGGAAGTTATTGAGATTATAAAAAAAGGCTTCCAAAATCTTCTTTGACTTTAGTTCCTTATATATATATATATAAATACGTATAAGCATGTGACAAAAGGGGTCCAAGCTTGTAAGCTTTTGTGTAAGATCCAAATGACACCATGATGTGGATATTGACTTGTGTACTAGGGTGAAGTGTTCTCTAATGATGGTGATAAATTCCAAATATTAGTGATGCAGGTGAAATCTATGTGTAGTTGGAGGCTAGCCCTTTGAAAAATCTATGCACTCACTCAACTTCTAGGTGTAATCCATTTCCATCTTCACTAAGATAATCATCCCTTTTACCCTTTATATTGGCATCCCTCCTAAGAACTTGTTTCTCCCATTTGCTAGAGTTATCATAATTGAGAAGCAATGTAGTATACCTAGTGCTTGAAGAGTAAACCCAAATTGATATGGTAAGGCTCTTGATAGGGGTTTTGGCCAAATTTTGTGGTAGCAATCCAGTTTGTAAAAAAATCGAATCAATAACAATAGCAACAATATCTTTGTAGCAATACATTCTTGGCTTCATATTTGTAGTAGGTTTTTCTTTATTATTGATGCTCCTTTCTTTGAACTAGCATCCTTTGAAGCACCATTTATTCTTTTACAACAAAAAAAATTAGACTTTAATTCATCTTGCCTCTTTCTTGGGCATCAATCTTTGTTCATGGCAGCTTCCTATCTTTTGTAAAGACAGAGCATTGGAGTTTTAGCTATGGGATTGATCATCAAGGCTTTATGTCTCAAAATGACAATAAGAGAATGGTTTTATATGTTGATTTTTCCCTTCCATTGATGATAGAGCACAACATATCATCTAGAACACCCTTTGTGTCTAGCAACCACTTTGCCTTCTTGATTTAGAGGAGTGCAATCAAGCACTCCTGCTCTTCTTTATCAAGATACAAATTACATTTTATTTCCTCTAGCTCAAGTACTCCCTATATGTTAGTATTCTAGATATCCAACCATTTCATTGTTCCCTTGTTGCCGTTTTGAGGTCCTAGCTGGTGATGGGGGGATGTTCATACCATAAGGTTGAGGAAACCATCCACTTTGTAGAAACACTTTGCCTCTCATATAACTCTCCATTCCAAATTTTCATTGAACCTTGGATAAAACTTATCTCCATTGGTCAATGAGCACTTCTTGCGATAGATATTGGGAGCTAGATTTTCACATTGGCAAGCTACACTATCCTTCTAAGTAAGTGTTGTCTTTTTTTACCCATGTAAGTTTTGTTCACTTTTTCCCATGTAACTTTGCCTTATGGGTAAGTGATGTCCATTTTCCACATATATCTTTGCCTTCTCTCACATGTGTTTAATCATGATAGCCCATGGTTTTCCTCAATGAGCTTGTAAAGCAATTTGAAGATCGACCTTTTGACCTTTGACTTGATTTCTCCTAAGATTTTTAGAGCCCTAATCCTTCACAATTCCTCATTGTGGTTATCAGTTTTTTCTGGAAATTGAAATCCATTATGAACCTTCACTTGGATCTTATCCTTGAACCATCCAAAACTCTAATAAAGCAAGGAAACAAATATGGATGGCACGTTGTGGCATGAGAGTTGGCCATAGTTCATTAGGACCGAAAAACATTAAAAACAACACTTTTGTTAATCTATGGATTAAGGAAAGGGCCAAAGAGATTTTGCCACATGGACAAAAATATGGTATTCTTGTCTCCTCTGATTTTGAGATAGTAGAGTTCATTTTGTGGTTCTCCCCTCCTATTTAGCCAAAATCTTCAAACCTTGACAAGTTTTGGTAGTCCCAACGACCCCTATTAACTAATAAAAGTTGACAAAACCTTTGACAAAGACATGACAAAGTTAAGTTAATCAGGACCATTTTGAGAATCGAGAGGTTCTTGGCTCTCATAGTATTTTTAATCTGTCTCCTTGACCTCTCTCTTTAGGTTTCTTTCTCTGCACATTGTCTGCATACTCGTTGTCTTTTACATGGCATCCACAAGACGTCCTTCTCAGGAGAATTTTAAAAGTTCTTGGTACTCGTAGTATTTTTAATTTGTCTCCTTGACCTCTCTCTTTAGGTTTCTTTCTCTACACATTATTTGGATACTCGTTGTCTTTTACATGGTGTCCACAAGACGTCCTTCTCATTCTATAAACTCTTACACCATGTATAGCAAGAGTGCAAATGGAGAATGGGAGACCAAAATATTTACTATAGATGATTGGGTTACAATGCTACCATCTTGCAAGGGTTCTCACAGAGTGATAAAATCAAAACAAGGGGATATCAAATATAATTGGAAGGGACATATCTTTGCCTTCAAAACCATGCCTCAAGATTGGTTTGCTTTGGTGCAACATGTTTACATGGCTAGAGATATGCACTTGGCTCCACGGGAATGTTTTTTCCAATAAGTACATTGTAAGTTTGAGTTGTAAAATATACGTGAGCATATGGTTTTGTTTGAAGGATATGCTAAATAATAGATTATTGGTTGTAGATATCTTTCCATCAACAAGTTTTGAGTGGCAACCTGTGGAGAGCCTTAGCAGAACATTCCATGCCATTCATAAAGAATTTTCAGACATTATTTGTACTAATCACACCATAAGTTTTTTTCATGAAAGTGAAATTTTTGTGTATTATGCACAATATGTGGTTCCTTCAAGACCAGGTGTGTATGGATACCTTGAAGATCTACAGTTACCAAGCCTCTCATCGTTGGATTGGGAGATGTGTGATGAAGCAATAATGGAGAGTTTTAAACTCAAAATTGCTCAAGATATTCAAAAGGCTATGACTCCTAGAAGGATCTCTAGAAGAGTATGCTTATCAAGGTTTTTACCCTTGCATGTTTTTGTAGCTTGCTTTAAAACATCATGTTTACAACAGACAAAGGTTTCATGGCTAAACAGAAATTTTTCAGATGAAGATTTAAATAAAATTTTAGGTCTATGTTGGAAGGTCAAGGAATCTGACCACAAAGGTGACTTTATAAGGTGCAATGTGTGCCCTCAATCATTGGGTTTATCCTATAATATATCTCGACAATCTCTTATCATAGGTTTTGATTATAGAAGATGTAAACCTGGATTGGGTGCTTGGGTTTCTCTAGATTCAGATATTGATTGTAAGACATTGAAATTTACACTACAAGTTATCGCACAAGAAGTAAAAGAGGTGAACATTACCTCAAAGTGGATTTTTAAGGATGTAAGAGACACCTTGGAGTTTCTAGACAATGTTACTTCTGGATATAATAATTGGAAAAAGAGCTGAGAGCTTGGTATCATGTATGAGTTGTTTGCCTCCTAGTGTTGTGAGTTTCGCACCGTAAATATGCATGTACAAATAATTTTGAATCTTTCTTTTGCTCACAAATATTGCTGCTAGAAACATGGAATTATACACATTGAGAAGTACTATTAAAAAAAATCTTAGTATAAGCTTTGCAATGATTCTGTGAATAACAAATCATCATTTTTGTGGACCAAAATGATTTCATTATATCATGAGTTACAAAATTGCGGTACAATTTAATAGGAAAGACTTGGTACAAGATTTATAATTCTCTATGATTCTATGAACAAAAAATCATCTTTCATGGGTAAGATCAATATGACATATCATTCCATTTTGGGTTAGAATATTGCACTACAGATGTATATACAAGGGGAATGTTACTTCAGTACAAATAGACAAATTTATAATTATAAGGCTATTCTTTAGCTTCTCCATCCTTAAGAATTTTCTCCTTCATCTGTCATCACTAGTTTTATCTTAGGTTTTGTCTTTCGTTTCTCAAAGAACTTAATTACCTCATGCACTCTTTTCTCCTTAGGATTTAGAGAAGATGGACTGAATTTTAATGGAGAAAGCTTAGGCATGCCCTTCATTTTGTGCCCCTTTTGTTTAGACCTTGGAGACTTCTTTTTCTTGGCCGTTGCCATTTTCTTGCCTTTGCCCTTCATTGTTGCCTATCCTTTGGAATTTTTAGTTGCTGGGAGAGGGGAATCTGGGTCCACCGGTGTAATTGTCCTATCTAAAACTAGTTCAATACACCTCTCCCGTATCCACCACATGTATGCCTCAGGGTAGTCTCTGCATTGTAACAAAGCACACAAGTTATTTGAAGTAGCAAGAGACATTCACTATAAAAAGGATAAAGCACAGGAGACTTACCTTCACCCCCTCTACATCAGTAACTTTGAATCTATTATCCTTGAAGCATTTGAAACCACTCTCCAGCCACAACTATGTACGTCATTTTGCAATGGGACCTCTTGAAGCAGAAACTTGAAAGGTCTCTCAGGATCAGCAATCTTTCAAAGCTAGTGTCCAAGTGGGTAATAACGAGTCTAGCAACACTGCACATATTAACTTATTAGCAAATACTATAAAATTTATCCAATAAAGATAAAATAAAGAGTGTTTATTGGCAATAAATCTTTGATTAGCCATGGATTCCTAAAAGAGAATTTATAAAAATGACCTCTCTTGCAGGAATGCCGATATAGATTAGGCTCTAGTGACCTCTACAAACCAAAACATAGGTGAGCGATAATAACCCTAAAGACAAATCATCAAGATATAGAATGTTGAAGAAAGTACTTTTCAATATATGGAAAAAAAATAAGATGGTTTGTGACACTATTGAAGTCCTTAAAAAACCTTGCAATATTTGAATGAGATTTTGAAAACAAATCCACTCAGAGAAGTGGATCAATAAAAAATATACTCTTAGCAATATGAATTCTAAGAGAAGCAACATATGCCCTATATACAAAGTAAAGATTGAATAAGAAAATGAGTACAATATAAGGACCCTTGGAAAAATTCATTATAAATAAAGAGAAGTGAAAGATCTTACCTCAAACAACAATAAACAACTGAATCTATAAGTTGAGTATCCTTTTTCTCAAATAGGACCTTATCCTCTGGAAAAATGCTGAGGTAGTCTTCTTTCTCAGGACTAACACAAACCTTCACGACTATTTGGCCATACACTTTCCCCAACCTCTCGTAGTTCACTAGGCCAAGAGTCAAAATATTTCTTTGGCAGATCAAATCCTCATTTTGTATTACCTCTTTTCTTTTCTCCTCCATTGCAAATTCCTGCTCACTTGTAACCCTTGTAGGATACAAATGGGTAACCTCTTCAATCTTGGGTGTGCTGGTGGCTCTTTATGCTTTCTTCTGGGTGGAACATTGAGAATTTCAAATCCTTTTGATCAGCGATGGAAGAGGCTTCAAAAATTTGTCAAACCTATATCTAAGTCTGCTAACCATACTAAAGTATTTATTCATTAATGTAATTCAATGTGCATGGGCAGCTACAATATAAGCATCATTCATAAAATCTATAAAAAAATCCTCTACTACCTCTTGCAAGCATAGGAGGGTAGAAAACTGCCATCTCTTGTTGAGGCCATCCACAGAAGTAACAAGAGACAACCTATCATATATCTCCTTGGCCAATTTTAAAAAATGCAGCCTTAGGAATGAAGTGCCTGGTTGACTTTTGAGCTTTCCTGATCTTTGCAAAACACCTCTCCATGTAAAACCATCTTGAATTTCTCTTTTTTCTCATAGGGGCTTCCTTGGAAGGCTAAGAATGAGGAGAACCTGAGGGCTCAAACTCACCAAATGACTTATTCTCTGAGGGAAATTCACCTAAACTACTAGTTGGTGTAACAAGGACAACAATTTTTTCAATTGTCTCCTCAACAGTTAGATCAACACCTTCTTTAGAAGATTTCTTCACCAATACCTTCCTTGTAGTTTTTTTTGTCATTGCCATTGAAACCAACATGACGCGATCAGGAAGCTCAATACAAAGGTGACTTGCTCCTCTTGCGAGATATGAAAGGTGAAATTATGCTTGGCCCAATACAAAGCGATAGCACTGATCTGAGGTCTATCCTTTGACCTTATCGCTTCGTATCAAAGCCGCAAGGATGCTATCCCTTGAACCCATTCTCCCTGCTTTTGATTTCCAATATAATGTGATTAAGAAGATTTCACACACTGCATTGACGTTATCACTTCGTATAAGGCCTTGGACCTATCTTCCTTCCTTCACAAAAAATTGCCCAATACAATGCGATTTGGCAAATTTGATTTCCTTCTTTCTTCTAATTGCTTCGTATTGGGGGCTTCCAACAAAGGAGGAGTGAATGACCCTCTAAAATATGATGAAAAGCATAAAGAAACCTCAAAATTATATAGTTATTGCCTTCTTAAAGAGATAGTAGATGAAGTTGATGTTGAGGAGCAACTAGACACCCAGATGAAAGCACTAGTTGCAAAGGACCTGGATGTTGCTAAATTTAAAGCAGAGACTATAATTGAAGAAACGTTGGTTGATGAGCCATCTGACAGTCCTTCAAGCCTTATTGTTCCATATTTTCCTACTTTCCCAATTAAACACAAGGAATACATATTATTGTGTGATCTCCAAACTCTTTTCAATTTGAGTGAAGATTATTACTTGGCAGTTATTGCAGAGGCATGTGTAGATGCAAAAGGCATACTGGATGTTGAAAATGAGTCCAAGGAGGACTTAATTAAATTAGATACTCAAATGTCCGATGATATGTTTATAGATGCATCACATGCTTTATCCTTATGTTTAAGCAAGGTTAAAGATGTTAAGAGAGAGTTACTACCTACTGACAAAGAGTTTGACCAATTTCAAGAGAAGCTTGGAATCTCCAATTTTGGAAGGGAGGATTCAGAATATGTAAAGGAGCTCAAGGATATTAAGGAGACATCAATGAGATTGTGGAATCCAAGAAAACTTGAGAGTGATGAAAATCAAATGGTAATGCATTCTTTTGTTTTTGTGAAATCACATATATATTTTCATTTTTTTCATTTTGATTATTGCTTTTACAGTTGGAGATTGCACATGAGGAAATTTTCTTGGAAAGAGCCAAAGGATTGCGAGTTGGTGGTAGTTCCCTAAAGGATGTTGCACTTTGGCATTACATATCGAGGATTGATCCCAATATTCTGTTGGTTTTGCATAGCACTTTCTCAGAGGAGACCGCATGGACAATTGTCTGTGTTAAAGCACTTACAAGGCTTCTTAAATACTGAGGTTTTCAATCAAATGCGCACAAATTTATTTTTTGGAAAAGACAACAGCCATCCAAATATTTGGTTATGGTCCCGACTTCTCTGCTTCTAGGGGTGGATACTTTCTTGCATACTCATCTTATGTTTTAGCAACAAACAAAATAGATATCAAATCCATAGCTGGATACAAGAGAATAATTTTTTTTCGTTATAGAGGACAAATGCCTGAGGAGGAAGAGGATGTAAAGGCTCTTAAAAGCTAGCCATGTATATAACATTTTGAGAATAGTATACGTATTTTAGATTCCACCATATTTATTATGTTCTTTGAAGTCGTCTTTGAAAAAAATAATTGAATAACTCCTAAAGGGCATCGGTTTTTTTTGCTCCTCCATGTCTAGTGCTTCGAAAAAAACACATGCATGCTTGGTAGTGAGATTTCTCCATACCTTGGCTACTGTAAGTGACTAGGGGCCCTTGCTCTTCCACAAAAAAAGGCCCATGAATAAAAAGAATATACTTTGACAACCCAACAAGAAATAATCAGTTTAAATCATTAAACCTTGTTTTCAAAACAGAAAGGTTCAAATTTATGTCCATCTTACCAAGTAGAAAGTAATATCCTTTTCTCCCCAAGCTTCCTTGATTGCTTGAACAAGATTCACAATTGAACGTCTGTACTATTCCCTCACTCTTCTGAATAGTTAGATGTTATCTTTTGTTCCCTGAGAATTTTTAAAAATATGTCAAGGTGTCTCCAAACCTGCATTTGTAGGAATGAAATTTGTGGTGTGCTAGCCACATTTGTTGTGATTGCACACAACTCTCTCCAACACTCCCAAAATGCATTCATTTGTTTACCAGTATGATTTCTTAGAAATCATCTTGCTTTTTCACCCCCCATAGAGACATCTATTAAGACCTCTCTTGTTTTCCTTAAGGATTTTGAATCCTTTCTTAAGTGAACTTGACCTCCATGAAAATCCATTTTTGACAGTAAAGCCTCACATTTATCAATAGAGTCATCTAACAAAGATACTGGTTTTAGTGAATATGCAAAGTCAAGATGCAATCTAAGAAACTTATCAATTATTCTAATCTCTGCATGTAATGTACAAATATGAATGTTTCTTAGAGATATTGAGAGAATAGGATCCCATAATCCATCCACATTTTTGAACTTACTCAAATCTATAGAGTTTCGAGTCGGGGCTCTTCTTACTAGCACCAAAGTACTCCATCGTTTGGATCCCAAACTCTACATGCAATAAATACAAGGATACTTTGCATTGGCCCCATTACTTACTCCAAGCATACATTTGATAGTTTTTAAGTTAGTACTCATATGCCATTCAACATTAAAAGTACCAACACCATCAACTATCAACATTTCACCTTCACTTTGAGACTTTATAATATTAGGAATACCTGTATGAGAGAATAACCATTTCAAGATCTCATGACTTTCAGTTGGTACTTGGGCTGCATCAATCCATCAAATCTCCATCTCAGATTGTATCTTAAATTGTTGCTATGGCTCCCTGCCGTTACTGTATTCCAATGCCCTGTTCATGATACAGATGCTGACTCTTTCCATCTTTTGTCCCTTTTGAATCTGTGCTTCATCCAATATTAGTGCAAACTTCAAAATACCACAACATTCTTGGACAGTAAATCTATACATATGGACCATTGCAATATGGACTCTTTTAAGATCAATCCAAATATTATTGAATGTGTTGTATTCAAAAAATGCCTTTGTTTTATATTTTTCATAGGGCATGGATCCCTCTATATGAATATAATCCCCAAAAAAATATGGAATCATACGATTCATAGTTGTCCTAGCAATTGAAACTACAAGAGGCCGAGGCAAACCAAATACACTTATTCTATAACATTTAATATTTGTAAACCACAATTTAGAGAGAGCACGATAACCTCTACGATTGATACCCATACAATCACATGTCTCCACTATTTTATCTGGTTTAACTATTCCTTTTAAATCTTTCACTAACTCTTTCAGAGTTTGGCTTCTCAAGTTTACATGTTGAGGTGATTTAAGAATCCCTATAATGTCCTTCTTTGTCATGGTTTCTTTAATAAGCTTAATCCTCTCATTGTTCTCTTTAAAATTAATACCTGAAATATTAGAGACATGTCTCTTTGCAAGATTTAGTCTCATTTTCTTCACTCGACTACACAAGTCCATTATAATTTTAAGTGGTCTTTTTCTTTGTCTAAACCCTATTGGAGTTTCTTTCAAGTGTAGTAATTTTTCTTGCAATGATTGATTAGAGTTTTCTAGATTATCAACCTTGTCCGTTAGCTCAGAAATAGTTTTTTGTGCAAATGTTAATGCTTCCTTCATTTCATTCTTTTTTAAAAAAAATGTAAAAGATGTAGAATATAACCTCATGCAATAGCCAAGCATCCCATCACAACCATCTCCAACATACCTTATGAAGTTGTGAATATTCTAAAAAGAAGGATGCTTACTTGTAGAAGGGTCTAGAGGATAGATATTTCCATCCATCCATAAGTCTACATGCTTCTTTCCTTATAATCGCAACCTGTTAGCTTCATCCTTGTCCAACAATGCTCAATGGTGTATACTCCTCCAAGATGAATAGAGAGGATCTAACTGAATAGTAAGTTTATACTTGCGTGGTGGGGCTGCGCTTGTATTGCTAGAAGAGGTACTGGTAAACATTTTGGTAGGGAATCCTAAACGGGACAACAATATCACAGAGAAGGAAATAAAAACCACAGGAAAGAGAGGTGCAAAAAATGAATGCCAAGGAACATAAATGAGCAACATCTTTTGGTGCGAAAATTAAAAAATTCAAGATTTTGGAATTTTCAAGAGAATAAGACTGAAAAGGTGACACTTAACGTCCATTAAAGATTGAAGATATTTAATACCTGACCTCTTAAATGAATCATACATTCTTTTCTAAACCTCTTTTAATTAGAAACTTAATCATTTTCTTACGAGTGCCATTTTGAAAAGTTTTTTGCCCTAATGTGAGAGGTCAAAACGAGGACTTGGATTAACGAAAGCAAAAGAAGGATCATAGCAATGAGAATGTCAAAGAAAATTCTAGTCCCAAGTCATTGCTAACTATAGTAAGGGTAAGACTCATCAATCACACTCCAAAAAACTAGCATTGGATTTCATGTAAGGAGGTGAAACAAAAGTATAGCCTTGTCTTTCTTCACTATGAGGGCATTAGCACTGGATATCCCTTGCAACTTCCCTTGCACTTTCATTGACAACTATTCATGAAGTATTAAATTACCTGCATCTTAAAGAGAAAATGAATCCTTGATATGATTACTTTTCCCAATGCACAAGAAAATTCTTGTGCACAATCCACAGCTTTAGTATTAGCTTTCAATGAGAATCGTTAGTGCAGTAGGGCATGTGTTTTGGATTTTGATATAGAGGTACCATGACGGAGATGCAATAAAAATAACTTGGAAGAAAATAAAATCACTAAACCACAAAAAATAATAGCCCATAAACTCACACCACAAAAGAAACTCAAAACTCAATGCAACACACAAACAATAATAGCACCTAAACACACACAAAAAGGAAAGTCAATGTAACACACAAAATTTCAAATAACTAATTTTCAATGTGTAATGTGCCTTTAGGGTTTAGGGTCACTCATCTATAGCTAGTTGGCCCCAAAGTTCATATATTGTTTGGTAGTGAACAAGAATATTATTAATTATCAGGTTTAGGGTCACTCACCTATAGCTAGTTGGCACCAAACTTAGTATAATGTGTGGTAGCGGGAGAAAGAAATAGGGAGCACTCATTTGCAATGACAATATTGAGAAGAAAATCAAATAGCTATAGTGTGTATTGATAGAATGAAAGAGAGAGGGCCGACATCTTGCATCGTGAGCTATTCAATTTTTGAGCTGTGGACATATACAACAATGATATTTGGATACTTTGAGCAGTCCATCAATAGCTACAACAAGTGAGTATATTGTCAATCTGTGCCATGCCTCATCTACGAATGCCTTCTATCTTGCTAGTGCAAAATATGAGAAACAATGTAATCCATTCCTTGTCCCCTTATTAATGTGCTGCCTTAGATTATATTTCTCTTGAGTCTCTAGTTGCTCTGTGTGGCATTATAATGCTTACTGCTTGGCTTGTACTCACATAGTGTAATTGTTCTCTCTCCCCCCTTTTTATGCACATTATTTGTTGAGAATCTTCCAATCACACCCTATGTATGCCCCTTTGTATGGAACAGCTAGGCTAGGAAGATGCAGTCCATTCTAAGAAGAGAGACAAAATCCCATATGCATAGTGGATGTTAAAGTGCTACCAAAGAACTCTATATAATGAATGATGTACTTGAACTATCACTTTCATATGGTGATAATGCAATAGTACTTGTCTCTTTCTATCAAGTGTCTGTGTCATTGTCAGTAATACACAAGAATGTCTTTATGGGTTCAAGTCTCAATCTTGGAACCTAATTCACTTGTGTAATAACAATGTCTTCTTTGTCAATGTCATCATGAGTTCTCTCTTCATCTTCCATCCTCCATAGCTTCAGCAGTTTTCCATGCTCTAGATCCCGCATCTCTAACATGGTATCAAAGCTCAGCTGAGCATGGCTTAGCTCTTCTCTACTCTCTCTAAACTCATCTTAACCTCAGGTCAACTCAAGACCAACTAATGGTTCCATTTCTCACATTTTTTCTCCATTTGACCTTGTGGCAGCCATAGCTACCCTGCACCTATCTTACTTCAAGCTCTTCGATCTCTTCATCTTCTTTAGAGCTCAACTTTAGGCCGTTTCAAGCTCAGCATTGTGATTCTTCACAGTTGCTGCCCTGTGTGTCTACCATAGCCAGCAGGACCCAATCACATCGGAGGCTTTGGATCTCTTCAATTAGGCATTCTCAACTAAAGCATCCTTCGTGGCATATCTTTTTGGCCTTCAGGCGCTCTGTCCTAGTACTTCAAAGCGTGACATTTGGTCCTCTATGTCCCAACATTGTGTGAAAAGTTGCTCACTGCCAAAAAAAGGTGCAGAGATGGTCATACAATCGACGTGATCAGCACACTGCGCACATCAACCTGTGATCATAGGGCTTCTCAAGCACCATATGTAAGCTCTCTCTCCACCAAAGGGTTTGCCAAAATATTGTCTCTACGTGTTGCTGCAGCAGGAAAATCAGAAGGGTCTATTTAACCCTAAACCTACTCCATAGACTTGAGCTCCAAAACTTCAACTTCACTTCAAGTTCCAAGTTTCTCAAGTTAACCAAGTCATTGATTGTCAAATCTACTTAGTTTCTCTTTCAAATCAGCAAGGGAAGGGAGAAATCAAGCACCTCAAGCTCCTTTTCTGCTTCATTTTCTTACTCTTTTCACTCTACTGAGGTTCTACCACTTGGTTTGAGTTGCCACTCTAATTTGAGCTCCCAGCTCAGCTTCCAACAAAGATTCAAGTGTTTTACCAGCAAGATTTTACCAGCCAGGAGGGGACTTGAGCAACGAGATCAAGCATCAGCATCATCAGACTCATTTTTAAAAAAAAGAGTATCTATTGATACTTATCAAGTGTTATTTGACACTAATCTTCTTGTATCCTTTGATACACTTAAGTACAACACTCTTACTAATTTATCTCAGATTTGAAGCTGATTCATAGTCATATCAACGACAATCAAGAAGATTTCTATGTGAATACACTTTATGAAGAGTAACATGACTTGTATTGCCTATTTACATGATATAGAAGATGTTCTTACTCTACCTGCAGAAGGAAATGGAGTTGCCTACACCAAAGAGAAATCAATGAATCCATTTGAAGATTCTAAAGACATGTCTACCACTTTGCTTGAGGGGGACAACTGGAAGAGCAAACTCAAAAATGTTGCAAGCAAAGTCAATAAAGGAGTAGACCAAGAAGATCATGAAGAAGAGAAGAAAGACAAGAAGATTTTCCATGCTGACAAAGAAATAGCAGATGCTGAAAAAGACTACAAGGGCCTATCGCTCCTTGTCTCTCATTTTTTGTTTTAAAAACATTGTACCTGCCTTAATGTTCCTTTCATAAGCTTGTAAAAACTCCTCATGTAGCCTTATACTACAGCCTCTGTACACTTTGTGAGGTCCCTGTTACAACCTCTGGATGTCCACCATGTGTATGGTACCCACACTTATCCTTTTCTGTGACAGTCTCTAGTGTTTTGCCATGTTTGTGGTATGCCCACACTTTGCAGGTGTTGCTCTCACTAAAGCCTCTATACACTTTGTACTTTCAGGTTGTGAGATTGAGGAGGGGTGTTGAGAATCTTCCAATCACACCCTATGTTTGCCCCTTTGTATGGAACAGCTAGGCTAGGAAGATGCAGTCCATTCTAAGAAGAGAGACAAAATCCCATATGCACAGTGGATGTTAAAGTGCTACCAAAGAACTCTATATAATGATGTACTTGAACTATCACTTTCATATGATGATAATGCAATAGTACTTGTCTCTTTCTATCAAGTGTCTATGTGATGCCAGGAGGCATATTACACGACGGATTTCATGCCATGGTGGATCTTGTGAGGTTTTACAGTGGATTCCGTAAACTTTTATTATCGAGGCTCATACACAAAGTGGATTCTTTGTGCGAGAAGTCGATGGGGACGCCTATCCTTTTCGGGTGTTTTGTTAATTTATGTGTACATGGGTGATTCCATAGCGGATGATTTCGCAAAATACATATTTAAATTAATAAACATTTATGAGTTTAGAGTGCGCACTCGTGATAAATTAAGGTTAGGATAGATTTCTAACCAATTAATTTATTTATGTAGCTGAAGACTGCTAGGTATTCACTTTTGTCGGTTTAATTATATTATTTTACTAATGATTGTGAATGCTTCAGTTGATGTGTAGAGATAGCAGCGGTGGCAGTGGAAAGCATTGGAGGATAGCGTGTATTCCAGTTATCATCAATATTTTGATGGGCGCATACCTTAGGCATGGCGCCTATATTTTGTCGTGCCTATTTATCAAGGCATTTGATATTTATTTATTTTTTTTGTATGCGCATGGGTGTACGATTTAGATATTTGTATTTGGACATTGTATTTGGGTACGCTTGACTTCTTGGGTGCCCATTAGATTTATTTCTATTTGGCACAAAAGCAAACTCAAAATCTAAAGCGTGCTATTTTGTAATTTGGGCTATTATTTGAGCTTGAAGATGATTAATATATGAAATACATGCTTTGTGAAGCGCTCACACAAGGCATGGGGGGAGATTGCGCCCAATTTGTCTCTTGTTCATGTCGTGAAAGTCTTCTACATTGATTTGTGTGCAAAAAGTAGAGTTCTTTTGTTCTTGGGGACCTTCTGACGCTCACTACGCGCGCTTACAGCATCCGATTTGTGCACCAGTGGTATCAGAGTGAAGCTTTGATCGAGAGCTTCCAATCTGTTACCATCTTGCGCGAAGGCGGAGCTCCTAGAACGAACGAGCTCTACAGACAATTTCATAACGAACGATCAATACGGGTGTGTTCCTTGCCGTCAAGAACCCCTATTTGCAGCCTCTGATCGCGAAGGACCAGCCTGACGAGGTGGAGGACCATGTAAACATCTCCTTCTTCAAGTCGTTTTTCTTCAAGCAGACTGACAGTAACCTCCATAGCTTAAAAGCCTAAAAATCTTTATTTTAAAAGTTTAAAAGGCTTAATAGTAAGCTTTACAAAGCTTACTTAAACGAAATTCAACGATCTGTGGCCGGGGCATCTCGACGTCAGTAACGGCGGTGAAAAACGGCCCCCCCTCCTAAATCGAATTCGTTGGCAGTCAGCTTAAGTCTTCTAAAGCTTAAGTCAATTAAGCTTTAAAGAAGCTTAATCATCTAAGTCTTTCAAGCTTATTTACTCCTGCAAGTCCTGTAAGTCACAGAGGATCAAAACAGATTTATTCAATCACTCCCATAAATATAGTTCATACGTAGAAGCACAGAAACTGTTTATTGCTCTCTGGAAGACCCTGTTCCTATTTGCAGACTTGCTGAACCAGTTTCAGCAAAAACAAAAGGTCACATGCAATTCATACGCAGATTTTACAAAGACAATGAATACCGCAACTGCAAAAGAGAAAGACTATAAAAGCTAAACAAAAATATTTAAGCCTTGTATACCCGCTTTTGAGCTACGCTCATCCTACTAATCTGATTTTGAGAGTGTGAGGTCTTTTGGATTTTACAAGACAACGGAACAACATAGGGACGATCTTATGACTGAAGGTGATTTACCCGAACCAACGATGGAACAAAAATTGGATTTGATTATGATGCAGCTTGATGAAGAACGAAGAGCCCGACAAGCTTTGCAAGTTCAATTGGCCAATTTGCAACAAACTACCACTGACAAAGATGGATCGCAACCCGAAGATCTTATACGACGTACCATCAATGCGACACTGAAGCCCAATCCATCCGCAAAGAAACAAAGATAAATAAAAGAAATTTCAAATTTCGTACTTTCAATGGATCTCGAGATGGAAAGACTGTACTTGCATTTATCAGTCAGTTTGATGATTACTTTCATGAAGAGACATATGCTGAGAAAGACAAAATTAAATGTGTCACTAATCATTAAGTCGATTGAGCATCTCTATGGTGGACTATGGTTCGCAAGAGCATTGATTGTCCCACTACCTGGGAGAGTTTCCAAAAGAAGTTTTTGCAGAATTTCCTTCCTCCTCAATTCCATAAAAAAGCCATAAAGCAATGGGATCTTCTATAGCAAAGAGATCATGAACCTATTTCCCAATACACTGAACATTTTTGGAATGCCTTACTACAACTACGCATGCTCGAAAATGTACCTGAAGCGACTCACAAACACAAGTTTATGTCTGGCCTACATGGACATTACTATGCTGAAGTCAATATGTTCAAGCCAACAACCCTTGAAGATGCAATTTCCTTGGCTCATGACACTGAAGACAAGATTCGAGGAAGAGACAAGCGTCCACAACAATTCCAAGCTAATGGTAACTATGGTTCCAAGCAATTCAATTCAAATTTTCGAAGATTCAATCAAAGTCGTTTTCTTCCATCTTCATTCCGTAAGTCTTGGACACGACCACCTGCTTTGCCATCAAACACCAATCAAAACCCTAAGCCTTCCACAAAATCCCAATATTCCTAAATTTCCTGCCATTACCAACAATGTATCTAAAGCCAAACCAATAGTTTGTTACAAATGCCATCAACCTAGACATCTAGCAACCAATTGTCAATCGAAAAAGCCACCTATCCATATCAATTATTTTGGAGCAATGGAAGAAGAAGATCATGAGGAAATGCCTGACTTTACAAAAGATGATGATGACATTGGTACTACTTCGGATACTTTGCCAAGTATGCCAACTCCACATTCTTTGTTTACAATGAAATGTTTTATGCATGGTAAAGAAAAGATTACTTTACATGATGATGGTAGCACACATGATTTTATTTCTGCAAAGTTAGTGAAAGAATTAAATTTACAAACTGTTTCTACATATTATCGCATTAAAGCAGCATTCCTAGGCAGAAGATATAATGGAACACAAGAGGTGCATAACTTAGAAATTAAAATTGGTGACTACATTGAATGAAGGAATTTCCTAGTTGTACCTTTACATTCTAGTGATATTATCTTAGGTATATCTTGGCGTCATCAGTATAATCCTGACATAGATTATTCTATGCATTCAATTAAAATTTATTTTTCAAGGAAAACAAATTACATTGCATGGTATGCACTCTTCTAATAATTTTCCACTGCTTACTCATACTCAAGCATATGCATCCTAGGCATACACAATTTCTTGCTCAATTTAAAGATTGTTTTGTTGATGATTTACCACCTGGACTACCACCTTCACATCCTGAAGATCACAAAATAGATTTAATTCGTGGTACACAACCACCATGTAAAGCATCATATAGGCATAACCAAATTGAACAGAAAGAAATTCAAAATCAAGTAGAAGAATTGCTTAACAGAGGATTAGTTAGACCTAGTAGTTCTCCATTTGGTGCACCTGTTTTATTAGTAAAGAAGAAGAATAATACTTATCACATGTGCATTGATTATCGTGCCCTAAATAAAATTACTGTTAATAATAGATATCCGATTCCTAGGGTAGATGATCTTATGGGTAAACTACAAGGTTCTGCCATATTCAGTAAGATAGATCTTAAATCTGGTTTACGTTTTCTTGCTGGTTTCCTCTTCTTCTTCCACACACTTTACAATGTACACAAAGTATAGATAAGATACAACATAAAGGAAAGTGGCCTACTAAGTCAAACAATGCATAACCGACTACACTAGTCGACTGGCTCTATAACTATGCCAGCTCTAAATAGGTGTAACAACCTAAATATAATAAGTAATGAGTCAGTAGCCATGTGAGAGTCATAATGACCACCGATGTACTAAATGTAGATGTGTGGACCCATTTAATCAAGCGGTCCATCATCAATGTTCGCATGTGTTGAGCTTGTCATCTCAACAATGTCTGTTGCCTTGGTTGACTAGTTAATGCTTTGGGTTAGGGTTAAGATACCATAAGGTAAAACCCAAGGGGAAGAGCACGTCAAAATAAGTTAATTTACCAAGAACATTTGCTTGCATGATCTTATTTGAGATTATTGGGATCTCACCAAGTCGCGAACGATCCAAGATCGGATGCTGGGAGCACCCGGGAAAAAGATCCAGGATCAGATGTTGGGAGCATCCAAGAAAAAGGAATCACACCTTAGCAGTTGGTCATACAAACGACCTTTGAAATGTTTGTGATTATACACTTAGGTACATTATTTGATCTCCTTTGCTCAAGGAACTAATTCAAGGAAAAATACTTAATGCTTCACGTTAGATGCCTGGAGGGAGAGGCAGGAACAGTTACCTCTGACTGTCTACCTGGCCCTATCTAAGGGGGTTGTTAGCCATGCCAAGTATATGGACCTGACCTGCCGCGAGAGGTCTCTCCGTGGGTGCTGCTTGGAGTGGAGGACGCTTGGGTACCAGGGGAGGCTCTAGCTCTAAGTTCCTTGCCTCTGGATCCTGCACAAGAGGCCAACGTGACTGGAGATGGGATCTCGAGGCCCGTGCACTAGTCTACAGGCGGAACTTGGAGCAGCAATCCTATAGATTGCTGGGATAGCCTTCGAGCATGATACTTGATGTACTCTCGAAATGAAGATAAATAAAGGACATATATTTGAGAAAAAGAAACTTGCTTGATATTGTTTTTGTGTCAATGCCTGAGTTACGTGAAGGAACCCGTTATTAATTTGATTAATTAAGGAAGCTACTTTTGCATGTCAAATGTAATGTGGTAGGTAATTAGATAACTAAAGCAAACTGAGGAAAGTGAGGTGGACATGACTTAGATCTGTCCTATGAAAGGGTGGTCCCGGTTAGCTGGGAACTTTTCTCAAATGACGAGATATCGAGAATATAAAGACCTAGTATCCGTAGAGTTAGAATCCCGATTTATGTTGTTTTAGGGGAAAGGAATGGGACTGTGCTTTATGGTAGAGAGATTGAGCTTTTCATCCCTCTCATTTCTCTGTCTCCATGAACCAAGTACAGCATGAATCCGCTTCGACTCTATTGTTCCCACGCAAAGTGATTCATTTGGGGCTCGACGCTAGCTACTTCCTAGAGACCCTGCTGATAGAAAAGAAACCCTGACTTCAGGTCGATCCTAAGTGGGAATGGCCAGACACTTTCGCTCGGGGTACGCTCGGAAAGACCTAGATCACAAACCCTGTGACATTCCTTGCGGGTGCCACGCAGAGCTTTCTAGACCCTCCTCCCGATAGGCTATTAAGACACGTCCCACAAGCGGACAAGCAGACACATTACAATTGGTATTAGAGCAAACGAACGAGACCCAAAGATTACAAGGGAAATTAATGGAGGAAAATAAAGGAAATAAGGGGATAGTCAAGGGAAGGAGAGTAGAATAGAGCAGTGTTTTTCATTGAAAACATTTATTTACTCACTTTGTAACGTGTCCACCTGTTCACTTGCAGGACATGTCTTAGCAGCCCATCTGAAAGTGATGAGACCTGAAATGGGCCGGCACTGGCTATGGCACTAGCCGGACCTCATGCTCATGACACACAAACACCCTCACGGCCTCGTGGACCAGGAGCGTCAATCTAATGCTAAAGGACAAACTGCCCTAAAGCTTAATTCATACGTTTATAGTTTATAGTCCAACATTTCCCTTAAACTCCTCAAAGGGAGATCCCAATGTACATAGGCATAACGCCTTGTCACATGCACATAGGAGGCACTCCACCGACTAGTAGTCGGAGGCCCACTGCGGCTCTCCTACATCGCAGGGATTAGCCCTTTGATGCGCTGCTAAACATTTAACACAACCGAACACAAACTCCTCTCTTTTATATTTCTCGTATTTCTAGGAGATATACCATGCTTCCTCACCAAACAGTCCCTTAGGAAACTGCCCCTCTATCCTATGGCAAGGGATAACCTTACAATCTCAATCCTGGGTCGGAATCCTAAGAAAACAATTGCTATGTAGTCCAGGAGATTTCCCTTTGATACCATGAACCATGCATAGTGCAAAATGTGAATGGTTTAGTGCACAAACAAAAGAAAATCAACATTGTGCATCGTGCAAAACTAATCTTTCCATGATTTCCATACTAACGTTTATGTATTGAAACGAGAAGAGACACCGAGCCTTACGCTCATGCTGCCTTTTTCTTTATTTTAAAACAACGTCCTATAGGCATGATGCAACACATAAATCAGGTTTAAGGTTATACTTTGATGCTCAAACTCCCCTCTCACCCTACCGTTTAATGTTTTGCATTCGTTGATAGGTGTAAGAGTGCTTTTATGTGTATTTCTTTATAGGGAAAGCAATAAACACGGACAGAAACATAGAAACGAGGCTAACCCAAGGCCAACCTCATGTATCTCATATTTCCCCTTTATCTTGCAAAAAACCCCCATTTTGCCCCTTAAACGCATGTTTTACGGCTTTTATACCACTAATTTCATCCATATCACTTATGATTTTCTAATTTTCAGAGCATAAACTGATCAAACTCATAGCAAACAACATTATGATGCATAATCAGCCCATGGGAACAATATTTCATCAACCAAATAGTATAAAAACTCATTTTTCCTTCATAAAAATTGAGTTACCGCGTAGGCTTTGTATCTCGGGATCTCGCTTTTGCTACAGGACTGCGTGTCAGCCCTCATTCAATGTCTAGCATCTTCAAAACTAGCAATCTTCATGTCTTCATTGATCCGGAAGCAATCTGGTTTTAATCGGACAAGCTTTCCTTCACCATACTTCATTTTCCTCTTGCACACAAGAACAACCCCTTAAGGGAGAGAGTGGGAGGAGAGAGAAAGACTAAAATCAGAGTTCTTCATCCAGGCCATCATTGTGCGAGCGAAGGGCGGCGAAATGATCAGCAGGCAGAAGGGAATCAAGGCCCATGATCACTTGGGTGGGTTGTATTGAGGCTGGCATCACCATCCCCCAAGATTGGGTGCAAAAATCGACGCTATTTTCTCATGCTCCCTCCTCCCTTCTCTCACCACGTTTTTCCTCACATTTCATGTTTCATGAAATGCTCCAACTCCCCTATAGGTCACTTTCCACTTGGCCAAAAATAAATCCATCTTTTCAAATCTTTCCCATTTGTTGGCCATTTCCCCGTCCGAGCTCCAAATCGAGCTCTGAAAAATCCTGGGTATCCTGCTTGACATCCCGCATTGGCTGGAAACTCTTGAAAACCCGCACCGTAGTCTGAAAAATTATCAAAAATTAACGAGTGTCGCTCGGGCGCCTTTTTAGAGTCGTATTTCACTTTGTGCTTAAAATCGTCCTAGTTGGAGCCGCCGCCTTCGATGTTAAATATTTTTTCCCTAAATTTCCAATTTTTTGGAAAATTTTAGGTACATCCCGAGCTCAAAACTCCGCTCTCATTGGCGACCACGGAATAGGGCCGCTCAGCACGTTGAATCCCACAATAGATCTGCACAAAAGAACCAAAGGAAGCATCAAGCTGATACAAAATAGATACATACTAAAACACTGCACAATGCTCATTCTACCCCCTGACAAAACCAAGGCATGACATCCACAAGGAGTAGGCCTAGCATAATCTGATAGAAGGTCCGCAGCTAGTCACTAACCAACTACTCCAACACGGCTAAACTAAAAAGAACTTTCAAAGAGGTTGCCCTAAGTGGTGGTCTGAACTACCTACCTAACTAAGAACAACACAACCAGGAGCTCCTACTAGGTGAGGACTCCTATAGCCTGATTAAGAAGTATTTTCTTTCAGCACATTTCTTCTTTTAGGTTTTTATTTTCCATACTCGGGCATGTAAAAAGGAGGGAGCTGAGCGTAGTGACCCAAGGAGAATAGGGCATCGGCCTCAGGTCCTGTCTCGGTACCCAAGAACCTATCAAGCCCTCGCAAGGCGATACTTAATCCTTTTCTGCCGCTCACTTTTATTTTTGCTCCAACTTTCCTTACTTTCTTCTTTTCCAACAAGATACCACCCCTAGGAAGACAAGGCATCGGCCCGGGTCTTGACTCATCCCCAAGAACCTACCAGGCCTTTGCAAGGCGATGATCAACTGCTTATAAATTTTCTTTTCTTTTCTTTTCTATTTTGATAGGGGGTTAGAATCCCTTTTTACACACCTTTGTATATATTTTTCCTTTGAGATATTCAGGGTTTCTCTTCCTTTATCATCATTATTTTTATTCTTCCGACAGGCTTCTCTAACTACCTCACAACTAACAAGAACTCCTAGAACGGCTACCTAGCAGGCTAGCAGAACAAGGCCACTAGGACTCCCTTCTAAAACAGGTCTTTTGATGCTTGACAATGGCTTTATAGGAGGCAATAACTACTCACACCTCCCTCAGACATACTTAACCTAAACTTGGGACTTCATGCCTTGGACTCCGGTCCCCAACAAGAAAAGAAAATCCCCCTCCAAGTACACAGACACATACAGCATAAAAACACGATACTCATAAAGGAAAGATATCACCTGGATAGGGCCACGATAAGCTTCCACACAACAAAAGGCTCCTTCCAAGCTCTTCTTCTGAACCTATCTAGCACAGAACTTAAACAAGAAACCATCAACTGTACCTGCACCAAACAGCCGACTAGCCCTCTTGGCCTAATGAGATAAAGCACTTCACTACAAAACTTGATCGACCCTCTTGGCCTAATGAAATAAAACATTCAAAACCTCGCAAAACTGGCCCTCTTGGCCTAATGAGATCAAACAAAATACCACCTACACATCCCTCTCTGAAATAATATAGATATACAATAATAAGCTCCTTTCCAAGGAGGAAAACCAGAGGGCTTGCAGCCCTAAACTAAATGCATAAGGTTATGACCCATCCGTCCTGCATATATAGCAAGAGGCGTACGCATAACATGTTGTCTAATCAGCCTATGGGTCTAGGATAATAATGGTAGATTGGTCACGGCTACTCTTTGCATCACCCATATCAACCATCTTCTGCCATATATTGCATGCTCTGATAACATTACCCACAAGCGACCGGGTCTTGTTTCATCATTGATAATAATATCCAAACTGGGACTACAATTAAAGAAAAGGTCTTCTTCATAAGCAAGACTTGCCAGTGAATCCGCAAACTAATTCCAGTAACATGGAATCAGCTACAAAGACACTCTCTCAAACTCCTCAAGTAGGGTCATCGCAGTTCGATGATACATACAAAGAATGGGATTCTGCATTGTGTATGTCCCATCTAGCTGATTCAAGATCAATTGGGAATTCCGTTTTACTAACAACCGACGAATACCACCTTGTTCGGCACTATGCAGTCCCATAATCAAGGCTTTATACTCCGCCATATTGTTAGTGAATCCTACCCCGAGATAAGCAGCTAACTTCATCGTAACTCTACGTCGGCGATCTCGGATTACTACTCCAACACTTCCTTTTTTATTAGAGCCCCTGGACGCTCCGTCAAAATATAATGTGTACGTCCACAATGGGTCATAACCTTATGAACTCCTCTATTTGTAATCATGGTAATCAAAGTTCAACATGTTTAGAGGATGAACTGACGGCTCCATCCCACTTCTTCATTGAACTCAATAGGGATACTTGTCAATAGTCGTAAGCACTGATGGCAGAAGACTTTGATCTCCCACCTCCTCTCCTACACAAAGGTTCTGTCTTCTTGCTCAATCACTTTGTATCCTTTGCTCCACCAGATAAGTTTCCCCTGATGGTATCTCTGCTCCAGATATGGGTGCTCCAAATAAGGAATTAACCGCCCCATCAACGAGCTTTAAGCTCTTTTGTAGGTCTCAAATCATTCCCAGCATGGACCTGCAATGCATTTCTTTTGTATTAGCATACTTAGAAATAATAAGGTTTAATATTATTAAGATTAACCTTATTTTGAAACTCTACTCCCTGTAGATCAGCTAATAGAGCCATAGACCTATTTTTCCCTATCCTAACGATCTTGTAGGAGCCATCCCATTTAGGTTCCAGATTCCCTAGAAACAGCTCCCTACGTGCCTCGTAATACAGAACTAATTTCCCTTTTTTAAAGGTATACTTATTCGCTCTAAGGTCATGCAACTGCTTCATCCGAAGTTTAGCTACCTCCTGGTGTAATAAGCTCTGCAACTTCAGTTCATCCAGGTGGGCTATGGTCGTTAAATGTTCAAAAAGGGAATCCTCATCTCCCAAAGAGTGGTTAATTGCAAACCGTATGGTTGGCAACTCAATCTCGAGGGGTAACACACACTCTTCTCCATAAACCAATTTAAATGGAGTATGGCCGATAGCTCGCTTGAACGTGGTATTGTACGCCCATACTGCCACATACAACTTCTTGTCCCAGTCTCATTTCTTCTCAGAGACTATCTTTAGACAAGATACCCACAAGCTGCTTATTATTACTTTCAACTTGCCCATTTGCTTGCGGATTATAAGGGGTCGTTTTATTGTGCTTGATTTTCCAAGCTTCAGTCAAGCTCTTGATCACTTTGTTCAAAAAATGGGTTCCACAGTCCGACACTAATTCTTTCAGTGGACCAGAATGGTAGATAATCTACTCTAAAAGAAAACTGGCAGTCTCTTTTGCATTGTCCTGCCTCGTCGCCCATGCTTCTGACCATTTTGTAAAATAATAAGTTGCAATTATAATGTACCTCTTTTGGGTAGTAGACGACGGGGTGATAGGACCCACAAAATCAATGCCCCACTTCTCAAATGGAAGGATAGCCATGATAGGCATAAGTGGGTGTTTCCTATTCTCTCTACTGTCATGTCTTTGACAAGTATCACATCACTTCACATACTCAAAGGAATCTTGGAAGATGGATGGCCACCAATATCCAGTTCTTAAAGCTTTCTGTGCTGTCAACTGTCCAGCGAAGTGCCCTCCATATGCAGAGTCATGGCACTCTTCCAAGATGAAAGGAACCTCGTCAGGCATCACACATCGGCGGTAGATATCATCAACACCCTACCGATATAGTGTCCTTGCGATCAAGGAAAACTTCAAAGCCTGTTGTTTGATTTTTCTCTTTTCTGACTTTGATAGACCAGCTCCCGTCTCTCTTGTCGATAGATAATGTGTAATAGCAGCATACCAAGATGGGATAGAAGCTGTATCAATTTTAAACATTTCCACAATGTTTCTTCCTTCAGCCAAAGTCTCTTTCGGCTCCCCAAAATCTACAAGGCATTCCACAATACCCTGCAGCCTTTGTGGCTTACTCTTAATATCATAATCGAACTCCTGCAAAATGATTAACCACTTTGTCAAACGATCAGGCAGCTGCAGCTTGTTCATAAGCAATCTAAGCCCTTCCACCTTCGTATAAAACACTACCTTTTCATAGAGGATGTAGTGCTTGAATTTCTTAGTCCCAAAGACTATCACAAGACACAACTTCTCCATATAGGTATAATTGATCTCTGAAATGCCCAATTTTCGACTAGCAAAAGCTATCGGATGATACCACTTTTCCTCCCATATTTGGGCTAAACAGCAGCTGATACTATGCATGGTGGCTGTGCTGAAAATATATAGAACACCTTGCCTCTTTTAGGTGCTTTTAAAATGGGTGCTTTTACTAGTTCCTGTTTCACATCCTCGAGAGCTACCTTACAAGGGTCGCTCCATTCAAATAGACAGCTAAAGGATAATAAATTCGTTAATGGCAACGTTCTTTCTGCCAAGGCATTTATAAATCTCCGATAATACCCTATCGATGACAGAAAGCTATGAACCTCTTTCGGAGTGCATGTGGACTCATAGCGACTATAACCTTGATCTTTTCAGGGTCAGTTGCTATCCCTACTGAACTGACCACATGGCCTAGCAATCGCCCATTAGGCACTCCAAAGACACACTTCCGTGGGTTAAGAGCGATGCAAAATTGTCTGCAACGCTCAAAGCACTTTCTTAAAATAATCAATATCCTTTCCCTTATAGTGGCTGCCCCCAGGTCATCAATAAATACTTTCAACTCATTTGGGGAGATGTCACCAAAGGTCTTGTCTACTGTTTGTTTCCATGATCCAGGTGCATTGCACAAACCAAAGGCCATCACATGGTACGCAAAAGTACCAAAGACAGTAATGAAAGTCGTTTTCAACTTGTCCTCTTCTGCAATTTCCATCTGGTTATATCCTACAAAGCAATCTATGAATGAATATATTTTCCTACCTGCTAATTGATCTAAATTCTGGTCAATAAATGGCAACGGGTAGTAATCCTTAACCGTCTGCTTATTCAACTCTCTAAAATCTACACATAATCGGATCTGGTTGTTTTTCTTCTTCCTGATAACAACTGGTGAACACCATTCAGTATGTTATACAGGGAAGATTAAACCAGCTTTTGGTAACTTCTATAACTCCTCAAACAGCCCGTTCCTCAATTCAAAAGGCATGCGCCTTACTTT
This sequence comes from Lygodium microphyllum, assembly GCF_053477565.2. Taxonomy (NCBI): domain Eukaryota; kingdom Viridiplantae; phylum Streptophyta; class Polypodiopsida; order Schizaeales; family Lygodiaceae; genus Lygodium; species Lygodium microphyllum. The sequence goes on from NC_141155.1 coordinate 33,221,867, forward strand.
CTGACGCATAGGATGACTGCCTTCTTTTACAGGAATAGTATGAAGAGCCAGGCTGGGAGGAATGCCTCTCAGTTCATCATAACTCCAAGCAAAGATATCGCATAATTCTTGAATCAAGGACACATAGTCCTCCCTTTTTGCTGAACTGAGCATGGAACCTAATTTAATTGGCCACGAATCATTCGGCATGCCAAGGTCTAACTCAATCACATCCGCGTCTCTTATCCTATCTTGAGGCTCTATCGGATCATTTAGAGTTATATGATAGATATCCTCTGTAGTTAACCCCTCTTTAGATTCGTCATTGACTGATGTCTCACTACCAGATGGATCCTCTACTATTTCTAATTCAGTAGAGGATAAAGGAGCTCTCTCACTTTGAGGAGCCTCAGGGTGAGCATCGACTACTACTCGATTAGCACCTCTACCTAGGACCACTCGACCGACGGGTATATCGACTTGACAATCTGTTCATAAGTTCCAAGGCTTTCCTAGCAAGACTCGATAGCTAGGACGTCCTGCGAATCTTATCACCCTAAAGTCCAAGAAGCATTCTACACTTGCGACGGTAACATGGACCTTAGTAACACAACCTTATGGTTGTCTTAGACTATCATCAGGCATTCTGAGAAGGGTGGAGCTATCTTTTTGGATACCTAGACCCAGCCTCTCCATCAACTCTGAACTCATGATATTGACGGAGGATCAAGTGTCTATAATGGCATGTTCCACTAATATTCCATCTACATATGTTGGAACCCTAGGGCAATTCTTTTCAGCATGATCAAACCAATCTTTCCCTACTTGTGCTATGCCCAAAGGTTCTACAATATACCCAATACGAAGGATCTTCTTGAATTCCTTGCGTACTCCTGGAGATAATTTGATCAACTGTAGAAGGTTTAGGTCTGGTTTGACTTCGCAAAGAGAACTTGCTAAGTCAAAATCATGATAAGTAGCCAAAGCTCTCTTTTCTCGCCAAACCATCTTTTCTTTTGGTCTCTAGACTAGCTTTGGTGCTTCTTTCTTAGCTCTTTTCTTCTTTCTTGGCACTTCCTCATCCTTCTTAGGATCAACTTTCTTGTCAACGTGCCTTAGAGGCCCACCTTCCACGCCAGGGCTTTGGACTTGCGTCCCCTTATCCCCTTGTTTAGGGTTTCCCTCGACCGATTTTGCATTATCTTTGTCAACCTCTTTAGCCTTTTGGCCTCTTGTCACAGCTCTTAAGTTAGAGGTTTCAGCATCATTGACTCGTACAACCCAATAAGGCTGACTCCATTGCCTTGTGGCAACTCTTCTACAGTGGTCTTTCCCCTCTGCAATGTTTGTCTTGGTGCATCATTCTGCTGCAAGTTATTTCCTTGCACTCTATGATTCATGGGACCTGGCTGTTTACTCCCTTGTTGGAGAGAACTAATCTTACTCCAACAGGTAGTAGCTAAATGGCCCGACTTCCCACAAATATCACATTTAACATTTGGACAGTTTCTATGGAAATGCTATCCACCACACCACTTACAACTAAATCTTGAGGGTCCACCCTCTTCAAGGCATCGACTCCCTATTAGATTCTGCTGCTTCTTCAAGAAATTAACGTGAACAGCTATTTGTCGGTATTGTTCGAAAATCATGTCGGTATAATGCTTCATCATATCCTTAACTTCGCCAAGGACATTAGATGCACTCGACTCATAGCCTTGATCGTCGACCCATCGTTCCATTGGCCTAACAATCTGATTTGGCATTGGTTGTTGACCCACAGGAACAACATTAGAATTCGCAACTTGGCCTTCAACATTTGGTGGAGCCAATTGACTTGCCATAGGCATAGTCACACTGGGAGGAGCTAGCAGCAAGGGTACATTCTGAACCACACTCCCTCTCCCATTAGGGTTAGTCATAGGTATCCCTTGACTTCCATTCGTCAATGGTAGATTGCCTCTAGGTACTAAACCCGGATTAACATTCATTCGAGAGGAGTAGGCCATTTGTAATCGTGCTTCTACTCCCTCTGCCCGCGTAATAGCCGTGTCTATATCTGCCAAGGCTACACTGCTCAATTGTACTTGAATATTAAAATCCAACCCATGCAAGAAGTATTGCAATTGGGCAGTCGACAGAATGGGAATGTAAGTTTGTAACTTACGAAACACTTCCTTAAGCTTCTTGGCATAGGCTTTTACATTCTCATGGGGGTCTTGCCGTGTTATATTCAAGACACGCAACCAATAGTGGCCACCTCTTTCAAGGGCATATTCTCCTCGAAAAGCTGCATAAAATTGATCAATTGTGGTTATGGTTCCAGATTCTATGCTATGATACCATACCGCAGCCCTTTCTTTTATCGTCATATTAAAGAACATCATGAGATGTCCCTCATCTTGGATGCGATAATTGAACATTAATCTTTGGAATTCACACACGTGAAATTCCGCATCTTCTTCAGCTAACCCATTAAAAATGGGCAAGGGAATTCCTAAGGCTGGAAAATCCGGCGTCCCTGCAGGAATTGCAATGGGTTGTGCCATGGTGACAATCGGATTAGCAATGGGAGTTTGAACAGGTGGATTCACCCCCCCACTTGAAGTGGGTAGACTTGGTGGAAGAGAGGAAGAACTTACGCTTTCTCGTGCACCTACTGGATTATATAGAGCAGTTGGGTTACTAAGACCACTGCTTCTTATACGTATCGGGCTACTCCTTTGAGGAGAATAACGACTTATGATCTCCAACTATCTTCTAGTCCTCTCAACACGTTCTGCTTTTTGTATTTCCGTTTGACGATCCTTGTCAGAGGACATAAACCAACTTTCTTTTGGTCCCTAGAAACCCTAGATTCAAGAACCACCACTTATAGGTGGCTCCCGGCAGACGCACCATTGATGGGACCTGAAATGGGCCGGCACTGGCTATGGCACTAGCCGGACCTCATGCTCATGATACAAAAACATCCTCATGGCCTCGTGGACCAGGAGTGTCAATCTAATGCTAAAGGAAAAACTGCCCTAAAGCTTAATTCATGCGTTTACAGTTTATAGTCCAACGTTTCCCTTAAACTCCTCAGAGGGAGATCCCAATGTACATAGGCATAACGCCTCGTCACACACACATAGGAGGCACTCCACCGACTAGTAGTCGGAGGCCCACTGGACCTCTCCTACATCACAGGGATTGGCCCTTTGATGCGCTGCTAAACATTTCACACAACCGAACACAAACTCTTCTCTTTTATATTTCTCGTATTTCCAGGAGATATACCATGCTTCCTCACCAAACAGTCCCTTAGGAAACCGCCCCTCTATCCTACGTCAAGGGATAACCTTACACTCTCAATCGTGGGTCAGAATCCTAAGAAAACAATTGCTATGCAGTCCATGAGATTTCCCTTTGATACCATGAACCATGCATAGTGCAAAATGTGAATGGTTAAGTGCACAAACAAAAGAAAATCAACATTGTGCATCGTGCAAAACCAATCTTTCCATGATTTCCATACTAACGTTTATGTATTGAAACGAGGAGAGACACCGAGCCTTACGCTCATGCTGCCTTTTCCTTTATTTTAAAACAACATCCTATAGACATGATGCAACACATAAATCAGGTTTAAGGTTATACTTTGATGCTCAAAGACCCCTCTCACCCTACCGTTTAATGTTTTGCATTCGTTGATAGGTGTAAGAGTGATTTTATGTGTATTTCTTTATAGGGAAAGCGATAAACATGGGCAGAAAAATAGAAACGAGGATAAACTGAGGCCAACCTCATGCTCTACCTTCATTATATATTGCACAAACACTTATGTAATTTTCTAGAATTTTCCTTTTAGCGCTTCCTAATTTTCTCCCATTTAAAACCCATTTTTCACCATTTTTTAGTATTTTTCCTCTATTTTATTCAATAAAAAATGACTAGAAATTAAGATTGATTGTGGCCTGTGGCCCTTAGGTTTCTTGACAGCAAAATTTTAGGGTTTGTTGATGTTGTATCTCATATTTCCACTTTATCTTGCAAAAAACTCCCATTTTGCCCCTTAAATGCGTGTTTTACGGCTTTTATACCACTAATTTCATCCATATCACTTATGATTTTCTGATTTTCAAAGCATAAACTGATCAAACTCATAGAAACAAACATTATGATGCATAATCAGCCCATGGAAACAATATTTCATCAACCAAATAGCATAAAAACTCATTTTTCTTTTATAAAAATTGAGTTACCACTTAGGCTTTGTTTCTCGGGATCTTGGTTTTACTAGGGACTACGTGTTAGCCCTCATTCAATGTCCAGCATCTTCAAAATCAGAAATCTTCATGTCTTCATTGATCCGGAAGCAATCCGGTTCCAGCCGGACAAGCTTTCCTTCACCATTCTTCATTTTCCTCTTGCACACAAGAATAGCCCCTTAAGGGAGAGAGAGGGAGGAGAGAGAAAGACTAAAATCAGAGTTCTTCATCCAGGCCATCATCGCGTGAGCAAAGGGCGGCGAAATGATCAGCAGGCAGAAGGGAATCAAGGCCCATGATCACTTGGGTGGGTTGTATTGAGGCTGCCATCACCATCCCCCAAAATTGGGCGCACAAAACAGCGCCATTTTCTCACGCTCCCTCCTCCTTTCTCTCACCACGTTTCTCCTCACATTTCATGTTGCATGAAATGCTCCAACTCCCCCAAAGGTCACTTCCCACTTGGCCAAAAATAAGTCCACCTTTTCAAATCTTGCCCATTTGTTGGCCATTTCCCCGTCCGGGCTCCAAATCGAGCTCTGAAAAATCCTGGGCGTCCGGGTTTACATCCCACATTGGCTGAAAACTCCTCACAACCCACACGGCAGTCTCAAAAATTATAAAAAATCAACGAGTGTCGCTCGGGCGCCTTTTAAGAGTCGTATTTCACTTGGTGCTTAAAATCGTCCTATCTTGAGCCGCCGCCTTTGATGTTAAATATTTTTCCCCTAAATTTTGGATTTTTTGGCAAATTCTAGGCACATCCTGAGCTCAACACTCCGCTCTCAAGAAGAGAGTCTAGAAAGCACTGCCCAGCACTCTCATAGAATATCACGCGGTTTGCGATCTAGGTCTTCTCGAGTCTGCCACGAAGCGGAAGCATTCCGGCCGTTCCCACTTAGGACCGACCTCAATCAGGGTTCTCCTAGTGGTCAAATTCCTAGAATGATAGCTAGCGTTGAACCCGAGGTGAACTACTTTACGCAGAAACGTCAGGGTCAAAGCGGATTCATGCTGCACTTGGTTCAAGGAGAATGGGAAATGAGAGGGATGAAAAGCTCGACCTCTTTGTCCATAAGGCATAGTCCCATTCCGTTCCCCTAAAACAGTGTAAATCGAGATTCGAGTAACCTAGACTCTAGGTCAACGTTCCTTGTTGTTCATTTCCTTCGAGAAAAGTTCCCGGCCAACCGGGACCACCCATCTGTAGGATGGACCCATGGCCACATCCACCGGACTTTCCTCGGGATTTTTTTAGTTGTCTAATTACCTACCGCATTTAGTTGGACACGCATAAAACAACTTCCTTAATTAGCCAATTAGTCACCGGTTCCTTCACGTAATCTTAGCACTGACATAGAAAAACAATGTCAAGCAAGTTCCTTTTCAGGAATTGATCTTATTTATCTATGGAATACATCATATAATAATCCATCTTGAAGGCTAATCCATAATCTGCCCGAAGGATCTCCATAATCTGTCCGAAGGCAATCAGCAATCCTTAGGGATTACTAATCCAAGTTTTCGCCCGTAGACTAGTATGCGGGCCTAGAAATCCAATCTCGAGTCACGTCAGCCTCTTGTGCAGGACCCGGAAGGCAAGGGATTTACGGCCAGAGCCCCCTGGCACCCAAGCGTCCTCCTGCTCCAAGTAGCGCCCAACGGAGAGACCTCTTGCAGCAGGTTCGGTCCACGTTCCTAACACAGCTAACAACCCCCTTGGTCAGGGTCAGGCAGATAGTCGGGGGTAACTGATGCTGCCTCTCCCTTCAGGCCTTCAATCTGAAGCATTAATTATTTTTCCATCTTTAGTTCTTTGAGCAAAGAAATACAAACAGTACTCCTAAACTGCAAAAACACAAACAATCCAATGGTCGTTTATTTGGTCAACTGCTAAGGTGTGAATCCATCTCTCCAAATGCATCCAGCATCCGATCCGAGATCAATTGTGACTTGGCAGGATCCCCAAGGTTTTCATTGCTTGTTTACCCTTTTATCCTTGGGATAGGGTTTATACCCTATTAACCCAAATTAACCAACACCTTAGGTTCCTTAAGTTAAGACAGTAAATCCTGGGTAACTTCATCGCCTCATCCTAATTGTTCCTTTGCTTGCTAGGCAATACATAACTTCCCCTAACTTGGCAAATCGGCCCAAGAAGGGTGATGTAGTAGGATAACTACTCATTCTCTTGCAAGTTAGACTTGCACTAGAACCTGCCAACCTTGTTCTAAGGAGTGGCAACTCTACTTTGTGATTTAACACAAAACCATGCGACATTGCAACTTGTTGCACAGGTGTCGCACTAACTCGTGGGATCATTTCTCCCATCAAACGGCATTTCTTGGTCAAGAAATATGTTCAGTCAAGAGGTAGGGTTTGGGAGTCTTCTTGACCCAACCTAACCCGAACCATACTAGGCCAATAACATTTGGCCCTAGGGTTTCAAAACTTAATCAGAAGTTTAGTATTAGGTCGATCGATCCTTAGGGTAAAAACCCTAGATCATTGTTGTATGTGCGTCCAATTAACCCAAACATCCCGTGAATGTGGGTAGGACCTTTGGGTTTGAAGGTCTTGACTTGGCGTCCCAAGTGCGATACTAGGCATAATTTTTAACGTGCTAAACCCCACCTAGCACTTTGAAGTGTTCATCATACTAACAAGTTATACTTTTATGATTTCCTTGAGGGTTATACCCTTACAAGTGATCTACCTAAAACAATATAATTTTCTCAGGTCGAGAATTATCTTTTCTTAGAAGAGATGCGAATACTTTTCCTAAGGGATGCAATTAACTAAATTCAAGATGCAACATTCCATGTAAGTATGCAAATCATAGACCTTTCCTTCAATGCAGCTATAGGGTTTGTAATTGACCGTTTCTCTTCCTTGCTAGAATCATAATGATTGACACTTTGGGGGATAACTTGCATAAAACTACATAGATTTACATTAAGAACTTTGTCTACAACCTTTCGTTTAATGCAGTTGAATTTCAGACTTTAATATGACATGCAATCTTTTCTAGATACAACTTCGATAAATGAAGTTCATGCATGACGAATATCATAAGACTATTGTTGACTTAGTCCATTCTACAAGCATCTTTGCATGCAAGATGCAAGTCCATGGTTTCATTTTCATGCCATGCAATTCTTTGGACAACATCTAACGGATGTTAACAATTTTCTCATGCCATTCACAACAAGGAAGTTATTGCCTAAATGCAATATACGCGTGTTCTTTCTTGCAAGGAAGACAAGGGTGAATTTAAACAAATTTTTCATCCTTTTAACCTATGCAATATGCGTTCAGGCTTGTCACTTTAGAAAATTCATGAAAAAGGCAACATGCAACTAAGCTCGTAAGACGAATAAGTAATTTACATTCATAACTTTTCCATGAATTTTAAGCGTGCCCAATGTGGAATTAAACTTCTAAGAACCTGGGTATGAGGACTTGCAGCGATGTCAACATGTAAACTTGGGTTCTAGACATTCACGCGTGCGCCTTGCGACTTTGGCTTTGGAGCCATCGTTGATGTAGTGGACGTGAACTCCGCGATTTCTCCTTGTCCTTATTCATGATCTCCGATCTGCCTATTAGGCTGATACTTCTTTCCTCGCATAGGAGTTGTGGCTTATGAGTCCGGTTTCTGAAACTGAGGAGGCACGTGAAAACAAGGCTTATGGAAGCCTAACTTTAGCTCCTAAAGAAGCTCTAAGAAGCTTCTGTGTCAGAACCTGATGGAGGGGGGGGGAATGATTGGAAAGGAGGGGTGAAGGCAACGAATTGAATGAGATGAGATGATGATGGTGAACGTGGTGTTGAGGCGGCAGCCTGGCGGGCTGCGGTGCAGCAAGGCGGCGATTTGGCGGTTGTAGCATGGCAGACCTTCGACTCCTGTCTCCTTCAGATGCTCCAGGGGGGGGTCATATAGGCTAACGGGGGGGTACGTAGCCACACACGTGGCTTGTGTGCATGCCTCCCCCCTCATGCTTCCCCATACCACTCATGGACTACTCACCCTCCCTCTCACACTCCTCTCCCCCGTAAATAATAAAAAAATTTGCCTTAATCTAAACCATTATCCATTTGGCCTTCCCAAGAAGGGTGTTTTCGTGCGGCTTGTGGGTTTTAAATCATTATTGCGCGTGCAGGGTAAGGACTTTGTCACTATCATTATTCCGTTGCGGGAGATAACTTAGCACAACTTTTGCATGAGGCATGTAGTGATCAAAGTTCTTTAATATTTTTTGCAGAAATATTACATTCTCTCCCCCTTAGAGGAATCGAGATGTCCTCATCTCGAGAAGAACTCGGGGTATTGTTGGTTGAGAGTACTTTCATCCATCCAAGTGGCATCCTCTTTGGGATAATCTTTCCACTGGATGAGACATTCTCTCAAGGTTCTGGATCTCAAACGTCTCTCCCTAACATCTAAGATCCTGTCAGGCCATAGCTCAAGGACTCCTTGGCTAGGCATTACAACTTGTTGATCATCAAGTATATGACTAGGGTTAGGGTACATACTTCTTCAGTAGACTGATATGGAAACATTATGAACCTTTAGGTTCTCAGGGAGTTGAAGTCTATAACCATTAGGCCCTAAGCACTTGAGAATCTTGTAGGGTCCACTATACTTTGGACTTAGCTTCTTGCATTCACCCAAGGATAGAGAACTCTTCTTTGGGCGTACACGAATGAAGACCATATCTCCTTCATCGAAGGATCTATCTTGACATTCAAATTCGTGTATGCCTTCTGTCTGTCCTTGGTGGCTTGGATATCCTGTCTTATTAACTTCATTTGGTCATCCATATCTTCCAACATTTTCATTGAAGCTTCAACCCTCAAGGCTGGATCTGAGAAGTTTAAAGGGATTTGACAATCGTTCCCATGCTTGAAAAGGGGTCATCTGAATGCTTTGTTGGTAGGAAACATTATAGGAAAACTCAACCAGTGGCAAGTACTGAATCCACTTCTTGGGCTCATGGTAGCAATGTGCCCTTAGCATATCCTCAATAACTTGGTTAACTGGCTTTCTTTGGCCATCACTTTGGGGATGGTAAGCTGTATTGAAATAGAGTTGAGTCCCAATGGCTTCGAAGATAGCCCTCCAAAAGTGTGATGTGAAGAGTGAGTCACAATCACTAATGATTCTTCTGGGTAACCCATGCAGTTTGAATATCTCCTTCATAAATAATATTGCGATGTTCGAGGCTTTATATTTTGTCTTAATATGAATAATATGTGCAACCTTGGTGAGCATATCTGCCACAACCATAATGGAGTTGTATCCTCCCTCAACTTGGGGTAGGCCAACAACAAAGTCCATACTGGTGAATTCCCATTTCATTTGGGGAATGTCAAGTGGTTGCAACTTCCCTCGCATTTTGGCATGTTCGGCCTTAATGTGTTGACAAGACAAACACTCTGTGACATATTTGAGAATGTCACCTTTAAGCCTCTCCCAAAAATAGCTCTTTCTGACTGCATTGAGGGTCTTGGCATAGCCAGGATGTCCTGAAAAAGGGGAGTCATGAGCTTCCCGTAGTATTTTGTGCTTGAGCAATTGGCTTGCCGGTATACATAATCTCGTTCTACATTAGATAAGTCCACCATTGATAGAGAATTCTAGATACTTTACTTGCAGCTTTGGGTCTTGATCCTTGATAGGAATCTCCCTTAGCATCTTTTGATAGGTTGGATCATGGCATGCCTCTTCTCTAGCTAGCTCAAGTATTGGGTTGTTTGGCATGGATACCTTTGTGGCTAGAGATCTAGCTGTTGATGGATCTTGCAAGATTAGAGAATTTAGAAACGCCTTGCAACTGAGTGCATCGGTAACTACATTCTCCTTTCCATACCAGTATTTGATTTCAAAATCATATTCCTCCATCACTTCAATCCATCGACATTGCCTCATGTTGAGCTCATTCTGGGTAAAGATCCACTTAAGACTTTTATGATCCATTACTAGGGTAAACTTGTTACCCAATAGGTAGTGTCTCCAAAGCTTGAGAACATGGATGATAGCTAATAACTCCAGATCATAGGTAGCTATAGTGGGAGCTCATACTCAACCGCTAAGATCCACGGACCGCTTATTGCTTCAAGCATTTCAAGCAAGCTCTAATCGCTATCTCTCACCTAGCCGACGTGCTGTCGATCCTACGAGTGTAGTGAGCTTACCTTAATGCCGATGTGAGTAGCCTCCTCCCTTGCACACCTTGGTAGCTCCACGATTCTTGATGCTAGCTCAAGCATCCTCAAGCCTCCTCCATCTCCAAGCTCCATCCTCCATAGCCGCATGCGCAAGAAAAGAGAGGAGAAGAAGAGAAGAGGAGATGGTGAAGAGATTCACCCTCTTGATCCCTCACTCCCACACACTCACTCTCTCACACTCTCAGACTCCCTCTCTCAAGAGCACACACAAGCAAGAAGAAGATAGCTCTTGTTAGCCACACACCAAAGAATGAGCTTCCATTCACTTTTTGAACTTTATATACAAGCCCTAAAATCCCATGGGCACCCATCCCCTTTTTTACATGACTGGCCATTGTGGCAAGGTCCTTTTTCCATTTCCCTCGTCTATCCTTATGCCTCTAGCCTATGCCCATCTAATATTTTACAATTGGCACAGGAGGGAGCCTGGCACTCTTTTACAAGAGTTTTCCAAGTTTTTTGAGGCGCCTTTCATTTAAAATTGCGCCTTTGGTCTCGGCTTAGCTTTTAGAGGTCGCCTGCGTGTCTTTGCTCTTCTTCCCTGCTTTTTCTGCTTTTTCCTTCATTTTCCACCATTTTCCGCCATCTCAACTTGGGGTTAACATTACCCCCCTCCGAGACGGGTGCTAGTCCCATGGCAATTCTGTGTTATTGTAGGGTGGTAGGCACTTGGGCAATGATGGTGTAAAGCGAAGGGCCACATGTAGATTCAGGTGCGTGTGGAAGTTGATGTTTGTCGGAGAAGCGAGATAGATAGCAAGTGGTTGACGAGGGCCTCTGAAGTTGGTGGTTTTCTGCTTGTGTGATGCCTGAAAGGAGAAGGTGCGGTGCTCTTCCTAAGGGGAGTGTCTACCTTACTGTGTTAGTACAGTATGCTCGTGCTAGTGGAATGGGGAGGTGGGTCTAACCACAGGCAAGCATGGGTGATGTTCCACAATTGAAGACCCTATTTGTGTTAAGGGAGGTGCGGTGCAAGTGGCTTAGGGTGATAGGTCTAACCATAGGCGAGTGTTAGCTCCCTAGATATGTCCTGCCCTTGATGTGCCCTAAGCATGAAGTGGGGAAGCAAAAAGGGCTAGGGGGTTAGAAGCGGAGCTCGGACGAACAAAGCCACCGGGCACGCTTAACTTGAGAACCCCTAGGTGCAGTGATAGTGCTCTATGTGGTGGTTAAGTGCTTCTGCAAGTGAGTGCTTTTGTGCTTTTCCTTTCATGTTATTCTTTTCTTTGCTTTGACTTTCCTTTTCTTTCTTTCTTTCTTTTTTTTTTTTGATTGCAGTTGTGGAATGATAGCCAGGCCTAATTTTCTTCATCTGAATGAGAAGGGGAAGGGGTCGGATGGATTTGCTCAAAAGTTGGTAGCTTTGCATGTATCCTTTCAGATTCATGCGGATGTGGAGAGAAGTGGTGGAGAGGAAAGGGTGATTGCACCTAGTGAATTGGCTGTCATTCATATCTTCTAGGAGGGCTAGGAAAAAAGAGGGGAGGAGACTAGCCCTCATCATAAGACGAAGCCATGGCATAGCTGTCAATAGAGTTAGGGTCAAAGAAGAGGGGAGGTAGGCCGCGCTCTTGTGGAGTCGGGTCCTGCTTAAGGAGTAGCTTAAGTAACCTAAGGTAATTACAGGTTATTACAAAGGCGAGGTCAGGGCATGAGGAGAAATCTGCAAGAAAGCGTATCATAGAATCATCTAGGCTTTCGGAGTTAAAGAGAAAGGCATGCTCGAAGGATACTACATTAGAGCTATAAATAATAGGGAAGTCGTACCACCCGTGGAGGGTGGCATCAAAATCCACACCTACCCTTCGAGGGTATGCCATGTAGGTGGGGTTGTTCTGCTCGAATGGTAGGGTGTTACAAAACACCATCCAAGCGAGCATACTGATGTTGCATACTCGCCTCCTCCATAGGGGTTGGCTTTTGTAGCCCTGTACAATGTGTGGAACTTCAAAAACCTTGTTCTGCTAGTAATTAGCTGCTTCTGTTCCCCAAGAGGTCGGGGTTTTTTCTCGCTCTTCTAGCTATCTTTTCCCCAACCGGCCACCAATCACGATCACCTCATCCATCACCTTGAGCCGCAAGACCCTCTGCAGACTGTTGGGTAGGAGAAAACTAAAGGTGAATGGATCCTTTTCTTTTTCTTGTCTCTCCCACAGCACCAGTTCTATGTGAAATCTAGTAGGGATATCATCAGGGCAAGGTGGGAGGGGTGCGGACGGCAGTATGACTGGTTTGGCTCTCAGCTGTTTCCTGGCTTCCTCTACTAGCTTTCTGCGTCTTTCCCTAGATGTGGCTTGTCTTTCCGCAGATGGGTCCTCTATGGTGGCTCTTGAGACTATGGTGAGGGGGGTTGTAGGACTAAATCCTCCCTGAATCGGTTCATGTCGATCTCAAGTTCTGCTTCCTCCCCCTGCCATTCTCCCTGTGGTGCTTCCTCTTCGAATCCAAGGGCGTCGATTTCCTGGGGGGTTAGGCCGGCCAGCAATAGGTATTCTCATTGCTCGTCCAAGCTCAGCCTAACCTCTGCAGGTTGGGGTGGCATCTGCAATCCAGCATGTAAGGCTCTATGTGCAATGATGAGCTTTCTTTGTGTCACCTCCAATGACTCTCCTTGCTCTGAGCGGGTGGTGTCCATGATGGTGTCGAGGAAGGCTTTTTGTTGGGCACCGAAGGCCACTTGGGCGGCTTCTGCCTTGCTCTCTGCAATGATTTTCTCCTTCTCTACCAGAGCAAGGCACCGTGTGAGTGTCTTCACCCTCTTTTCATTATGCACAGCCCACTCCTCTCCTCTCTTGTTCATTTTCTCCATGCTCTCTCCTTTCTTTAGGGTTAGTATCATGAGCCTTTGCTCTTGGTCCTCCAACCAGTCTCTCTTGCACTTCTTTTGCAGAGTTTAGTTTATCTCTCAGACGCTCAATCTCTTCTTGCTGCTCCTCTATGTCTGAGAGCGGAGTTTTGATGCCGAGAAGTGCTTACAAATAGCTAAAAATTACGAATATCAAGGGAAAAATATTCAACGTTGAAGGCGGCGACTCAACCTAGGATGATTTTAAGCATCAAAGTGCTTTAAAGGCGCCCGAGCGACACTTGTTGATTTTTTATAAATTTTCAAACTAGCGTGCAGGTTATCAAGAGTTACCCTCGAATGCGGGATGTCAAGCCGGATGCCCAGGATTTTTCAGAGCTCGATTCGGAGTATGGACAGGGAAATGGCCAAGAAAATGGTCAAGATGCGAAGAGGTGGACCAATGTTTGGACCAATGTTTGGCCAAATGCGTAAGTGACCCTTGGGAGCCCAAATTGAAGATGTTACATGAAATGTATGAAAAAAACGTGAGGAGGATGGAGGCACCATCAAGCGGCCGATTTTTGCGCCCACATCTTGATGGAGCAATCTTCAGCCTGCAAAAAACCCCCCCAATGATTATGGGCATTGATTCCCCTCTGGATGCTAACTCTTTGGCTACTTATCATGACTTTGATTTAACAAGTTCTCTTTGTGAAGTCAAACCAGATGTGAATCTCTTACAATTGATCAAATTATCTCCAGGATTATGGAAGGAATTTAAGATCCTGCATATCGGGAATATTGTGGAACCTCTGGGCATAGCATGAGTAGGGGAAGATTGGTTCGACCATGCTGAAAAGAACTCCCCTAGGGTTCCAGCTTATGTAGATTGAATATTAGTGGAACATGCCATTGTAGACACTAGATCCTCTGTCAATATCATGAGTTCAGAGTTGATGGAGAGGTTGGGTCTAGGCATCCAGAAAGACAGCTCCACCCTTCTGAGAATGGCTGATGATAGTCTAAGACAACTAGAAGGTTGCGTTACTAAGGTCCATGTTACAGTTGCAAGTGTAGAATGCCTCTTGGACTTTAGGGTGATCAGATTTGCAGGACGTCCTAGCTATCGGGTTTTGCTAGGTAGGCCTTGGATCTTACGAACAGACTGTCAAGTCGATATACCCGCCGGTCGAGTGGTTCTAGGTAGAGGTGCTAATCGAGTAATAGTTGATGCTTATCCTGAGTCCCCTCAAAGTGGAAGAGCTCCTTTATCTTCTACTAAATTAGAGATAGTAGACGATCCATCTGGTAGTGAGATATCATCCAGTGATGAATCTAAAGAGGGGTCCACTACAGAGGATATCTATCAAATAACTCTAAATGAGCCAATAGAACCGCAAGATAGGATAAGAGATGTGGATGTGATTGAGTTAGACCTTGGCACGCCGAATGATTCGCAGCCAATTAAATTAGGTTCCATGCTCAGTTCAGCAGAAAGGGAGGACTATGTGTCCTTGATTCAATAATTCCGCGATATCTTTGCTTGGAGTTATGATGAGCTAAGAGGCATTCCTCCCAGCCTGGCTGTTCATACTATTCCTGTAAAAGATGGCAGTCGTCCTATGCATCAGAAGGTAAGGCATATGCCTTTTGAATTGAGGGACGGTCTGTTTGAGGAGTTACAGAAGTTAAGGAAAGCTGGGTTAATCTTCCCTGTACAACACATAGAATGGTGTTCACCCGTTGTTATCAGGAAGAAGAAAAACAACCAGATCCGACTATGTGTAGATTTTAGAGAGCTAAGCAGACGGTTAAAGATTACTACCCGTTGCTGTTTATTGACTAGATTTTGGATCAATTATCGGGTAGGGAAACATATTCATTCATGGATTGCTTTGCAGGATATAACCAGATGGCAATTGCAGAAGAGGACAAGCTGAAAATGACTTTTATTACTGTCTTGGTACTTTTGCATACTATGTGATGCCCTTTGGTTTGTGCAATGCACCTGGATCATGGCAACGAATAGCAGACAAGACCTTTGGTCACATCTCCCCAGATGAGTTGAAAGTATTTATTGATGACCTGGGGGCAGCCACTGTAAGGGAGAGGATGTTGGTTATTTTAAGAAAGTGCTTTGAGCATTGTAGACAATTTTGTATCGCTCTTAACCCACGGAAGTGTGTCTTTGGAGTACCTTATAGGCTATTGCTGGGCCATGTGGTCAGTTTAGTAGGGATCGCGAGACTGACCCTGAAAAGATCAAGGTTATAGTTGCTATGAGTCCACCACGCACTCCAAAAGAGGTTCATAGTTTTCTGTCGTCGATAGGGTATTATCGGAGGTTTATAAATGCCTTGGCAGAAAGGACGTTGCCATTAACGAATTTATTATCCTTTAGCTGTTCATTTGAGTGGAGAGACCCTTGTAAGGTAGCTTTCGAGGATGTGAAACAGGAGCTAGTAAAAGCACCCATTTTAAAGGCACCTAAAAGAGGCGAGGTGTTTTACATATTTTCAGCAGGCCACCATGCATAGTATTAGTGCTGTTTAGCCAAAATCTGGGAGGAAAAGTGGTATCATCCGATAGCTTTTGCTAGTCGAAAATTGGGCATTTCAGAGATCAATTATACCTACATGGAGAAGTTGTGTCTTGCGATGGTCTTTGGGACTAAGAAATTCAGGCACTATATCCTCTATGAAAAGGTAGTGTTCTATACAAAGGCGAAAGGGCTTAGATTGCTTATGAACAAGCTGCAGCCGCCTGATCGTTTGGCAAAGTGGTTAATCACTTTGCAGGAGTTCGATTATGAGGTTAAGAGTAAGCCACCGAGGTTGTAGGGTATTGTGGAATGCCTTGTGGATTTCAAGGAGTTGAAAGAGACTTTGGTTGAAGGAAGTGATATTGAGGAAATGTTTAAAATTGATATAGCTTCTATTCCATCTTGGTATGCTGCTATTACACACTATCTATCAATAGAAGAGATTGGAGCCGGTTTGTCAAAGTCTGAAAAGAGGAAAATCAAACAACAGGCATTGAAGTTTTCCTTGATCGCAGGGATATTATATCGACAGGGTGTTGATGATATCTATCGTCGATATGTGATGCCTGACGAGGTTCCTTTCATCTTGGAGGAGTGTCATGACTCTGCATGTGGAGGGCACTTTGCGGGACGGTTGACGGCGTAGAAAGCTTTACGAGCTGGGTATTGGTGGCCGTCCGTCTTCCAAGATTCCTTTGAGCATGTGATACCTGTCAAAGACATGACAATAGAGAGAATAGGAAATGCCCACTTACACCTATCATGGCTATTCTTCCATTTGAGAAGTGGGGCATTGACTTTGTGGGTCCTATCACCCCGTCGTCTACTACCCAAAAGAGGTATATTATAGTAGCCACTAATTATTTTACAAAATGGTCAGAAGCACGAGCGACGTGGCAGGACAATACAAAAGAGACTGTAAATTTCCTTTTAGAACAGATAATCTGCCGTTTCGGTCCCCCGAAGGAATCAGTATCGGACCGTGGAACCCATTTTCTGAATAAGGTGATCAAAAGCCTGACAGAAGCTTGGCAAATCAAGCACAATAAAGCAACTCCTTATAATCCGCAAGCAAATGGGCAGGTGGAAAGTACTAATAAGCAACTTGTGGGGATCTTATCTAAAATAGTCTCTGAGAAGAAACGAGACTGGGACAGGAAGTTGTATGTGGCAGTATGGGCATATAATACCACGTTTAAGCGAGCTACCGACCATACTCCATTTAAATTGGTTTATGGGGAAGAGTGTGTGTTACCCCTTGAAATCGAGTTGCCCACCATACGGTTTGCAATTAACCATTCTTTGGGAGATAAGGATTCCCTTTTTGAACGTTTCACAACAATAGCCCACCTAGATGAGCTGAAGTTGTAGAGCTTATTACACCAGGAGGTAGCCAAGCGTCGGATGAAGCAGTTGCATGACCTTAAAGTGAAGAAATATACCTTTAAAAAAGGACAATTAGTCCTCTATTATGATGCGCGTAGGGAGTTGTTTCCAGGGAAGCTGGAACCTAAATGGGATGGCCCCTACAAGATTGTTAGGTTAGGAAAAAATAGGTCTACGGCCCGATTAGCTGATCTACAGGGAGTAGAGTTTAAAAATAAGGTTAATCTTAATAAGATTAAACCTTATTATTTCTAAGTATGCTAATATAGAGAAATGCATTGCAGGTCCATGCTGGGGATGATTTGAGACCTGCAAAAGAGCTTAAAAGCTGGTTGATGGGGCGGTTAATCCCTTATTTGGAGCACCCATATCTAGAGCAGAGATACCATCAGGGGAAAATTATCTGGTGGAGCAAAGGATATAAAGTGATTGAGCAAGAAGACGAAACCTTTGTGTGGGAGATTAAAGTCTTCTGCCATCACTGCTTGGGACTGTTGACAAGTATCCTGTTGAGTTTAATGAAGAAGGTGGGATGGAGCTGTCAGTTCATCCTCTCAACATGCTAAACTTTGATTACCATATTTATGAATAGAGGAGTTCGCGATGGCCGGCTATGTAAACCCATTGTGGACGTACACAGTATATTTTGACGGAGCGTCCAGGGGCCCTAATAAAAAAGGGAGTGTTAGAGTAGTAATCCGAGATTCCCGATGTAGAGTTACGATGAAGTTAGCTGCTTATCTCTGGGTAGGATTCACTAACAATATGGTGGAGTATAAAGCCTTGATTATGGGACTGCATATTGCCAAACAAGGTGGTATTCGTCGGTTGTTAGTAAAAGGGGATTCCCAGTTGATCCTGAATTAGCTAGATGGGACGTACATAGTGCGGAATCCCATTCTCTGTATGTATCATCGAACTATGATGACCCTACTTGAAGAGTTTGAGAGATTGCCTTTTTAGCTGATTCCACATTACTGGAATCAGTTTGCAGATTCACTGGCAAATCTTGCTTATGAGGAAGACCTCTTCTTCAATTGTGGTCCTAGTTTGGGTATTGTTATCATTGATGAAATAGGACCCGGTCGCTTGTGGGGAATGTTATCAGAGCATGCAATATATGGCAGACGATGGTTGATATGGGTGATGCAAAGAGTAGCCGAGATCAATCTACCATTATTATCCTGGACCATTAGGTTGATTAGACAATATGTTATGCGTACGCCTCTTGCTATATATGCAAGAGGAATGGGTCATAACCTTATGCATTTAGTTTAGGGCTGCAAGCCTGTGTTTTCCTCCTTGGGAAGGAGCTTATTATTGTATATCTGTGCTCTTTTAGGGAGGGAAGTGTAGGTGCTATTTGGTTTTATTTCATTAGGCCAAGAGGGCCAATTTTGCGAGGTGTTATTACTTTATTTCGTTAGGCCAAGAGGGCCAGTTGTCTGTTTAGTGCAGGTACAATTAATGGTTTCTTTCTTTAGTTTTGTGCTAGACAGGTTTAGAAGAAGAGCTTGGAAGGAGCCTTTTGTTGCATGGAAGCTTCTCGTGGCCCTATCCAGGTGATATTTCTCCTTTATGAGTACTGTGGTTTTTATGTTATATGGGTTTGTATACTTGTATGGGATTTTCTTTTCTTGGTTGGTGACCGGCGTCCAAGGCATGTAGTCCCAGGTTTAGGTTAGGTATGTTTGAGGGAGGTCTGAGTAGTCGTTGCCTCTTATAACAACATTGTCAGGCATTGAAAGACCTGTTTTAGAAGGGAGTCCTGGTGACCCTGTTGTGCTAGCCTGCTAGGCATCCGTTCTAGGAGTTCCTATTAGTTGTGAGGCCATTAGAGAAGCCTGCAGAAGAAAAATAATGATGAGAAAGGAAAAGAAACCCTGAATATCTTAAAGACAATAAATATATACAAAGGTGTGTAAAAAGGGGTTCTAACCCCCTATAGAACTAGAAAAGAAAAGAAAGAAAATTTTATAAGCAGTCGATCATCGCCTTGAGAAGGCCTGGTAGGTTCCTGGGGACGAGTCAGACCTGGGGCCGATGCCTTGTCTTCCTAGGGGTGGCGTCTTGCTGGAAAAGAAGAAATTAAGGAAGGTTGGAGGGAAAATAAAAGTGAGCGTCAGAAAAGGATTAAGTGTCGCCTTGCGAGGGCTTGGTAGGTTCTCGGGTACCGAGACAGGTCCTGAGACCGATGCTCTGTTCTCCTTGGGTCACTACACTCAGCTCCCTCCTTTTTACATGCCCAAGTATGTCAATAAAATAAAAACCCTAAAAGAAGAAATGTGCTACAAGAAAATACTTCTTGATCAGGCTATAGGAGTCCTCGCCTAGTAGGAGCTCCTAGTTGTGTAGTCCTTAGTTAGGTAGGTAGTTCGACCACCGCTTAGGGCAACCTCTTTGATAGTTCTTTTTAGTTTGGCCATGTTGGAGCAGTTGGTTAGTGACTAGCTTCGGACCTTTTATCAGATTATGCTAGGCCTACTCCTTGTGGATGTCATGCCTTGGTTCTGTCAGGGGGTAGGGTGAGCATTGTGCTGTATTTTAATATGTATCTATTTTGTATCAGCTTGATGCTTCCTTTGGTTGTTTTGTGCAGATCTATTGTGCGATTCGACGGGCTGAGTCACCCTATCCCGTGGTCACCAATGAGAGCGGATTTTTGATGCCGAGAAGTGCTTAAAAATAGGTAAAAATTACGAATATCAAGGGAAAAATATTCAACGTCGAAGGCGGCGGCTCGACCTAGGACAATTTTAAGCGTCAAAGTGCTTTAAAGTCGTTTGAGCCACACTTGTTGATTTTTGATAAATTTTCAGACTGCCGTGCAGGTTGTTAGGAGTTATTGGCCAATGCGGGATGTCAACCCGGATGCCTAGGATTTTTAAGAGCTCGATTCGGAGTCCGAACAGGAAAATGGCTAAGAAAATGGTCAAGATGCGAAGAGGTGGACCAAAGTTTGGCCAAATGGGTAA
This sequence comes from Lygodium microphyllum, assembly GCF_053477565.2. Lineage (NCBI taxonomy): Eukaryota > Viridiplantae > Streptophyta > Polypodiopsida > Schizaeales > Lygodiaceae > Lygodium > Lygodium microphyllum. Next base: position 33,242,018 of record NC_141155.1, read on the forward strand.
GTGACCCTTGGGAGGCCAAATTGAAGATGTCACATGAAATGTATGAAAAAAACGTGAGGAGGATGGAGGCGCCATCAGGCGACCGATTTTGCGCCCACATCTTGATGGAGCAATCTTCAGTCTCTACAAACAATCCCCCCTAATGATTATGGGCATTGATTCCCCTCTGGATGCTGACTCTATTGTCGTGCTTCGCCCGTCAAATTGTGGCCTCAATGGAGATCTCTGATTTCAGTCTTTCTCTCTCCTCCCTCTCTCTCCCTTAAGGGGCTGTTCTTGTGTGGAAGAAGACAATGAAGAATGATGGAGGAAAGCTTGTCCGGATGAGACCGGATTGCTTCCGGATCAATGAAGACATGAAGAGTGCTGATTTTGAAGATGCTAGACATTGAATGATGGCTGACACGTAGTCCCATAGCAAAACCGAGATCCCGAGACACAAAGCCTAAGCGGTAATTCAATTTTTATGAAGAAAAAATGAGTTTTTATGCTATTTGGTAGATGAAATATTATTCCCATGGACTGATTATGCATTATGTTGTTGTTTGCTATGAGTTTGATCAGTTTATGCTTAGAAAATCAGAAAATCATGTGTTATGGCTGAAATTAGTAGTGTAAAACCCGTAAAATACACGTTTAAGGGGTAAATGGGATTTTTTTGCAAAATAAATGGGAAATATGAGATATAACATCAATAAAACCTGAAATTTTGCTGTCAAGGAACCTAAGGGCAACATCCCACAATCAATCTCAATTTCTAGTCATTTTTTTATTGAAGATAATAGAGGAAAAATACCAAAAAAATGTGGAAAATGGGTCTTAAATGGGAGAAAACTAGGAAACGATAAAAGGAAAATTTCAAAAAATTACGTAAGTGTTTGTGCAATGTATAATGAAGGTAAAGCATGAGGTTGGTCTCGTTTTACCCTCATTTCTATGTTTTCGTTCATGTTTATTGCTTTCTCTACAAAGAAATACACATAAAATGACTCTTACACCTATCAACGATTGCAAAACATTAAACGGTAGGGTGAGAGGGGAGTTTGAGCATCAAAGTATAATCTTAAATCTGATTTATGTATTGCATCATTCCTATAGGACGTTGTTTTAAAATAAAGGAAAAGGCAGCATGAGCGTAAGGCTCGGTGTCTCTCCTCGTTTCAATACATAAACCCTAGCATGGAAATCATAAAAAGATTGGTTTCGTACGATGCACAATGCTGATTTTCTGTTGTTTGTGCACTAAACCATTCACATTATGCACTATGCATGGTTCATGGTATCGAAGGAAAATCTCCTGGACTGCATAGCAATTGTTTTCTTAGAACTTTGACCCACGATTGAGAGTGTGAGGTTATCCCTTGCCGTAGGATAGAGGGGTGGTTTCCTAAGGGACTGTTAAGTAAGGACACATGATACATCTCCTGGAAATACGAGAAATATAAAAGAGAGGAGTTTGTGCTCGTATGTGTTATATGTTTAGCAGCGCATCAAAGGGATAATCCTTGAGATGTAGGAGAGCTGTAGTGGGGCTCCGACTAGTAGTCGGTGGAGTGCCTCCTATATGTGTGTGACGAGGCGTTATGCCTATGTACTTTGGAGTAATGTAGCATGAAATTTTTTATGAGAAGCATGAGCAAAAAACTTGGAGAGAGGAGGCACCATCAACGTCCGAAATTTGCACCTCCTCCTTGATGGATCCATCATGCTGACTGTGAGCAACCCCCCTAATGATTATGGGACTTCATTCCCCTCTGTATGCCAGTCATATCGCCGTGCTTCGCTCCTGCCATGGCGGTCTCTATGAAGATCTCTGATTTCAGTCTTTCTCTCTCCTCCCTCTTTCTCTTCTAAGGGCAGATTCATGTGGTGAAGAAGAAGAAGAAGAATGGATGACGGATGCTTGTCCAATGAAGACCGGATTGCTCCGTGGTGCAAGAGGAAGGAAGATTGCTGATTGTGGACTGTCATGATCATTAATGGTGGCTGGAAATCAGTCTCGAGATATGGCAAATAAAAACCCGCAACCCGCCAAGAACAGTAATCTCATTTTTACAAAGGAAATTGATGTTTTATGCAATTTGCTTCATGGATACTTGTTCCCATGGGATGATTATGCATTATAATGTTGTTTGCAATGTCTTCCAACTGTTTAAAGTCAAAAAATCAGAAAATTATAAGTGTTGTGGATGAAATTAATAGTGCAAAACCCGTAAAACACGCGAAATATGGAAAAATTGGGGTTTTTGGATATATAAATGGAAAATATAATAAGACACACCAACTAAATTTATGTTTTTGCTACAAATGAACCTAAGGGCCACAACCCACAACTCATTTTGAATTTTTAGTCATTTAATATTGCAAAAAAAATACAAGAAAAATAGGAAAAATGGGAAAAAATAGGGAAAAAATGGATTTTGAGTGCCGAAAATTAAGGAAAAATAAGAATCATGTTTGTGGATGTATGGGGGGTCTAAAGTATGAGTTTTAGCCTTAGTTAATCCCTACCTTTATGTTTTAATGAGTCTTTATTGCTTTTCATACAATAAAAATGTGGAAAATGAACCCTAAACCTATGCACCATGCACAACCTAAACGGGTGAGGGGGTAGAGTGTATAAAAGGTGTTTAAATGCTGAATGAAATGATGAAAAGCTTGCTGGTTTTTATGCATACCATTTAGGCTGGTTGATAATTAAAGATTAAGAACCTAGTAGCACGAGGGTTTCTCGGTGCTAGGTTCATGCAACGCTGCATGTGAGCGGTAGTCGAAAATCATTGAAAGAAATGTTTTCCACATGTGCACTAATGATAATTTTTTTTAATTGTTTGAGCACATGGGCATTCACAATGTGCATAAATCATAAATAAAATGATAAAAGGTATCAGACAATACCTCCTGGATGCATGGCAATTGCTTTCTAGAGGAATATGACCAACGTTGAGTGAGTAAGGTTGTCCAAGATGTAGGCTAGGTATTGGGTCTAAGGGGGAAGTAAAGTGAGGTATGGTACATTCCTAGATACAATCAATTGGTACCTTGAGTGGAAATGTGTGCGATATTGTGTTATATATATTTAGGGACGCATCGAGGGGCCAATCCCCAAGGTGTAGGAGAGTCGCAGTGAGGTAGCGGCAATCAGCCGTGGGAGGACCTCCTATATTTGTACTTCGTGCTATTTGGCAATGTGCTAGGGACTCCCTTTGAGGAGTGTTAATTGGGTTAGAGTTGGACTAGGATACGTGATACAAACGCAAGATGTTTAGGAAGATGATGTATGTGTCATCCATGCTCCTGGCCGCGAGGCCATGGGGTTGTTGAGCACATGATAGAGGTCCGGCTAGTGCATGAGCCAGTGCCGGCCCGTTTTAGGTCCCATCATGTCTTTAGCATTTGGCAACACGTAAAAAATCATTGCGACAATCTCAGACTTGATAGAAATGGCTACTTTGCACTTACTGAGGAGTGCATAGGAATGGGCCCCATATGGGCTTAATTTAGCATTCGTGGGCTGAAGTGGTGGTCTGCCAAGTTTGGTCCAATGATCGTGAGTTAGGACATTGAAGTCTGCTCCCTCATCGATCAAAGCATTGAAAGCGCAGGCTTGTTTTGCAGTGACCATTATATCGACGTATGCGGGCTCTACGGCTTCCTCATCCTCGTCATCAATCTCAATGATTGTGGCCACTCGTACTTTGATAGGCGGTTTTAACATTGGGGGCTCATGCAAAGGATGGGTGGGAGGGTAGTACTTCTTAGCACAACTGCCATTGAAGAAGCCTATTCCCTCACCGCCTAAGGTTTCGAGTTTGACATTGCCTATGTGGCTGATCGCACGAACTTTGAAGGGTTCAAGGCCTCCAAATTTCATTTTCTGTTTATGTCCCTTAACGGAGTAGAGGAGCACTAAGTTGCCCTGTTCAAAGTCGCGCTGCTTGACATGCTTGTCAAACCAACTCTTGAGACGGGCCTTCTCACATATAAGTGCATGGGTGGCTAGAAGACGGGTCTCTGATAGGCGTTTAAGCTCGACCAGGCATTGCGTCCATGCCTCCTTCCCTTCCTATCATTGTTGAAGGGCTATTCTCAGGCTAGGAACAAAGAATTCTAAGGGTAGGATTGCTTCTGTTCCATAGGTCAGCCTGAACAGGGTTTGATCGACAGCCGTTTTATAAGTTGTATGGTAAGCCCACAAAGCTGCCATAAGCTTGTTGTCTGAGTCGCTACGTGAGGCTGAGACTACTTTGGTCAGGACATTGACGAGAATCTTATTCCTGGATTCTGCATTGATGAAGTGCGTGCCTTGGTCACTGACTAGCTCCATGGGGTAGCCGAATCGCGAGATCACTTGCTCCCATAAGCACTTGGCAGTCATCCTAGCGTTGTTTTTACGTGTGGCTCTTGCCTCTTCCCATTTCGTGAGGTAATCCGTGGCCACAATGATAAACTTGGCTTGTGAGTACTGGGCCACAGGACAGATGGGTCCTATGAAGTCGATTCTCCATTTTTCGAAGGGTTGTCCAGTAATAATTGGGGTTAACTCCATCTGATCCTTGCGAATCGGGACTTTTGTCAGTTGGCACTCATCACAATGCTTGACAAATCGCGTGGCATCGCGGAAAAGCGTGGGTCACCATAGTTCAGACTGCAGCACCTTCCGTGCTATCATGTCTCCGCTAAAGTGTCCTCCCGCAATGCCGCTGTGTGCCTCCGAGAGCACATCGTGCATCTCATGCTCACATACGCATCTACGCAGCAATCCGTCTTGCCCCAGCCTATAGAGTTTGCTTGCAATCATTTGATAGGGCTGGATCTTAAGGATTAATCGCCTAAGTCGAACTTTTTCTATTGGTCGCTCGGGTAGTCCGTGCTCAAGCACTTATGTCATCCGCCCAATATGGCGTTAGATCAACCTTAAATAAATCTCTCTCGCGGGACAGGTGGAATAGATGGGCGTCGGGTAATTCATCAACGATGCCTTGTCCAGTGGCTTCTCCCGTGGGAATGCGTGATATATGGTCAACCATATAGTGCTGTTTTCCTTTCCGCACAACCACGGAGAAATCAAATTCCAAGAGCAGAAGGAGCCATCGAGCTATGTGTCCTGTAGCACATGGTTTGTTTACGAGATAGAGCAAGGCTTGATGGTCCACGAAAAAGATGAAGGGTGTGGCCAATAGATAATGCCAAAATTTCTTCACAGCAAACACCATGGCTAATCCCTCTCTTTCTGTTGTCGAGTAGTTCATTTCCGTCTCAATGAGTTGTCTGCTAGCAAACCTCACTGGATAATCTAAGTTGTGCTCACCAGGTTGGCACAACAGTGCTCCCATGGCAAACTTAAAAGCATCGGTAAAGCTTCGTGGTGTGCACGTGGAAGGTAATGTTCCAATCTGGGGCTCGTAGAATTGGTGCTGTGGTTAGAGCCTTTTTCAACTCTTTGTATGCTCGTTGGCATGCCTCAGTCCACTCGAAGACAATCATCAGCTTATACAATGGTCTGGCGATCAATGCATAGTTCAGTACAAATCGTCGATAGTACCCCGTATGGCCTAAGAAGCATTGAACTCCCTTGTAATTAATTGGGGGTGGAAGATCAACAATAACCCTGACTTTCGAGAAGTCAGTGGCAATGCCGTTCTTTGACACCACGTGCCCTAAGATGCATCCGTGCTTTACCCAAAACTGGCACTTTAAGGGGTTCAAGGAGAGACGATATAAGCAACACCGTTCAAAGACTGCATGGAGTTTGTCTAAATGTTCGATCCAGGTCGAATGGACACACAGGTCGTCGACAAAGACTTCTAACTCCTTACGAAGCATGTCCTTAAAGATGGTGCACATGAGGCGTTGGAAATTGGCAGGGGCATTAGTCAACTCGAAGGGCATGATTATGTAAGCAAAGACGCCCCACTCAGTGGCGAAGGCGGTCTTGTGCCTATCCGCAGGATGCACTTGCACCTGGTTGTACCCTGAGAAGCCGTCCAAAAAACTGTAGGCTTCCTTTTTTGCCATCCTCTCAAGCGTGTGCTCGGTGTACGACAATGGATAGTTGTCTCTCTTCGTAGCAGCGTTCATCTTCTTGTAATTGACACACACTCGGGTTTTTCCATTCTTTTTCATCACGATGACTATGGGTGATACCCAGTCTGTGTGCTCAATTTTGTAAATGAATCCTGCTCTCATCAGCTTGTCAATTTCCTCTTTGACAGCATGAGCGTGTTTTGGATTCATAGGGTACGGTTGCTGCTTGACCGGCGTTGCGTCTGGCATCATGGGTATGTTGTGAGTCACTACACTCGCATCTACCCCCTTAAGCTCTTCCAAGGACTAGGCGAATACGTCTATGTACTCTCGCAAGAGAGCGACAAGACTAGTTTCTTGTTCCTCAGTCAAGACTGGTCGGGGTGTTTCCCTTTCCTGGGCCAAATTCACCTCCTTGACCTTGGCTGGTCCCTCCATTGGTTTGTTGGTTTGTCCTTGATGTTTGGCACCTAACAGAACTACTACCCTATCCCCTTTTTTGAATTTCGTGAAGCGCTTAGGAAGGTCCTGCGGTTTTTGTTGTTCTTTCATTCGCGTATCCCTGGGTTGTTTTACATTTTCCTGCCTTAACCGTCTGTGGCTCAGGTGGACGGGTAGGTCCCCCTTTGTGCGTCTAGTCGTGGGCGGCCTAGGGATTTCTGGATCACTATCCGAACTAACCTCTGATTCAGAGTGGAACTCCCCATCTTCGCTAAAAGAGGTAGTCTCCCCTGGTGGACGTAGTTCAGATGGTGATTTTGTCCTAAGGAGTGGTGTCGTCCCTGGCTGGGCTAAGCCTGCTTGTTCAAGGTCTATGGCTCCTACATGTTCCAATCAGGCGCGGTCACATTCCATGCGCATGACCCCTCGCTCTATCCTAAAGATATTTCTTTTTTGCAGCTTGGAGTTTGCTCATATTTGCTCTATTTCTTATCCTTCAGTGTCGTATTCTACGGTATCTACTTCACCCTCAGTTCCATCACTGAAGGATTGGCAGTCTTCGTATTCGTCGTTAGAATCCCCTTCATCAAACTGCTTGTCATCTCCTAGGGCTTGGTACACCTCTTGTCGTTGGTCAGGGAGTAGGGCCTAGTTATACATGAGGTTTAAGTCATGCACTCTGGTCCATTACCACTTGGATTCACCTAAGAGATCCTAGAGTGGTTTGAAGTTTGCAGCTGAATTGCCAGCTAGCTTGTCTGTCAAGTATTCCAGCATCTCCTGGAGTTCCCTTATGTTAGTTGGGACTTGGAAGTTGATAGGCTTAGGCTTTCCCCAAAGGGTTCCTGCCATCATGCAGACTGGTACGGAGCGTGCGTTGCTAGGCTTGCTGATCATTTTGATGGTTTGCTCATACGCCTCATTATCTGAGAATGCCAGGCCGATTGTAGCAAGAATGTGCATCTAATCCAGCTCATCTTCTGGGCATGGGATATACTTGGTCAAGGGCCCATAGGACTCCTTGACGTGAGTGTTACCCTTGATCATAGCAGAGATGGCGTCTAGGTTGAGTAGTGAGGTCTTCCAAGTATCCATCTCTATCCTTATGGCATCCGTTCTATTGCCAAGGAAGATCAAGCCGTTACCCCAATCTTCAATGACTCTAGCATTGCGCATCCAGGGTCGGCCTAATAAGATATCGTAGTCCACTCCCTTCATGACTATAAAGTCACCAGAGAACTGGACGCCTGCAATCTTCATTGGCCAATTCTTAAGTACCCTGAATGGCTTTACTCTCATACCATTTGCTAGTGTGACATTAAACCTAGCAGTTTCGATAGGCAGGTTTCCCTAAGTCTGAAGCACTGCGTGGCTAAGCACACTAATCCCAGCTCCCATGTCTACGATTCTCTTTCATGTTGTGTCGCCTAGGGCTAGGACCGGTAAGATTGCGTGCATCTCAAAACCTTCCCAGAAGGCATTGATATGCAAGGATTTAGGCATAGAGTGCAGCGTTAAACTCGATATTTGCACTTTTGCGTTATGGTCTTGAGGGTCTGCCGTGACATGCTCTCGTAACCCTTCGACCCACTGATTAAGATCTTGCCATAGGGTAGGATGCTGCCTAAGCATATCTCCCAGGCTAAGTGTTACAGGGGTAACCACTAGCGTGGTCAGGAGATCGTTGGATACTCGTCTCTCCCCTAACCTTGACTATCCTGGCCAATGGCCGTGACTGATCTTCGGCTCTGTAGCATCGAGGCTTGGTCTTAGCGGCACTGCTTGTGGTGCGGTTGCTTTTGCCGACTTAGGTTGAGGTGGTAATATTGGCGTGCTTACACTGGAGAGATCATCGATCCCGTCCTCTATGATGGGCTCAACATCCTTAAGATGCTCTTGAGCCTCCTTCACCCATTTCTTCACCTTTTCTATGGCCTCTAACTGTCGCTTCGGATGCGGGTATTCTCCTACCTTAGCGGTTCCCTTTTCGGCTGTCTTAGGGGCTGAAGTCTCTACCTCTGCATCTAAAACCTTCTTTCCAGCAAGTAAAGTCGTAGCACTCTTGGTTTTTAGTGAGACTTTAGCTTCCGATCTCTTCTTTTTCCGCATGCATCTTTTCTTCCCTATCAAGGCTGCGTCAAGATTGCTAGGTCCTGGCAAAGAGATGCCGGCCTGCTTCGTTTGGGCTCACGTCATGACCTGCAATGAGATAGGTGTGACCTCCCCATTGAGGTTTTTGATACCAAACAGCCCCAATGGGATAGATGGTACGTTGGCTGGGATAGAAGATGGCTTTCGCTTTGGGCAATCTACAAAGAGATGGGTGATTCCGCACTCTGCGTACTTTTGGTCAGCCTTGTCTCTCTTTTGCTGCTCTCTTTCAGGGCAGCATGATGAGATATGACCGGGGCGACCACAAGTCCAACAGATGATTGGATCCTTCGTCTACTCTCCTAGGCCTCTACCTTGTCCTCTTCCTAACGCCATCACCGGCACAGGTCGATAGTCCATGAGCATAGCATTGCCCTCGTCGTCATGGGAGATGTAAGGGTAAATGTAAGTTTCTTCCTCACTTGGCTCTTCCACGTAGTGGACTGGAGCATTGCTCGGTGGATGGGTCACGTAAGGACCAGGCGGTCTAGGGATGCCCATAGGATTTATTTCCATCCTAGGAATAGTTGGCTTCATATCGTTAGGTGCGGGAAGGGCCAATGGGGCTCCCCTTCCAAAGAATGGTTGCGGCATGTTCGCTAGGTAAGGCTAGCCGTAGGGTTGCGAGTACGGAAGTCTTCTTGGTAATCTACAATGCATGATGTCATGGCCAAACCTACCGCAGTTAGCACAAGGTCTTGACCTAGGGTCTTGACACTCGGCCGGTAAGTGGTTTCCACCACAATACACGCATTGGACGTGTGGGCGCGTTGGTCATCTCAACATGTCTTGCAACTTGGCTAATTCCATCTTGACATCAGCCAAACCTTGGTGTGTCTTGGTGGCCTTCCCCTTATCTTGGGATGATGGGCTTGATCGCTCACTAGAGGATGACGCTCTCTCTGAACCTCGCGAGTTGGTCTCCTCTACGTTCGAGCTCCTCGAGCTCTGCTCTTTCAGCTGATCATTGACTCTGATGGCTTCCTCAAACACTCTAGCTATCGCGTCTTGCTGCAAGCTTGAATTGCCTGCCAAAGCCTTATATAACTCCTCGTCTCAAATTCCGCTGATGAATACAGTCGGAACTACTCCTCTAGTCGGTCGCTCGCCCAGAGGGATTCTCTTGAAGAGACTCCTCATGTGGGTTACGTAGTCGCGAATGTCCTCCTTCTCTTTCTGCTTGACGTTCATCAAGCGTACTAGTAGATTATCGGAGTATCCAGGCTCGAAAAATCTCTTAATGAAGAGATCCTTGAGGCCATTGAAGTTGGCTCACTCTACAGCATCTAGGCTCATATACCACGTCCTACCCTTGTCGCCTAGGCAAAGCCCGAATGCTTGCGAGTGTTGAGTTAGGTTATTGAGGCCGTTGGCTTCGCAGACTTGCTCAAACTGCTCAACAAAGCTATATGGGTCGTCATGGGGTTGGTACTTGTCGAGTTTCTTGGCAACGATCAGTATTTTGGACTGGCTCTTTGAGCCTTGGTTCACCCCTAGTCCTGTGAGCAGCGATGTCGCTAGTGCTGCGGCACTTTGCTCTGCAACCGTGTTATCTAGCAGTCGCTTCATGAGAAGCTTGCTCAATACCAAGTCCCCCTCTAGGGCTCTCTCGTGATCTGTTCGGTTTCTTCCTGCTAAGTTCAACACTCGCTGCACCTCTCGCAACTCCATACTTTGCCTTTGGCTTCTAGCTTGCTGATCCCTATTGTATTCGGCTATACTTTGCAGGCTAGCTTTCTCTCCTCTTCTAGATCTACGATGTTAGTGTCTGCTGTCCTACCGCAGTGCTCATACCGGGTGTGTGCGTCATAATTTCTTACCAACTGCTGAATAGCATTTGGGAAGACATTCAAATCGAGTTTCTCATTAGACCTACGGTCTGAGCTTTCCTCTACCATTGTCGAGTTATCTTGCTCTACCAAGTTGTCGATCAGGTTCAGTAGACTTGTTAAATCCACGTTGTTGGCGCCCCTTGCTTGGTCCTAATCTGCGCTTTGATGGTTTGTCTATGTCTTGGGTTCTCTCCTATTGATGGGTTCCTTCAGTGGTTTATCTGAGTGAGTTCCTTTAGTTATTGAATACAAACCTCAATTTATGATCACTCAGTGCGTGTGTCATTTCTCGTGCACTTGTGCTCAATCAGGCTTTCAGCTTTCTTAAGTGTACTTTAAGTGCGGAAATTCAATGTGAGTGCAGCAAGCAATTTCTAAGAATCTTACGCACTGTAGCTTTTTTTGGGCCTGATAGGCTTGTAGATCAATTTTCTGGCCATTTTGTCAGGGTTTAGGGTTTTTCTCGTATGATGCCTTGTTCATTTTTGGTCAGTCAGGTTTTACAGCTCAGCGGTTTGCATCTAAGTCCTTGGGTCTCACAACTCCTACTTCTAGCTGCTAAGTAGCTACGCGCTACGATTTTTTTCCTATTACGTGTACCAGAATAAAGTTTTGAGCGCCTGAAGGGTTTCAACAGTTTGCGCTCGGACCCACTGGTCTGAATTGGAGGGTCCGAGTAGGTCACTCGGATGGGCCAAGGCCTAGGGCCGAGGACCAAATTTCAGGGTTTGACTCGAACGGTTTTGATTTGGACGCGCCGGATGGCAAATTCAAACAAGATGATTCGGACGGGCCAAATGGCAAATTCGGACAAGGTGATTCAGACCGGCCGAGGCACTTGGGCCGAGGGCCGAATTTGAGACTTGGATGGGTCATTCGGATGGGCCGAGGCCGAATGTGCCACGTGGCCGAAAGTTTGACTTGGACGGGCCAAATGGGTGGACTCGGACAATTTGCCTTGGACGGGTTGTGAGGGCTGACTAGGGTTTGGCCCGAATGGGCCGAGTGACAGCGGTCGAGGGCCAATTCTGGGACTTTGAGCTCACGCTCAACCGCCAAGACCCATGGACCGCTTATTGCTTCAAGTGTTTCAAGCGAGCTCTAATGGCTATCTCTCACCTAGCCGATGCGCCGTTGATCCTACAAGTGTAGTGAGCTTACCTTTTGATGCCGATGTGAGTAGCATCCTCCCTCGCACACCTCGGTATCTCCACAATTCTTGATGCTAGCTCAAGCATCCTCAAGCCTCCTCCATCTCCGAGCTCCATCCTCCATAGCCGCGCGCGCGAGAAAAGAGAAGAGAAGAAGAGAAGAGGAGATGGCGAAGAGCTTCACCTTCTTGATCCCTTACTCCCACACACTCACTCCCTCACACTCTCACAATCCCTCTCTCAAGAGCACACAAAAGCAAGAAGAAGAGAAGAAGAGAAGAAGAAGAGAGCTCTTGTTAGCCACACACCAAAGAATGATCTTCCATTCACTTTTTGAACTTTAGATACAAGCCCTAAAATCCCATGGGCACCCATCCCCTTTTTTACATGACGGGCCATTGTGGCAAGGTCCTTTTTCCATTTCCCTCTTCTAGCCTTATGCCTCTAGCCTATGCCCGTCTAATATTTTACAATTGGCATAGGAGGGAGCCTGGCACTCTTTTACAAGAAATTTCCAAGTTTTTTAAGGCGCCTTTCATTTAAAATTGCGCCTTTGGTCTCGGCTTAGCTTTTAGATGTCGCCTACGTGTCTTTGCTCTTATTCCCTGCTTTTTTCACTTTTTCCTTCAATTTTCGCCATTTTCGGCCATCTCGACTTGGGGTTAACAGTAGCATAATTCTTCTCATGGCTCTTCAGTTTCCTTGAAGAGTATGCTACAGGATGACCTTCTTGCATAAGCACACATTCTAAGGCAAGTATGCTAGCATCAGTTATTACTTCAAACTTCTTACCAAGGTCTCGAAGTTTCAGGATAGGTGTTGATACCAAACTTTGCTTTAGTTTATCAAAGCTAGTTTGTTCAGTAGTTGACCATACAATTGATGTTTGCTTCTTTAGTAGATCGGTCAGTGGCGATGCAATCAAAGCATAGTTTTTTATAAAGACCCTGTACCATCCTGTCAATCGAAGAAAACTGCGTATTTCTTTGAAAGTTGCTGGTATTGGCCACTCCAGGACATCTTGGCCGGATCCACTGAGATTCCTTATGCTGAAACAATGAATCCCATATATTCAATCTATCGTTTGAAGAACTCACACTTCTTCTTTTTGGCATAAAGCTTGTGTGTCCTCATTTTCTCTAGGACAATGCGAAGCTAGGGTTCATGATCTTCTTCCTGTTTGGAGTAGACTAAGGTATCATCAAAGAAGACGAGTATGAAGTCATCAAGATATGGCCTAAAGATATCCTGCATTAATCTATTGAAGGTGCAAGTGCATTCGTCAGCCCGAATGACATGACCATAAACTCAAAATTTCCATATCTTGTGCTAAATGCCGTCTTTGGGATATCCTCTTCCTTGATCCTTATCTGATAGTATCCAGACCAGAGATCAATCTTGGAGAAGATCTTCGCACCTTGAAGACAGTCAAGAAGTTCATCTATTCTTGGAATAGGATATTTTTTCTTAATGGTTGATTGATTCAACCCTCTGTAATTAATACATAGCCGAAGTGTTCCATCCTTCTTCTTCTGGAACAACACTGGAGCTCCCCATGGCGAATTGCTAGGACAGATGTAGCCTTGGTCTAATAGTTTCTTGAGTTGCTCCTTTAGCTCAATCGCTTTCGGAATGGACATTATATATGGTCTCTTTGCAATTGGTGTAGCTCCTGGAGCTAGCTTGATTTCATGATCAACTTCCCTTTGAGGCGAAAGTTCTATCAGCTCTTCAAGAAATATGTCTGCGTACTCCTTTAGCCATGAAGGCTCTTCACTAGACTCTTGATTTTGATCTAGCTTATTTAGTTTAATCAAATAGACAGGTAGCCCCTTTCTGACTCCCTTTATTATCCGAGATGCTTTGGCCAATTGAATTTTCAGCTTTCCAGCCTCTCCTTGAGTTGTGACCAATTCCCCTTCAGAATTTCGAAAGGAAACTTGGCCCTTTCCACAGTGAATGTGGTCATCATTAGGTTTAAGCCAATCCATTACGAGCAAACACTCATAGATACCTAGGTTCATAACCCTGAATCTAACCGAAGTCGACTTTCCTCCCAATAAGAATTCCACAATACATTACATGTCCTATTCAGCTTTTAGCCAAGTGACCAAATCACTTAACTTTTTTATCAACACTCATAGCCAAGTCAGTAATTGATAAAAAATTCTATTTCATTCATATGGGTATAGCACTTTCGGAGTACAACTATTCTTGGGAAGATGGAACAAGCTAATACATCAATTTGAGGAGAATAAGATTGTGTTACATTCAGCTACACGAACTAAGTAATAGTATGGATTGGGGTCATGTATTTTCAGGAATCGATAGGTCATAGGAAGATTAGGGTATCCTTTCCTTTGGTACCTGAAGATGGTGGAGCTGTACTTTTCCTTATTAAGTTTTCTTGTAAATTAGTTTCTCGTTGGTTGGCTCTGATACCAACTGTAACGTGTCCACTTATTCGCTGGCAGGACATGTCTTAGTAGCCCATTGGGAAGAGAGTCTAGAAAGCGCCGCACGGCACTCCCACTGAATGTCACGGGGTTTGCGATCTAGGTCCTCCCAAGCCACGAAGTGAAAGCATTCCAGCCATTCTCACTTAGGACCGACTTGAATCAGGGTTCTCATAGTGGTCAAATTCCTACAATGGTAGCTAGCGTCGAACCCGAGGCGAACTACTTTACGCAAAAACGTCAGGGTCGAAGCAGATTCATGCTGCACTTGGTTCAAGAAGAATGGGAACCAAGAGGGATGCAAAGCTTGACCTCTCTGCCCATAAGGCATAGTCCCATTCCGTTTCCCTAAAATAGAATAAATCGGGATTCTAGTAACCTAGACTCTAGGTCAACGTTCCTTGCTGTTCATTTCCTTCGAGAAAAGTTTTCGGCCAACCGGGACCACCCATCCGTAGGACAGACCCATGGCCACATCCACCGCACTTTCCTTGAGGTTGCTTTAGTTGTCTAATTACCTACCACATTTAGTTGGACACGCATAAAATAGCTTTCTTAATTAGCCAATTAGTCACCGGTTCCTTCACGTAATCTTAGCACTGACATAGAAAAACAATATCAAGCAACTTCATTTTCAACCATTGATCTTATTTATCTATGGAATACATCATATAATAATCCAGCCTAAAGGCTAATCCACGCCCGAAGGCAATCCATAATCCGCCCGAAGGCAATCTAGCAATTCTCAGGGATTACTAATCCAAGTTTCCACCCGTAGACTAGTATGTGGACCTGGAGATCCAATCCCGAGTCACGTCAGCCTCTTGTGCAGGACCCGAAAGGCAAGGGATTTACGGCCAGAGCCCCCTGGCACCCAAGCATCAATCTGCTCCAAGTAGCACCCAATGAAGACACCTCTTGCGGCGGGTTTGGTCCACATTCCCGGCACGGCTAACAACCCCCTTGGTTAGGGTCAGGCAGACGGTCGGGGGTAACTGATGCTTCCTCTCCCTTTAGGCCTTCAACCTGAAGCATAAATTATTTTTCGATCTTTACTTCTTTGAGCAAAGCAATACAAACAGTGCTCCTAAACTATACAAACATAATCAATCCAGTGGTCGTTTATTTGGCCAATTGCTAAGGTGTGAATCCATCTCTCCGAATGCATCCAACATCCGATCTGGGATCAATGGTAACCGTGTAGGATCCCCAAGGGTTTCATTGCTTGTTTACCCTTTTATCCTTGGGTTAGAGTTTATACCCTATTAATCCAAATTAACCAACACCTTAGGTTCCTTAAGTTAAGACAGTAAATCCTGGTTAACTTCGTCGCCTCATCTTGATTATTCCTTTGTTTGCTAGGCAATACATAACTTCCTCTAACTTGGAAAATCAGCCCAAGAAGGGTGATGTAGCAGAATGACTACTCATCCTCTTGCAAGTTAGACTTGCTCTAGAACCTGCCAACCTTATTCTAAGGAGTGGCAACTCTACTCTGTGATTTAACACAAAACCATGCGACGTTGCAACTTATTGCACAGGTGTCAAACCTAACTCCTGGAATCATTTCTCCCATTAAACGACGTTTCTTGGTCAAGAAATATGTTCAGTCAAGAGGTAGGGTTTGGGAGTCTTCTTGACCCAACCCAACCCTAACCATACTAGGCCAATAACATTTGGCCCTAGGGTTTCTAAACTTAATCGAAAGTTTAATATTAGGTCGATCGATCCTTAGGGTAAAAACCCTAGATCTTTGTTGTATGGGCGTCCAATTAACCCAAACATCTCGTGAATGTGGGTAGGACCTTTGGGTTTGAAGGTCTCGACTTGGCATCCCAAGTGTGTACTAGGCAGAATTTTTAACGTGCTAAACCCCACCTAGCACTTTTAAGTGTTCATCGTACTAACAAGTCATACTTTTATGAGTCCCTTGAGGGTTATACCCTTACAAGTGATCTACCTACAATGATCTAATTTTCTCACGTCGAGAATGATCTTTGCTTAGAAGAGATGCAAATACTTTTCCTAAGGGATGCAATTAACTAAATTCAAGATGCAACATTCCATGTAAGTATGCAAATCATAGACTTTTCCTTCAATGCAACTATAGGGTTTGCAATTGACCGTTTCTCTTCCTTGCTAGAATCATAATGATTGACACTTTGGGGGATAACTTGCATAAAACTACACAAATTTACATTAAGAACTCTGCCTACAACCTTTCGTTTAATGCAATTGAATTTTAGGCTTTAATATGACATGCAATCTTTTCTAGATACAACTTCAATACATGAAGTTCATGCATGACAAATATCATAAGACTATTGTTGACTTAATCCATTCTACAAGCATCTTCGCATGCAACATGCAAGTCCATGGTTTCATTTCCATGCCATGCAATTCTTTGGACAACATCTAATGGATGTTAACAATTTTCTCATGCGAATCACAACAAGGAAGTTATTGCCTAGATGCAATATACGCTTGTTCTTTCTTGCAAGGAAGACAAGGGTGAATTTAAACAAAACTTTCATCCTTTTAACCTATGTAATATGTGTTTAGGCTTGTCACTTTAGAAATGCACGAAAAGGGCAATATGCAACTAAGCTCATAAGATGAATAAGTAATTTATATTCATAACTTTTTCATGATTTTTAAGCGTGCCCAATGCGGAATTAACTTCTAAGAACCTGGGCATGAGGACCTGCAGCAATGTCCATGTGTAAACTTGGGTTTGAGACTTCCACGCGTGCGCCTTGTGACTTTGGTATTGGAGCCATCGTTGATGTAGTGGATGTGAACTCAGCGATTTCTCCCTGCCCTTATTCACAATCTCCGCTCTGCCTACTATTAGGCCGATACTTCTTTCCTCGCGCAACAGTTGGGGCTTATGAGTCCAGTTTCTGAAACCGGAGAGGCACGTGAAAACGAGGCCTATGGAAGCCTAACCTTAGAAGCTTCTGTGTCAAAATGTAACCGATGGGGGGGGGGGGGGGGGGATGATTGGAAAGGAGGGGTGAAGGCGACGAATTGAAGGAGATGAGATGATGATGGTGAACGTAGTATTGAGGTGGCATCCTAGCGAACTGCGGCACAGCAAGGCGATGATTTGGCGGTTGTAGCATGGCAGACCCTCGACTCCTGTCTCCTTCAGATGCTCCAGGGGGGGGTCATATAGGCTAAGGGGGGGAGAGGTAGCCACACACGTGGCTTGTGTGCATGCCTCCCCCCTCATGATTCCCCACACCACTCATGGACTACTCACCCTCCCTCTCACACTCCTCTCCCCCGCCATGCATCGGCTGAGGGGGGAAATAAATAATTAAAAAAAATTCCTTAATATTAACCATTATCAATTTGGCCTTCCCAAAAAGGGTATTTTCGTGCAACTTGTGGATTTTAACCTCGGCCTTATTTGCACAATGTGGATGGGGTTCATTATTGCATGTGCAAGGTAAGGACTTTGTCACTATCATTATTTCGTTGCAGGAGATGACTTAGCACAGCTTTTGCACGGGGTATGTAGTGATCAAAGTTCTATAATATTTCGTGCAGAAATATTACACACTTATGGATGCTAGGTTGTAGAGTCACGAAGCATGGAGTAAGTTCTTGGTGTTCCAGGTCATGTTCATGATTGCAATGGATGCTTTGGATTATCGTCAAAGGCTAGGCATGATGAATATTCTGGACCGCATCTATAATCATTCACCCCTGTATGCGGAGTGGAGATGGACGGGAGATTCAGGAATATACTACATAGCAGCCCACCGACTCATGTACCTTCAGACCAACTTGAAGAGAATCAAGTGGATGGAGGATTTAAAGATCGTGAAGTTGTACATCTTTGTCGAAGCTCATGCAGTTGCAACTTTGCATGTTAGCAGTTGGCAAGTCAAGCAGAACAAGTATATCTATAAAGAATTGACCTGGGTGATCTCTGCCAACAGGATCAAAGTGTTAGGGTGCTATGAGAAGAACCGATATCAACGGAAGGGATACCCCAAGCTTCCTATGACTTATCATTTCATAAAACTCCATGATCCCACTCCATATTATTATTCTGTTCGTGTAGCCGATTGTAACACAATCCTATTTTCCCCAAACTGATGTATCAATCAGCTTGTCCTACTTATCCAAAATAAATGTACTCAAAGGGTTATGCCCTCATGAATGAATAAGATTTTTTTTTAACTATTATCTATCTTGATCGGAAATGTTAGCTAAGGTGTTAAGTGATTGAATCACTTGGCTAAAAGATGTGCCAGTCGTATTAACGTAATATGGAGAACGTTTGATAAGATGTTAACATAAAGAATCTTATTGTCTAGATGCAACCCCAAGCGCAGGTTCCAAGTCCGACCCCTGCACTAAGTACTGCTATGATTCAAGAGAATAAATTCCTTCTCAAACAAATTAAGCCACCCAAGTTTGATGGCAAGGGAAGGACTATTCAAATCTAGATTGAGTCCATGGAGGACTATTTTGAGGCAGCAGGAACTGCACCTGCTAACCAAGCCATGTTCACGAAACTTAAGCTTACAGGCAAAGCGAGACTTTGATGGAAGCAGTGGTGCAGAGACCAAGTGATCTTGGAGGTTACGGTCCATTGGGATAAGCTTAAGGAAGCTCTGCGGGGGAGGTATCTACCACCTGCCTACCACATACAAAAGATGAATGAATTCTATGACTTGAAGCAGCTAGGATTATCCCTTGATTCATATTATTCAAAGTTCGTTTCACTCCTAAAGTACTCACCTCCATTGGATATGACACAACAGGTTCCGAAATTCTATGCTAGGTTGAATCCACCCATAAACACTCGATTGAAATCAATGCGCCAACGGACCTACAAGACACACTCATTCGAGCTGCTCCAATAATATAGGAGGTGTAGACCAAACCAAAGAACAACAAGATTTGGCCTTACAAAGATCAGAATAAGGGTATGTCTAAAGCTCAGACTAAGAGAGCGCAGGGTCAAAATCAAGGCCAAAGAAAGAAAGCAAGGGCCAACGATGTTAACAACTTTGTTCCTACACAATGTAATGATCACAACTAACGTTGCTTTCATTGCAACAAGCTCGCACACTTCAAGAGGGAATGTCCCAAGCTTAGTAGAGGACATTGCCAAGGGCAATTCCAAGGTCAAAATAGAGCCGCTCAAGGACAAGGAACCACCATTATGGCCAAAGGGAGAACCTCTAGTGTTTTGAACAAGGAGTTGGACGATGAAGAAGATCCATCCATGGATGCTGACATTGAGAGGGCAACGATTCACGCCGCTCTTCACAAAAAGGGTCCCAATCACCAATTCTCGGTGATTCAAACTCCATCAGATTATCAAGGTAAAAGCTTCAAAACCCTAATTGACTGTGACAGTACACATTCCTTCATTTCACCAATCTGTGCAAAAAGATTAGGGATAGTCACAATAGATGCACCTACTTTACTTGTGGAATTAGCAAATGGTTGTGAGGTCACTTGTACTAGTCAAACTGCTAAGGTAAAATTCCTACTAGGTGGGAAGCCAACTTCATCGAGATTGAGGGTAATGAACCTAGCTGTCCACGAATGTTTACTCGAAATGGGTTGGCTAATATCCAATGATGCCCACATCCACTGTGGGAAGGGCCAAGTCTCCTTCCGAAATTTCGAAGGGGAACTAATCACGACTCAAGGTGAGGCCGGTAAGCTAAAGATACAATTGGCAAAAGCAACGCGGATAATAAAAGGTGTTAGAAGGGCGTACTCGTCTACCTGATTAAGCTAAATAAGCTAGATCAGAATCAGGAATCTGGGGAAGAACCTTCATGGTTAAAGGAATACGCAGACGTATTTCCTGAAGAACTGACAGAACTTCCTCCTCAAAGGGAAGTCGACCATGAAATCAAGCTTGTGCCAGGAGCTGCACCAGTCGCAAAGAGGCCGTATAAGATGTCCATTCTAGAAGCTATCGAACTGAAAGAGCAACTCAAGCAACTATTAGACCAAGGCTATATCCATCCTAGCAGTTCACCTTGGGGAGCTCCAGTGCTGTTCCAAAAGAAGAAAGATGGAACGCTTCGACTATGCATTGACTACAAAGGGTTGAATCAATCAACCATCAAAAATAAATACCCCATTCCAAGAATAGATGAATTACTTGACCGTCTTCAAGGAGCAAAAATCTTCTCCAAGATAGATCTTAAATATCGATATTATCAAATAAGAATCAAGGAAGAAGATATCCCGAAGACTGCATTCAGTACAAGGTATGGACACTTCAAATTCCTAGTGATGCCATTCAGGCTAATGAATGCTCTTGCTACCTTCAAGTTAATGTAGGATAATTTTAGGCCCTATCTTGATGACTTTGTACTCGTCTTCTTTAACAATACCCTAGTCTACTCAAAATAGGAAAAGGATCATGAACCCCAGCTTTGCATTGTTCTTGAAACAATGAGAGCACACAAACTTTATGCCAAGAAGAAGTGCGCATTTTTCAAGCGAAAGATTGAATATATGGGATTCATTGTATCAGTGGAAGGAAATTCAGTAGATCTAGCTAAGGTCAAAGACGTTCTGGAATGGCCAACACCAACTTCTGTCAAAGAAATACATAGCTTTCTTGGGCTGACAAGATGGTACAGGATTTTCATCAAAGATTATGTTTTTGATTGCAACACCTCTGATGGATCTATTAAAGAAGCAAGCAACAATTGTACGGTCACCTGCCGAACAAACCAACTTCGACAAACTAAAGCATAGCTTAGTATCAGCACCCATCCTGAAACTTCTTGATCTTAGCAAGGAGTTTGCAGTGGTAACTGATGCTAGCGCACTTGCTTTAGGATGTGTACTTATGCAAGAAGGTCATCCCGTAGCATATTCTTCAAGAAAATTGAAGAGCCATGAAAGGAATTATGCTACCCACGATCTGGAGCTATTGGCCGTCATCCATGCCCTCAAACTTTGGAGACATTACATGCTAGGTAACAAATTTCCCTTAGTGACGGACCACAAGAGTCTTAAATGGATCTTCACCCTGAATGAGCTCAATATGAGCCAACATCAATGGATCTAAGTGCTGGAAGAATATGATTTTCAAATCAAATATAGGCCTCAAAAAGAGAATGTAGTTGTCGATGCACTCAGTCGCAAGGCATTTCTAAACTCTCTTATTTTGCAAGATCCATCAACGACAAGGTCTCTAGCCACAAAACTATCAATGCCAAACAACCCGATTCTTGAGCTAGCAAAAGAAGGGGTATATCATGACCCAGTATATCAGAAAATGCTATGGGAAATCCCCATCAAGGATCAAGACCCGAAGCTAAAGACGAAGTATCAAGAATTCTCTGTTAGTAGTGGACTTATCTACTTTAGGACAAGATTATGTATCCTTGAAAGCCAAACTCTCAAGAAGAAGATACTGTGGGAAGCCCATGACTCCCCTTTCTCAGGACATCCTGGTTATGCCAAGACCCTTAATGTGGTCAAGAAGCGCTATTATTGGGAAAGGCTCAAGGGTGACATACTCAAATATATCACGGAATGTTTGTCTTTTCAACGCATTAAGGTAGAACATGTCAAAATGCCTGGGAAATTGCAACCACTTGACATTCCCCAAATGAAATGGGAATTCATTAGTATGGACTTCATTGTTGGCCTACCCCAAGTTTAGGGAGGATATGACTCTATTATGGTTGTAGTAGATATTCCCACCAAGGTCGCACATCCCATCCCTTTCAGGACGAACTATAAAGCTTCAAACATCGCAAGATTATTCATCAAGGAAATATTTAAACTGCATGGGTTACCCAGAAGAATCATTAGTGATCTTGACTCTCTATTCACATCACACTTCTGGAGGGCTATCTTTGAGGCTATTGGAACTCAACTCTATTTTAGTACAGCTTACCATTCCCAAACTGATGGTCAAACAGAACAAGTCAATTAAGTCATTGAGGATATGCTTAGAGCATACTCCTATCTGGAACCCAAAAAGTGGATTCAATATTTGCCACTGGTTGAGTTTGCCTACAACGCTTCTTACCAACAGAGTATTCAGATGACCCCTTTTCAAGCATTGTATGGGCATGATTGTCATACCCCTTTGAACTTCTCGGATCAAACTTTGAGGGTAGAAGCTTCAAGGCAGATGCTGGAAGACATGGATGATCAAATCAAATCAATAAGACATTACATTGAAGCTGCCAAGGATAGATAGAAGGCTTATGCTGATTTGAAACAGCAAGACAGATCCTTCCTTGAAGGTGATATGGTCTTCGTCTGTGTATGCCCTAAAAAGAATTCAATATCCTTGGGAGAGTACAAGAAGCTAAGTCCGAGGTATTGTGGACCCTATAAGATCACTAAGTGCCTAGGGCCTAATGCTTACAAACTACAGCTTCCCGCAACCCTAAAGATTCATAATGTATTCCATGTCAGCCTATTGAAAAAGTATCTACCTAATCCGAATCATGTACTTGATGATAAGAAAATTGTAATGCCTAGCCGAGGAGTCCTTAAGCTACATTGTGATAGAGTACTAGATATCAGGGAGAGGCATTTAAGGTCAAGGACCTTGAGAGAAAACCTCATCCAGTGGAAAGATTATCCCGAAGAGGATGCCACCTGGATGGATAAAGATACTCTCAACCAACAATACCGCCAAGTCCTCTCGAGATGAGGACATCTTGATTCCTCTAAGGGGGAGAGGATGTAAGATTCCCATGCTTTTCCCCACACCCACCCCATGCCTTCCCCCACCCCCATATGAACTCCCCCCCCCCAATGAAAAAAAAATTATTATTAGTGTAAATTTTTTTATCCCTCTCTCTCTCTCTCCCCATTGACAGCACGTCGGGGAAAGAGAGAGAGGGAGTGAAGTGGAAGTCATAGGGGGGCATGCAGCCCCCTAGGTGGGAGGGGTGGCGGCCATGCCACCCTCCTCCCCTTCCTATAAAGCATAACCCTTCCCCCCTCCCTGGTACAGACAGCACCCCCCCTCGTGCTTCACCACCTCCCCCCCTCGTGCTTCGGCACCCCCCCTCTGTTGCGGCATAGCAGGAGACCCCCTTGGGCTTTCATGAGTGCACTCACCAGCTTCGCGGTGGACAACAGCGCCCACCTGAGGGCCTCCGACAGAAATCAACCCCCCCCTCCTCGTTCGTCAGGTGGAAGAACCCCCCCTCCCCCCGTGAAGAGAGAGAGAGAAGAAGAGAAGGAGGGAGAGAGGGAAGGAGAAGAATAGAAAAAGAAGAAGAAGAGGAAGGAGAGAGAGGAGGAGAAGAAGAGAAGAAAAGGAGAAGAAGAGGAAAAGAAGAAGAAGAGGAAGGAGAGAGGGAGAGAAGAAGAGAATGAGAGGGAGAGAGGGAAGGAGAAGAAGAGAAAAAGAAGAAGAGGAAGAAGAGAGAGAGAGAGAAGAAGAGAAGGAGAGGGAGTGAGAGAAGGAGAAGAAGAGAAAAATAAGAAGAAGAGGGAGAAGAGAGAGAGAGAAGAAGAGAAGGAGAGGGAGAGAGAGAAGGAGAATATGAAGTGAAGAAGAGGGAGAGAGAGAGTAGGAGAAGCAGAAGAAGAGAAGAAGAAGAAGAAGAGGGAGAGAGAGTATAGGAGAAGGAGAGAAGAAAAGAAGAAGAAGAGGGAGAGAGAGAGAAGGAGAAGAGGTGCAGAAGGAGAAGAGAGAGAGAGAGAGAGAGGAGAGAGAGAGAAGAGAAGGAGAGGGAGAGAGGGAAGGAGAAGAAGAGGAAAAGAAGAAGAAGAGAAAGGAGAGAGGGAGAGAAGAGAAGGAGAGGGAGAGAGGGAAGGAGAAGAAGAGAAAAATAAGAAGAAGAGGAAGAAGAGAAAGAAACAAGAAGAGAAGGAGAGGGAGAGAGAGAAGGAGAAGAAGAGAAAAAGAAGAAGAAGAGGAAGAAGAGAGAGAGAGAAGAAGAGAAGGAGAGGGAGAGAGAGAAAGAGAAGAAGATGTGAAGAAGAGGGAGAAGAGGGGGAGAGAGAGTAGGAGAAGGAGAAGAAGAGAAGAAGAAGAAGAAGAGGGAGAGAGAGAGTAGAAGAAGGAGAGAAGAAAAGAAGAAGAAGAGGGAGAGAGAGAAAAGGAGAAGAGGTGAAGAAGGAGAAGAGAGAGAGAGAGAGAGAGAGAGAGAGTTGGTGAGTGGAGAATGTGTCGAGAGTCGTGTTTGAGGAGCCACTCTCAAACCCCCCCATCAGCAAAGGACTCCTTCTCACGACCTTTCTTTCCAAAGCCTGTCGTCTTGAAGGCTGTTATGGTCCGGACTATCCAAACTCCACATGGTAAATGGCTCCCAAAAAGAGAGTTGCGGGAAGTGTAAGTGCCAAAGCTACCATTGGTACCAGTAATGTGGAAAGGGCTAGTGGAGCGACCAACGCAAAAAATGCCCCAACGATCATGAATGCCCCTACGCAACAAATGCCCCTACGATCACGAATCAAACCTAGGTTCTTTAGATATCTTAAGCTTTATAATTAATTCTGTATTATTTCTTGAGGAAGAAATAAAGGGGTTAGCTACATGCATGGAACAAGAATGAGTCTTAGGATTTGTGTTTACTCTAAGTGCTAGGTTGCATGCATGAAGTGATAGAGCATGGAGTTCGCATAAGTTTATGTACATAGAATGATAGATTTTACACACATAGAATGATAAGGTTTTTGCATTATTTTACATAAGATAATAGTTTTTAAACCAGTTCAATGCATGAATAGTCATATAGAATTCATGCTTCACAATCATGATTAAAATAAACACATGAAATATTAGTTTCTGTTCATAGGATGCAATTGCATCGATGGATAGAAACCCGGACTTTCATATACACAAGTCACATGAGATCCAGTGCATTAGGAATAAGTATTCATTGCCAAGTATGAAGAGAGTTAAAGGTCATTCAGGATGTACAAATACATTAAACGCACCATGTGCATGATGGGTAAGTTTGATTGGAAAACTCTGCATAGTACCACACTAAGAGAGATGGAAGGAACACATGCATCTAGACTGTACCTTGAAGGCCTAGATGGAAAGTCTTGCACTGCCAAGTGTGTTAACTAAACTTGGTTAGAAGGAGATGAGTAGAGAACTAGATGAATAAAAGACCCTTGGTTGGGTTGCAAATAAGGCATGTCCGTTGCCTTGGTTGACCAGTTAATGCTTTAGGTTAGGGTTAAGATACCATAAGGTAAAACCCAAGGGGAAAAGCAAGTCAAAATAAGTTAATTTACCAAGAACATTTGCTTGCATGATCTTGTTTGAGATTATTGGGATCTCGCCAAGTTGTAAAAAATCCACGATCAGATGCTGGGAGCATCCAGGAAAAAGATCCAGGATCGGATGCTGGGAGCATCTGGGAAAAAGAATCACACCTTAGCATTTGGTCGTACAAACGGCCTCCGAAATGTTTGTGATTGTACACTTAGGTACATTATTTGATCTCCTTTTCTCAAGAAACTAATTCAAGGAAAAATACTTAATGCTTCAGGTTAGATTCCTGGAGGGAGAGGCAGGAACAGTTACCTCTGATGACTGTCTGCTTGGCCCTATCGAAGGGGGTTGTTAGCCGTGCCAGGTATATGGATCTAACCCACTGCGAGAGGTCTCTCCATGGGTGTTGCTTGGAGCAGGAGGACACTTGGGTGCCAGGGAAGGCTCTGGTTGTAAATTTCTTGCCTGTGGATCCTGCACAAGAGGCCTGAGATGGGATCTCGAGGCCCATGTACTAGTCTATGGGCGGAACTTGGAGCACCAGTCCTGTAGATTGCTGGGATAGCCTTCGGGCATGATACTTGATGTACTTCGGAAATGATGATAAATAAAGAACAGATATTTGGAAAAAATGAACTTTCTTGATATTGTTTTTGTGTCAGTTCCTAAGTTACGTGAAGGAACTTGTGATTAGTTTAATTAATTAAGAAAGATGCTTTTGCATGTCAAACGTAATGTGGTAGGTAATTAGATAACTAAAGCAAACTGAGGAAAGTGTGATGGACGTGACTTAGGTCTGTCCTACGGAAGGGTGGTCTCGGTTAGCTGGGAACTTTTCTCAAATGACGAGATATTGAGATTATAAAGACCTACTATTGGTAGAGTTAGAATCACGATTTATGTTGTTTTAGGGGAAAGGAATGGGACTACGCTTTATGGCAGAGAGGTTGAGCTTTGCATCCCTCTCGTTTCCCATTCTCCATGAACCAAGTGCAGCATGAATATGCTTCGACTCTGTTGTTCCCACGCAAAGTGGTTCATTTAGGGCTCAACGCTAGCTACTTCCTAGAGACCCTACTGATAGGAAAGGAACCCTGACTTCAAGTCGATCCTAAGTGGGAACGGCTGGACACTTTCACTCGGGGCAGACTCGGAAAGACCTAGTTCGCAAACCCTGTGACATTCCTTGCGAGTGCCAAGCAGAGCTTTCTAGACCCTTCTCCCAATGGGCTGCTAAGACATGTCCCACAAGCGGATGAGCAAACACGTTAGAAGTCTTACCTACACTATCCAAATCTATTTGTGGCACCTTGTGCTTTTGTACAATTTGCAAGGCATAGGTCCATAGCTCCATCTTTTTGCATTTGGGATATTTTCAATTTTCAAGCATAGAATAGTACTTCTACAATAACATAAGATGAGTGTGTAGCCATCTCTTCCAAAATCTTT
The DNA here is from genome assembly GCF_053477565.2 of Lygodium microphyllum. Taxonomy (NCBI): domain Eukaryota; kingdom Viridiplantae; phylum Streptophyta; class Polypodiopsida; order Schizaeales; family Lygodiaceae; genus Lygodium; species Lygodium microphyllum. Next base: position 33,268,728 of record NC_141155.1, read on the forward strand.
TTCATACTGCCCTTACAAAAGTTTATGGCAATAGAAAAATTTGTTTCATTGGCACACTTTTTTTCATCGTTCTGAAATGTAACGTGTCCACCTGCTCACTTGCAAGACATGTCTTAGCAGCCCATCGGGAAGAGAATCTAGAAAGCGCCGCCCGGCACTCCCACGGAATGTCACGGGGTTTGCGATCTAGGTCCTCTCGAGTTTGCCATGAAGCGGAAGCATTCCGACCGTTCCCACTTAGGATCGACCTGAATCAGGGTTCTTCTATTGGTCAAATTCCTAGAGAATAACTAGCATCGCGAACTACTTTACGCAGAAATGTCAAGGTCGAAGCGGATTCATGCTGCACTTGGTTCAAGGAGAATGGAAAACGAGAGGGATGCAAAGCTCGACCTCTCTACCCATAAGGCATAGTCCAATTCCGTTCCCCTAAAACATCATAAATCGGGATTCTAGTAACCTAGACTCTAGGTCAACGTTCCTTGCTGTCGATTTCGTTTGAGAAAAGTTCCCGACCAATCGGGACCACCCATCCATAGGACGGACCCATGGCCACATCCACCGCACTTTCCTCGGGGTTGCTTTAGTTATCTCATTACCTACCACATTTAGTTTGACACGTAAAAACAGCTTCCTTAATTAGCCAATTAATCATTGGTTCCTTCACGTAATCTTAGCACTTGACATAGAAAAACAGTGTCAAACAAGTTCCTTTTCAACAGTTGATCTTATTAATATTTGGAATGCATCATATAATCCAGCCCGAAGGCTATCCATAATCCGCTTGAAGGCAATCAAGCAATCCTCAGGGATTACTAATCCAAGTTTCCACCGAGAGACTAGTATGCGGGCCTGGAGATCCAATCCCAAGTCACGTCGACCTCTTGTGCAGGACCCGGAAGGCAAGGGATTTATGGCCAAAGCCCCCTGGCACCCAAGCATCCTCCTGCTCCAAGTAGCGCCCAACGGAGAGACCTCTCGCAGCAGGTTCGGTCCATGTTCCTGGCGCAGCTAACAACCCCCTTGGTTAGGGTGAGGTAGACAGTCGAGCGTAACTGATGCTGGCACTCCCTCCAGGCCTTCAACCTGAAGCATTTATTATTTCCCCATCTTTAGTTCTTTGAGCAAAGCAATACAAATAGTGCTCCTAAACTGTACAAACACAATCAATCTAGTGGTCGTTTATTTGGCCAGTTGATAAGGAGTGAATCCTTCTCTCCGAATGCATCCAGCATTCGATCCAGGATCAATTGTGACTTGGCAAGATCCCAAGGGTTTGTTTGTTCACCCTTTTATCCTGGGTTTAGGGTTTATACCCTATTAACCCAAATTAACCAACACCTTAGGTTCCTCAAAATAAGACGGTAAATCTTGGTGACTTTGTCACTCTGACTTGATTTGTCAATTGCTCATTACCCTAACATGGCAACTTAGTAGCAGGATGACTACTCATCCTCTTGCAAATTAAGCTTGTACTTGGAACCTGCCAACCTTGTTCCAAGGAGTGGCAAATCTATCTTGTGATTTAACACAAAACTGTGTGATGATGCAACTTGTTGCATAGGGGTCGCACCTGACTCGCGGGATCATCTCTCCCATCAAATGGCTTTTCGTCAAGAAATATGTTCAGTCAAGAGGTAGGGTTTGGGAGCCTTCTTGACCCGACCCAACCCTAACCATGCTAGGCCAATAACATTTGGTCCTAGGGTTTCTAAACTTAATCGAAAGTTTAGTATTAGGTCGATCGATCCTTAGGCTAAAAACCCTAGATCGTTGTTGTATGGGCGTCCAATTAACCCAAACATCCCATGAATCTGGGTAGGACCTTTGGGTTCGAAAGTCTCGAATGGGCATCCAAGTGCGATACTAGGCAGAATTTCTAACATGCTAAGACCTAGTTAGCACTTTGAGGTGTTCGTTGTACTAACTACTTATGCTTTTAAGAATCCTATGTGGGTTATCTCATTACAAGTGATTTAGCTAAATCGATCTACTTGTCTTGCGACAAGAAGCGATCTTTCCTAAGAGATGCTAAATTTGTTCTAAAGGTGTAAATAGTTGTAAGACATCACATTACGTGTAAATATGCGATTCATTACTTCTATGCCACTATAAGTTTTGCAAAGACCATTTCTTTTCCTTACTAAAATCATGATGATTGACAATTTGGGGAATAACTTGCATAAATTCTACATAGATTTACATCAAGGAGCCTACAACCTTTCGTTTAATGGAATTGAATTTCAGGCTTCAATAGGACATGCAACCTTTTCTAGATACAACTTTGATGCATGAAGTTCATGTATGACAAATATTATAAGACTAATGTTGACTTAATCCATTCTACAAGCATCTTCACATGCAACATGCAAGTGCATGGTTTCATTTTCATGCCATGCAGTTCTTTGGACAACATCTAATGGATGTTAACGACTTTCTCATGCAAATCACAAGGAAGTTATTGCCTAAATGCAATATACGCTTGTTCTTTCTGTGGCCAATCAAAGATGCATTTAAACAATTTCATATTTTAACCCTAAGAATATGCGCTTAGGAATTCCAACTTGGAAAATGCAAGAAACCCAATTTCATGACATGCACTAATTTTCGTAAATCGTCTAAGGGGATAAATTCCCAAATGTATCTTAACTTAACTACGAGATTTAGAGACTTGTGTAAATGCACTCTTCCCATGGAAATTAATCATGCCTAAAGCACTCCTTTAATGCAGAATCTTTTTTTTTAAGAACCTGGGCTCATAGGGATGTCCACGCGTATGCTCGGGTTGGAGACTTCCGCGCGTGCGCCTTGCATCTTTTGTTTTGGAGCCATCGTTGATGTTGTGGAATTTGGACTCCGTGGTTTGACCTCACCCTTATGTGATCTCCGAATTCCTTCCAAACTTTAGTAACTCGGCCTCAAAATCTGCCTATTTTTCCCTCGCACAGGAATTCCCTTTTCGGATGTGGGTTTTAAGAAACGGGGAAAAGTCCATGTGCACAATGCCTATGGGGGCTTATCTTAAGAAGCTTCTGCTTCTTATAGAAAGTGTAGAGGGAGGGTAATGATTGGAGAGAGGACGACGGCCAAGCGGACAATGATGAGGATGATCATGGGTGGCAGCAGCGCGGTTGCAACGAGCGGCAGCACGCGGCATGTGGCAGCAGTTTGCAGGCATGGCAGCGCTCTTCAGACAGCACGGCAGCCTCTGTCTCCTTCTCTCTCCCCTTCTTGCCTCCCCCCAAGCTTAAGGGGGAGGTTATATAGCCTTGGAGGGGGGGGCTCCACACACATGGAGGGCTTTCATGCCTCCCCTCCCTCATGCATCCCCACACTACACTCCTCCCTCTCTCCACTTAACTCACTCCTCCACGCACTCCCTCTCCCCCTACCATGCATCGGCTGAGGGGAGGGGTAATTAATAAAAAAATTTGCACTACTTTAATCATTTATCCATTTGCCTTTATGTAAGGGGTGTTTCTCGTGCGGCTTGCGGGTTTTGAACCCCGGCCTCTTTTTCACGACACGGAGCCAGATTTTAACATTGTGCACGGAGGGAACACTTAGCCACCGAAATTATTCGACGCGGGGGGATTATTTAGTACTACTTTTGCTCAAGATGTGCGGGTTTTATAGTCGACTTAATATTTCGAGTTGAAATATTACACGAAAAATCATATTTTTCCCCATAGCATCTCTTTAGGGTTCATAGTGCATGTGGTTATGTTTAGTGCTATCTATGCATTTGTGAATAAAGGCTTCTCTTCCCAAACTCTTGGGTGTTGTAGATAGATCTACATCCATCACTTGTTCTTCCACCCTTGAAATATTTAGCTTTAGATCCCTCATAATTTTGATTATCTCATCCAATACCTCTTCCATGGTAGAAGAAGCCAATGAAATAAGTAGTTTAACCATGGAAACATCTAAAGGCAAAGGAGTAGCTACTCGAAAAGATATAGGGGTAGATACATGCAAAGATATAGAAGAAGAGATTCTAGTAACCTAGCCAATCTACAATCTAGTATGCCACATCAATCTCTTATTTAGCATAGAAATAACACCCTTGCATCTTGCCAAATTATATTTAGACCTATCAATTTTGTTACATCTTCAAGTAACTTCACTAACTTCATCTATAACAGAGCATTTACTACCTATAGCAATAACTGAGCCTTATTAATATAAACGTGGCTACTCCGTAGTGTCTAATTGAATGAATCTAAGCTCAAACTCTCATAGAAGTTTACATGTGTCGAGTCCTATATTGGGATTATGAACCCACTCTCGGAAAGAGTTATGAGTGATCATACCTAAGTCTTTAAGAAAGTACTCTTTGTTGAGATGACAAGTTCAACATATACTGATATTAATGGTGGACCACATGGTTAGATGGTGCTACATGTCTACACTTAGCATGTCAGCGGTCATTATGATCCTCACATATCCACTGACTTATCACTTATTATATTTGGTTTCTTACACCTACCTACACTTCGCATAGTTATGGGTCCAGTAGATTAGTATGGTCAAATATGCATTCTTTGACTTAGTAGGTCACTTTCCTTCATGTTGTATCTTACCTATACTTTGTGTACATTGTATTGTGTATGAAAGAAGAAGAAAAAACTAGCAATAAAACATTTTAGTATCCATCTCTCTTCTTTTGTTCTTGAGTGAGGTTCCGCTTGTGTGAATGGCGTGTGTTTGGCACAGCTTTAGCAAGTTGCTCCACCACATGATTTGTCACATGGTATCAAAGTGGATTCAGTGAGAGAGATTGGTTTTGATGAAGGGCTGAACTGAAGGAGAAGAAGCAATTATTTGAGCAAGCAAGCAGTGGGTAAGAATCTCGCATAATTCTTTCTCTTGAATAGCGCTATGGAGGTAGTGAAAGCACGATGACAGAGTAAAAATCTCAAATTGCTGTGAGACATGTTGTGCAAGTACAATATTGTATATTTTATAAATAATCCCTTTAAATATTATTTATTTATTTTTTGGCCATTGAGGCCATTTGGCCCCCATTTTAGACCCCTAACGTTGCGAAATAGTAGTTTCAATGTATACTATGGTTTCCATTGTGTCAATCAAAAGTGGGTGTACATTGTATAAATTTGAAATCTATAGGTTTTGAGGTGTTTGCTATGAAGAAAAAAAAAGTTTATTTTTTAAAAATTTATAAATTACATGTACTATTGAGGAGTCATTGAAACATGCTACTTGTGTGTTGTTGTACACTTGTTGTAAAAGGTTGCAAAAGACTTGCTTGTTTTTTTGTATCAAATTTATGATAATGGTAGAGAAAAGTGGAAACCCCATCATTGAGAAGTTGGATAAGAGTAGCCATCCATCATGAAAGTTTTATGTGACAATCTTTCTTATTGGAAAAGGCCTCTATAAGTTTGTTTCAAGTACCTCTATAAGTTTGTTTCAAGTAAATACAAGGAGCCAAAGCTAAGTAAACCTTCAATAACACTATGTTGGGGCATATCAAAAATTCCAAAATATCACATTCATCTCACATAATCTTCGAGAATATGTTTTCAATCAACAAAATGGCACACAAGATTCAACTCAAGTAAGAGTTGAATACTTTGAAGAAAGGGACAATGCCTATAAATGAGTATCCTTTGAAAGTGAGAAGCATTACTGATATCTTAGTAGCTATTGACCGAATGCCTGATGATGATGACTTGGTTTCATCTACTTTGGGTTGCCTTAATGATAAGAAGGCCTTGTAATTTTTTGTCACTTTTGTGTATGTATATGGGAAGCTGCTTCTAGTTTTTTATCAGTTGGTCACTCTCATGATCACTAAAGAAATCATTATGCAAGGTGAATCATTTGAAAGAACTGGTGAATAGGACCAATCATTTAATTGAGATTCAGGAAGGAAATGTGGAATCCTCTTTAAGTGGCCATGGCATGGGATGTAATGGCGATGACAAGCAAAACAACTTAAGTAGTTCGGTGAAATACAAGTTTCAGGGGGCCGTGGAAGCTTTAGAGCAAAGGGGAGCTCTAGAAGAAGAGGTGGATGGCAGAATAGAGGTTCTAGAAATTGTTATATTGTTTGCCATTATTGTGAAAAAATAGGCATATTGCAACCTACTATTATGCGCCATAAATTTACAAAGGAATCTCTTTTAAAACTCATGATTAGCAATAAAAATTCTCTCATACTAGCAGAGAGATAGAGTTTCTTTTACACAAATATAGAGCTAGAGTTTCATAGAGATGTTATAAAGGCATGGTACGGTATTCATGTTTCAATAATATAAAATTGGTTATATGAATCTAGGAGTTGTAGAACCCAAGTTTATTTCTATCATAACATATATATTTTAGAATTTACGATGTATATTTGTGCCTAGGCCTCACCTCGGGGGACTCACTATATATATATGTTCTCTATATAACGTGCGTTGATGACCTATTTTTAAATATCCTAATCTATGAATTTTTCTTGAATAAAACACAACCCTTTTCTATTCAATCTGTAAGTAACCCTTTTATATGACACCCTTCTATATGTAAAAAATATATAAAAATGGTGTTTTAAAAACCCCTTATTTTGAGCTCACGTTATATATACATATATTCATGAGTGACCCCCCCCCCCCGAGGGCCTCACTTGCCCAAACTCATAGACCTACTAAATAAAAGAATGAGAAGGGATGTTCTAGATTCTTTATTTATATCATATTGTAATAGGTGGCTCACAATGCCTAAGAAGGATGCTACATTTAGGTTTATATACAACTTTTAGCTAGTGAACAAAATGACCATCCAAAAGTGTGAGTGTAGGACTAGTGGTGGATAAATTTGAAAAATCATTCCTAGTAGAGGTATTTATTCTTTGGGTGATCTATACTCAAGCTATGACCAGTTTAAGCTTGCATTGGAGAGAGAAAAACTTGATTACAATGAATACTCTATGTGGCTTGGTTCATATGTGTACATTGCCATGCGGAGCTACAAAATCTATGGCTCATATGATGAATGCCATGAAGAATGTACTCAAGTATTATATTCCAAGTTTGACTATGCTATTCTTGGATGATATGCCCATTAACAGATGTATAAAGAAACAGAAGAATGAACAGTTGGATGATGTTGAAATTTTTTCAGAGATCATGTATCAAATTGCGAGAAAATTCTTACTAGGTTAGAAGAAGTGAATCTAACTCTCTCACATTCAAAATCAATGTTTGGTATCAACATGAAGTATTGATTGTGGGTCATATGTGTGGGCCTTATGAAAGAATGCCTTCTCTTGAAAATTGGATGCAATAGAGAGTACATAAGAGATATGTTCATCAGTTTTTTATGTTAGAAGGTTTCTTGGAGCCTATGTGTTCCATTCAATCAAGAGTCCCCATTTTTCTCACATAGAAAAAGAATTATATGTATTGTTAAAAAAGAGACATAATTTCTTTTGGGACAAAAAACATACCAAAGTTATGAGGATACTTAAGAAGATTTCGATGACTATAGCAACATTGAGAAAAGACGAATATACAAATGGGAAACCTATCATTATTACAATGTATAGTAGTCCAATTATAATTGGTTGGTTGTAAGTCAAGATGATAAAGAAGATAAATAATATGTATTAACGTTTGGTGCAAAAGGTTTAAATGAAAGACGGAAGAGATACCCACAGATCAAGAGACAAGTATAGGACACTTGTTTGCATTAAATTGTGATAAAGGTACTTTATTGATGCTCTACCTTTGCCACAAATTATTACTAGTTATCCATTTCAAATATATCCATGTAAAGATGGATTTCTTATATAAAGTCAATTAACCCAAACTTTAGATATATTTCAAGTAAAAGGAATGCAGTAGTAGACATGCTATCTACAACCAACTATATAGCAAGCAATGCGATTGAGGTGCAACAATTGATTCCTAATATCATTTAGAGAGGGAAAGAAAAATATTGATCTTTGGGTAGATGGTTTGTTTAAATTCAATTTTTCCTTACTTACTTTTATTGGGAATGGTGAACAATGTCTATTAGATTTTTGCAAATGCTTAGACATCAATATTAATATGCATCAATATTATCAATCAATGTTATATAGTACTCATCAATATTTATTACAATCTCAAGGCTGTTTAAATATATTGCAAAAATCATTCTAAGATGATACAAATAAAGTGTAGAAGCTTGAAGAAGAATTAAAGTAGTTCAATGATAAGGAGCAATATATGATAGAGGACATGCAAAGAAATTTGACATTGGAGGAGGAAAATGCTTCATTCAAATCATCTGCATTGCAAATAGAGAAGAATAAGGACATTAAAAAGGAAAATTTTAAGAGGTACAAACAAACTATCAATGGCTACAGGGAAAGAAAATGTTGAGTACTACCAATGATGTCACTATCCTTGAATGATGGAGCATTAAAAAAGACATGTATAAGCATCAAGGTTTGTAATCTACCATGAAGAGAAAATAAAAAATTACTACATTTCCTATTAATGTCAGAGACTAAGGGGAGGATCTAGAAATAAAGCTTTTAAAGGTGTTCTTAATAGACAAACAACTAATTGTAATTTTGAGAAACCCGGTACACCAAGCACTTCACTTTTTTACTTTAAATGAGGCTCCTATAGGTGTTTACTAATAATCTATTGGCAGAATACTTCCAGATCGCTTGTGATACAAGTAGGATTAGTTGATAGGATTATGAGGCCATATACAGCATGATAGCTAATGCACTATCTTGCATCAAGATAAAAGATAAGGTCTTACCTCATTCATTTTGACTTAAATCTATGCCACAAACAAGAAGTGGTTTAACAATGGAAAGTGTAAACTATCTTGAATTTCTCATGCCGTAGAGGCTCTTCTTTTGCCTCTAGCCATTGCCTCTAGCCAACAACGTCATGTATGAAAATGGGAGAGAAGACTATGCTAGACAATTCCATCAATGTGATCTACATGCCATCCAATCATGGTGGAGACATAGCTTGTACTAATGAGAAGAGTGATAAACAAGACAATGGGGATGAGAAATGTGGGGATAGAGGTAACAACCAAGAGTAAGCTTTTGAGAATGAGTAAATACACTCAAATCTAGAGCATATAAATGAATAAAAACCACATTACATGCCAAAGGGCTTATGGGGATGGCCCAAATCAAAGACTGCCTACGTGCACAAAACCCCTTAGCCTTCCCACACCAAAGTAGTAATGCCCCAGTAAGATGCACTCGCCTCACTCGCCACACAAGGAGCAAAGCCTCACTAAGGTAGCTAAAGATGATGACCTCCTTTATCATGAGTGCTAGGATGATGCATATTAAGGAGGAGTGATTACCATTTAAAGTCCCTAAGAGATATTAAGAAGTGTCAAAAGAGCACAAAGCTATTGATTTGTAATGATCAGTTACTTGAATACTCAAATAGATATTGTGCAACTATGGAAATGACAAGTACATACAAAATTTATCCTTAGTAGCCCTAGGATAGGTGATTAGCACCTCGATTCACATACACAAAGAGCTTCCCTACTAGAGTGTTATGGCTCCTACGGCTCCCCTACACCCTTGGGATTGGTCCTAGGATACACCAACTTACACATAGAAGGTGAACGTAACAAAGTCCTCTCATAATCGAGGTGCTAGTCACCTATATCCTATCATATAAGTGACTAGCACCTCAATTCACATACACAAAGAACCCCCCCCAACATAGTGCTTTGGCTCCTACGGCTCTCCTACACCTCGGGGATTTGCCCTAGGATGTGCCATCTTACATATAGAATACAAACATAACAAAGTCCTCCCATAATATAAACATAATGATCTATAAGACTCTATATATTTCTCACTTAATCGATTTTCTAAGATATCACACTATCATATAGTCAAGAGGAATCTTACACTCTCAAACGTTGGTCATCACCTAGACATAGAATTGCAATGCATCCATGAATTTATCTTCTGGTATCATATGTAGATTACATATGCAAAGTGTATGACACTTTGTGCCACTCAAACAATTAACTAAAACCTAGCCAATGTGAAGTTCACAAACAATTTTTTCATGATTTCTTTCCACCACTAGCAACATGTTGCGTTGCTAGGGAACAAGAGCGAGCTAATCTGTACTATTGAACCCCTTAAGCTTATACAAACCATGGCCTATATGCTAAGATATGAAAAGAAATTAGTAACTCAATCAAATATATTTTCATTTAAGTCCCATAACTCTTACTGCTTACATTTAGATTGCTAGCACAAATGTGGGCAGATTTCGTGGTAAATTTTCATATAAATGAGCCCTAAATATGCACTTTAATATATAAATTTAAAAAAGTAAGATAAACCCTCATAATTCACTTTCATTATATATTCACAAACATCCCCCTAAATATTTGTACTTTTTAACATGTAATAACTATTTTTCCTAACTTTTTTCTTATTTTGACTAAATTTCATGAATTTTTCTATTTATTTGAATATACATTTTTGATTTTTTGATTTTTTTAAGGTTTATGACTCATTTAAAGTATAATCTATCAGAATATTTATTTTCATGCTATATGAATACCATTTGATCTCCAAAATCCATTTTTTTTAAATTTCGTATTTTGAATTTTTTTGTTTTATTATTTCAACACACATTTAAAAAATGAATGAATTTTTGAAATTACAAACATCAAAAAATATATTCCAACCATTTTCAATCATCTTTCCATCATATGCACTAAAGATTCATCATTAAAAATTAAATACGAGTCACTTACTCTAAAATCCACATATGTAAGTCTCGTATTTTTTAGAAAGTGGAGCTACTGATGTTATTTTCCAGCCCCATCGTTGTTGCATCCAAATTACCCGATCTACTTACCATTATACTTTCAAACCATCATTCATCCTCGATTCGTCAAATCAACGCTTCCTCTCTTGCTCTCATAAATAGCCATATGAACAAGGAACAAAGAAGAGAGAGAGAGAGAGAGAGAGTAAAAATGGATCTCTTCATCAATTGCATCATTTTGTATGAGAAGTGAGGTGTCGTGAAGAAGTGAAGAATTGATGGATCTCATGGCCCAAAGGATGGAGAGAATCATAGGCTTCATGAAAAATCAAAATTTTAATGGGAGAAATGGGTGTCAAGAAAAGCTCACCTCCCTATCTCGTGTGATGTTAAAGAATTTTCTTCTTCTTAATCATGTTAAAATTAAACATTTAAATATCCAGTTTCACTTTTGCATATTCACACTTGACCAAAAGTGGTTTCAATATGGATAGAGGGACAAATGGCCTCAAAATAGCAATCCGATTGGACATGCAGCTTTCTTGCATTGAAATCTATTGCCTAAGCCTCGGTCACATGCTTTCAAGCTTCAAGATCTAGTAGCTACTTTATAATGCAAAACCTTGTGGCCATTAAATGGGGGGGTCAAATAAACTCCAATTGACGAACGAACACTTGTGTTGGATTCTTAGTGTCAAAATGCATCTAAGAAAACTCCAGCTCCTAGATCTATGGTTGTTTCATTTTTTACTAAGATCGTCTTTGTTACGAGTCTTGAGCCACCTTTCCACTTGAATTTTGGCTTTAAAATAGGCTCTTATTGGCAACCATAGGATAGACAAACTCAATCCATTGAACCGATAATTGATCTACACAAAGAAAAGCCATAAAGAGCATCAAGCTGCTACAAATAAGATACACACGCAGAGCATAAACATAACTCTCACTCTACCCCATGACCAAATCAAGGCATGAACTCCATGAGGAATAGGCTAAGTAGAGTTTGATAGAGATTCAAAGCTAGTCACTAACATACTGCTCTAACACACAATGGCTAAACAGAACTATCAAAGAAGTCATCCTAAGTGGTGGTCTGACCTACCTACCTGACCTAGGACAACTGGACTAAGAACTCCTACTAGGCAAGGATTCCTATAGATTGGTCTATAAAAAGTCACATACTTTTTCATTTACCACATTTATTTTCTTCAATACTTTATACTCGTGCATGTAAAAAGGAGGGAGCTGAGCATATTGTGATGCAAGGAGAACAAGGCATCTCAGGTCCAGTCTCAGTACCTAGCAAGCTCTCACAAGGCGACACTAAATTCTTTTTCTTTCACTTAGATGTCACCCCCAATAAGACAAGGCATTGACCCCTAGTCTAACTCATCCCTAAGAACATACTAGGCCTTCGTAAGGCAATGATCATCTACTCTTGGAATTTCTCTTTTTTAACTTTTTATTTGGGGTTAGAACCACTTTTTACACACATGCGTATTTTATATATATATTATATATACTCATTGTTTATTCTCTTTTATTTAGCAAGCTTTCCTATATGTCTCACAACTAATAGGGATTCCTAGAAACAGCTACATTGTAGGCTAGTAGAATAAGATCACTACGACTACCCTAAAAAATAGCTCGTAAAGTGCTTAACAATGTCTTTACAGGAGACAGACAAGTGCTCCAACCTCCCAAGGCTCACCTAGCCTAATCACGGAGCTTCATGCATTGAATGATAGTTCCCAACAGAAGAAAAATTCCCCACATATGTATACATAGAAAGCATAAACGAAAATAACGTTATTACACGAGTGGTGATCATCAAGCCTCACTCACTACTCGATAATGAGACATTAAGGAGTGTTTGATAGGGTAATCAAATTTTTTCATAAACAACACAAACATGAAAATCTTTAAAATTTTTCAAATAGTGCATAAGCCACACGCCAAACCCAATGATACGCAATGTCTATTATAGCTCAAATGTGTCTAAAATCAAGCTCAAAATAGAGCATCAACATTATTCTAACATAAAAATCTTGAGTTTGAAACAAAGATTTCTTCATACCTCTAAAATATTTGATACATCAAGTGTCAACTTTGAAGCATTTGAAAACTTCCGCAATATTCAACGATCCTCTACAGAAAAATCCATACTCTTGTATGGGACCTTCCTTTCACATGACAAGAAATTGTATCCCATATCACATGTTTGTGTTTTTACTTTTTTAAAATCATAGAGGTTTTTCATGCTTTTAAAACTTAAAGTCAATTTGAAAGACTTATAATTTATAAATATTTCTGTAAGCTTTACACTTTTCAAAATTAAATCTTTAAAGCTTTTAGCCTCTGAATCTGCTCGCAATCGGAACAATTCAGCATCTTGACCATATTTCAGAATATGCCACCACTTATGCTAGCGTTTCAAAATATGATATCAAATCTCTACGTTTGTTGAGAATTCTGCCGACTTTCTTGCATTTTAGAAATGTCTTCGATCTACAGTGTTACAATATCGTCTTTTTACCACGATATGCACTTCGAACCTTATCCAAGAAGACTCTACTGTAGTGAGTAATTTAATGCGCTCCTTCACTCAGACAATCAACATTTATTGGACCCTTTTCTTCTATTTTTTCTTCCATAGGTCCTCTATCTCATACTTTGGACGAAGCCTTTCTTCATCAACCACAAGAGTGGCAACATCTTTCCACTTATTCATAATGATAAGGTTGATAGCTAATTGGATTTTTGCTCGGTGCAAAAGAGATGGGATGAATGTCAATGCCGCTTGCAACAATGTTTACAATATTCTCAAGAAAACTCCATCCTATATTCTACACCACTTTCCATGACAAATTTTTACAATGCAGTCCACACTTTCTTGAGGTATACAACCAAATATACTAGCTCATACTATTATTTGTGTGTTCATGACTTCCTAGCATGATACTTGTTTAATCACTAGAGAAAAACCATCCCTTCTATATTCAAGCTCCTTGATAATTCTCCACATGCCTTCTTCCATAAACTCCATTATGGAGTACATACCCTTCGAATCTTCAAAACGGATATTCTCTTCATATGAACTTGTTTTTTCATGCAATGTGCCCTAGCAAGAACTGGCTATGAAATAGAACTTCGTGCCCAATCATTCATGATTTGAGAAATATGCAATGTTGTTTCCATGGTATGCAATCAATCAAGTAATGCTTCACAAGAAGAATAATGGATGCACTGGAAAATAGTGCCTAGCCAATCTACATGTGCTTGAGCATCATGCAACATGCAAACACAATTTCTTGATTATTTAAGATCCTTATCCTCACCTCTCAACACTTAGCGAGAAAAAGTCGTAATCCACTCCTCCCACCCAAAATCTCCCCGTCACTCAAGAAAGATGATGGTCCTCAAGATCTTGACATAGAAAACAACCCATCTCACAACTGGTGGTGTTTTTCATGACCCTCAAGCTCACCCAATCACCTTTCCCACTCAATTAGAGGTTCCTAACTTGGTGGTGCATAATCCCAACTCTCGTGCGTGCAAGTACTATTCTTGCTCATTGAAGGTGCTCTCTTAAGTGCATGTGTAACTAAGTTTTACTACATATAGCTACAGCAGGCCTCATGTTGTACTAGTGCTCAACAATGGTGCAAAATGTGCATCAACCCAACCCTTGGCATGGAAGTTATTAAAAAGATAAGGAGATATGACCCTTGAGTGCAGTGCATCCAACAAGTGCAACATGAAGTTCTCTTGAAACCAAAATTCCCATGATGTGCAAAAGTCTCAACAAGAAATCATACATGTTCCACAATGTTCGATAGCCATCAACAAACTCTAACTTCAACCTATCCAAAAAAATACCAATCTCAACCAAGGCTATCAAATATCCACACTCGTAAAATCAAATAAAATGAAAATAACAAATCTTGAGCTAGAAAAATTTAAAAAATCCAACATGAAACAACAAAACAAGCAATCACGCAGACAACTAGGCTACCAAAAATAAAATCTATCTATAGTTTTACTAGGGTGTTTTCGGTTTTCACAAAAACATTTGACAATGCGTTAAGGAAGGATATCACCTAGACTTGTTGGCCACAAGAAGCTTATGCGTAGTAAGAGGCTCCCTCGAATGTAAACAGTTTACCAATAAAATAAAAATCCATTAACCGTACCCGCACCAAACAAAGAAATGGCCCTCTTTGGCCTAAGGAAATTAGACCATTTCATTGAAAAATAAGTTATGTTCTTGGCCTAACAAAATCAAACATTAAATACAATAGCAATGGCTCTCTTGGCCTAATAAAAATAAAGCCATAAAGCATACCATTCATTATCCTACTACTAAAAACAAACCCTTTGACCACACATAGACCATAGGGAAGCACAAAAATAGACCAAGGGAATGGGTTGCTCATGCCCTATACTAAATGCATCGAACTATTAGTTAACCCCCTATATAAATAATGAGGGATGTCCTATACATATGCCATTGAATGATCTTATGTGCCCATGACAGAATAGGAATATGGTTAATCGATATCTGGCTTGTAACCCATACGAACCACCGATGAACAAAACAGGATATGTTAATGAGAAATCCCCATAGTAGCACTAGACTAACATCAAGAGGCAAATTTAAAAGCCCCTCATGACCTTAGTTAAGAAATACATCCTGAACAAAGGCATAATGAGCTAGGGAATCTACAAAGTGATCCCATTGTCGAGGAATCAATTGGCAACTGACTGTCTCAATGATCTCAAGGGTGTCCAAGGTTGCACGATGGTACATCCTTAGAATGGTATCTCTCGAACTATAGATCCCATTCAATTGCTTGATCACTAACTACAAGTCACCTTTCACCGATAAAACCGGCGCATACCACCACATCTAGCTAGATTAAACCCCATAAAGAAGGTCTTGTATTTCCCCATGTTATTCGTAAAAATGGTTCCTAAATACACTCCCATTTTTAAAACCACTCAATGATGGGGATATTTTATGACAACCACAACACTGGCATGCTTAACAGGTCCTCCAAAAGCTCCATCAAAATACATTTTTTAGATCAAGGCTTCATTGATATAACATGCCATGGCAATCAACCTACTCATGTAACTTATGATAATCAAAGTCTAACCAAGTGAGAGGATGTAAAACATGTATAATCCCTCCTTCCTCATTGAACTCAATAGGGATGCTAGTAAGAACTCTATGACAATGGTGGTAGTAGACCTTAATGTCCCACATAAAAGGTTCATCTTACCACTCACTAACATGATAAACGTTACTCCAAATAACTTTGCCTTGGTTGGTAGCACTGCTCTAAATATGGATGATCAAGATAAGGAATGATTTTTATCCTCTAATAGTTGCTGAGAAATGTGCAATCACATCCACCATAGACTCTTTGTTTGGAATAAACAACGAAAAGAAACAAACTGCAAATAAAGGCTTAGACTAGGTTATGTATGCATAGTTATTAAAACCACGGTTGTTGAATGCCATGGTAACTTTCCAACTATCTCCACCTACCAATACCACCTACTGTAAGCCTAGAAAAGGCACTCATCCCCACACTCATTCTATCAATAATTATCAATCAATTGTACTTGCATTATGCTTGAATAATATTAGTTGTTCTTCTTTATCAATGCTTTTGCCCCATTATGATTGTCTATTTGCTCATCAGTGACCCTCCATAGAATGCATTCTCAATATTTTAACATGGTATCAGAGTAGATTTTAAGTTAGTGAGTCATCATGCCACTAATTGAGTCATTCCAGTTTGAATTTCTGGCTCCCTCCACTTTCCCATGAATCTCTCACCTACCTCCATAGCTACCCACCTTTAATGGAGGACTTGAATCTCCCTATCTAGGCCATTTCAACTCGTGGTTTCTTCTAAAAAAATACTCCTTGTTGTCTCCATGCTCTAGCATTGTGCCTTTAATCAGTCGTTGTTTTCTATGCCCTTTGCGGTTTGTATGGTTCAATCCACCTACATGCATCATGATGCTGATGAGCATCATAGGGCTTTGATATCCTATCTCTTGAGCTTCATTTCTATCAAGAAAGTTTTGGAAATGATCAAGTATTCAGTTCACAGGAGCTGAAAAACAAGGCTACCCCCAGAAACCCTAATGCAGACTCCATAGCCATCAACCTCAAAGCTTAATTTTTTCTTCATTTTCCTACTTCCTTTGGCTCAATAATGTCACTGACCCTCTGATCTACTACAACATTGATTTCCTAGCTAAGTTACCACTTTGAATCATCAAGAAAAAGATTCAACATCAAGTGCCAACTACATTGTATCTCTTAATACTAGTGTTGATTAACACTAATCCTCCTGTGTCCTTTGACACAATCAAATTCAACACTTCTATTGGACTATTCTCAATGTTTTTTTGCAACTCCAACATCAAATCAAGGAGGGGAAGACTCGGAATTGGATTTGCAAGATCTTAAAGATTCCAAGTTCAAGGGCATAATAAACACTTAATATCTCTTGATAATAATCACCTAGTGCTTCTTCGCACTTGTGCTTAACTGAAATTTCAATTTTTTAAAGCTGATTTACTACTGATCTTGCAATCTCAAAATGGGCAAGGACACACTAACATCCCGATTCAATGGTGTTGGATTCCATACATGGCAAACTAGGATCAAACAAATCCTAATGAAGAAAGGCTTGTGTTCAATCACAAGTGGTCAAGAGAAGAAAGCAAGGGAGCTACACTTTCAGTTGTATGTGATAAAAATGATGATAAGGCTCAAGCTACTATAAATCTCAAACTTGATGATAGCTACATTCATCATGTTGATGATTGTGAAAACTCTTACGTGACATGGGATCGATTAGAAACCTTATTTGGAGCTCATTCCAAATCCTCAAAATATGGTTCACTAATTGAATTTTTAAGGCTTGACATGCAAAGTAATACCTCACTTGCAACTCATTTGAATTATATGGAAAGCTTGTTGACACAACTTGCAGGAATCAACTTGAAGATGTATGAATACATTTTCATTGGAGTGCTTCTCAAAAGTATACCACCTGAGTTTGAGAATGTGTCTATCACATTAATCAACATGCCAAAGCTGAAACTTGTGGACATCAAAGCGTCTCTCCTAGAAGAGGAAAATTAGATCAAGAACAAGGGAGAAACAAGCATCCCAAGAGGAGACCAACAACTCCTCTATGTGAAAGGGAAGAAGAGCGTAGTCTGTGAATTTTGAAAGAAAACTTGGCATATTGAGAAAATTTTCTATGCTAAGAAAAGGTCTCAATGAGCATATCTTACGACATTCAAAGAAGATGAAGACAACATTGAAGGAGAAGGAGAAGAAGAACCCCAAGGCAAAAGGATAGGACTCACTAGTCCCTCTTTTGTAGCTCATTTTCTAATAGAAATTTTTAAAAGGTTAAGAATGTGGACTTGCCTAATGTTCCCACCATAAGCTCCTATACTCCTCATGTAACCTACACACACTTTAGCCTCTACACACTTAGTGGCGCCTTGTAACTACCTCTAGATTTGTATGCTTGTTTTTGTTTCTTCCATGTCTACACTTAGCAAGGTTCTACTCATGACAACCTTTGTATACTCGCTGTCTTTTCTGGTTGTGATTGAGGAGGGGTGTTGAGAAATGTGCAATCACATCCACCATAGCCTACTTGTTTGGAACAGACACGGCAAAGAAACAAACTACAAATAAAGCCTTAGACTAGGTTATGTATGCATGGTTATTAAAACCACAGTTGTTGAATACCATGGTCATTTTTCACCTATCTCCACCTACCAATACTACCTACTATAAGCCTATAAAAGGCACTCATCCCCACACTCATTCTATTAGTAAATATCAATTAGTTGTACTTGCATTATGCTTGGATAATATTAGTTGTTCTTTTTTGTCAAATGATTCTGCCTCATTATAATTGTCTATTTCCTCATCAGTGATCCTCCATAGCATGCATTCTCAATATTTTAACAATAGTCTTGGCACTTGAAGAGTACCCTGCCATGGCACCAACAGAGACTCGAACCGGCCAAGTAGAGGCTACTGAAAGGTGAGAAGGATCGAAGCTTGCACACGAGAGCTATGGCGGAGGAGTAAGAGCAAGAAAGAGAAAGACA
Source organism: Lygodium microphyllum (assembly GCF_053477565.2). NCBI lineage: Eukaryota > Viridiplantae > Streptophyta > Polypodiopsida > Schizaeales > Lygodiaceae > Lygodium > Lygodium microphyllum. The sequence goes on from NC_141155.1 coordinate 33,287,672, forward strand.
AGAAATGGGAACTCCAACAACCAAAATGTGTGACTGGGCCTTCATTTATTCAAACTGTCACTAAAAGAATAAAGAATAAGTAACGGTGATGGGTACCCACCACTTGCAGTGTGCACTGGCGAGTACTGTCAGTGTAGTAATACATGGGCTGCTAGGCGGAGGCGCCTTTACCCCCAAGAACCTCCCACTTAAAGGCTAATCTGTCCCATTGAGAGAGAAAAAAAAGAAAATACAGTACAACATGTACATATGTACAGCACGATGAGGAAAAAGACGTCATCTCATCCAATGCCCATCAATCTCCTGAGGAAGGCAAAGCGCTCAGTAGTGAGGCTCTTCGTGAGCAAGTCTGTAGGATTCTACTCAGTCAAAATCTTGACAAGGTCAATAGAGTTGTCCTCAATAACCATGCGAATAAAGTGATACCTCACCTCAATATGTTTTTTCTTCACATGGAAGACCGAATTCTTGGCCAACTGAATGGCACTCATAGAATCTGAATGCAGTGTAGGCATAGCATCTGTCATACCAAGTTCTGCAATCAAATGGCCTAACTAGATAGCCTCTTTGCAAGCCTCTGTGGCTGCAATATACTCGGTCTCTATAGTAGAAAGGGCCGTACACTTCTACACCCTAGACATCCAAGAGATAGCCCCTCTAGCATAGGTGAACACATAGCCAGAAGTGGACTTTCTACTATTTGCATGTCCTGCATAATAAGAGTCAATGTACCCCACGACTCCTGTATCCTGGCTACCATAACAAAGACACATATCTGTTGTGCCCTTCAGGTACCTCATGATACCCTTCACAACATCCCAATGTTTCTTTCCATGTGTAGCCATATAATGTGCCACAATCCCAACCCAAAAGAAATATTTGGACGGGTGACTATCATGGGGCATACATAAGACTATCCACGACTGATCATAGGGAATCTTGGCCATCTGCTTATCTATTTGCGAAAAATTGGCTTGTGAAACCTTCACATGAGAAGGTAATGGATAGAGCCAATAGGCCTAACATCTTGCATTCGAAAGTGCTCAAGGACTTTATGTACGTACTCCCTCTATGGTAGATAGAGGAGTCCCTGAGATCTATCGCACGTGATGCGCATCCCAAGTATATGAGAGGCATGTCCTAGATATTTCATCTCAAAGCTCTTCTTGAGCTGAGCCTTAAGAGCATCAAGCTCCTCATGAACAGTCCCTGCTAAAAGTTTATCATCCACATAGAGTACCAAAATCAGTAAAGAACCGTCACGAGATTTCTTTGTGTACCACCACAGATCCATAGCACTGCGGTTGTAGCCCTGTGATTGCATGAATGAATCAAACTTATGGTACCATTCCCTAGGTGCCTGCTTTAAGTCATATAGACTCTTCTTTATCTTGCACACTAGGTGTTTCCTGCGAGGGTCTACAAAGCCCTTAGGCTGCTCCATGTAAATCTCATCATGCAAGTCCCCATGTAGAAAAGCCGTCTTGACATCCATCTCGTAATGGCTTTTCATCCATCTGGTACAAGTCCAGGTCAAGGTATGCAACCAAGGCCAAGACTAAGCATAGAGTAGTCATCTTGACCACAGGAGAAAGTACTTCATCAAAGTCAACACCATGCTCTTGCTTAAAACCCTTAGCAACCAATCGAGCCTTGTATGCAGGCTTGTGGTGTCCAAGGATACTTTTCAACTTGTACACCCACTTGCATGGCAAAGCCTTTTTACCTTGAGGCAAAGAAACCAAATCCCAAGTCCTCTTATGCAACGAGTCAAGCTCAGACTGCATAGCCCTCTCATAAGAGTGACAATCACCCTTGCGCATAGCCTCATTATAAGTAAGAGGCTCTCTTGAATCTGTAACTAGTACATAATCCATAGAGGGTGCAAAATGGTTAGGAGGTCATCTATCTCTAGTAGAACGCCTCAATCCATACTCTACTACCCGACCGACATCCTGTCTAACATCAACATGTCTAACATATGGGCCATGAGCATCAGGTGATGCTTCACATTGTCTAGCTGGACCCGATGTCTTGGTAGGTGTCCTAGGGTTTTACCTCCCTTTTGAAGTCAACGAAGCCATCAAATTTGGGTTCCGAGTAGTAGAGAGGAAGCTGTTAATTTTGATGCATGTTTTTGGTCTACGGGGGAGCTCCAAGAGATCTAATACCTAAATATTGCTTTTGAGTAGTGCCAGACAAGGGATTCCAAGTTATGTCAATACATATTGATTCGATTCATTGTGCTTTGTCTTTATTGTGTTTACCTCTTGTCTGGCACTTTTTCTTCTCTTCCATCTCCTATCTCTACTACCTTCTATCTCTGATCCCTGGTGGATACGACCTTTCGACAAAAACCCCTTTCACAGCGGTGGTGTTCATTCGCGTTTTTTACAAACCAAATTTCTACCACAAAATTTCGCCAAAACCCCTATCAAGAGCCTTACACATAGCTTAAACCCTACATCTTATCACTTTGGGTTTACTCTTCAAACACTAGGTATGCTACATTGCTTCTCGGTGATCCGAGTTTTTTACAAACCAGATTTCTACCACAAAATTTGGCCAAAACCCCTATCAAGAGCCTTACCATATCACTTTGGGTTTACTCTTCAAGCACTAGGTATGATACATTGCTTCTCCATTATGATAACTCTAGCAAATGGGGGGAACAAGTTCTTAGGAGGGATGTCAATGTAAAGGGTAAAAGAGATGATTATCTTAGTGAAGATGGAAATGGATTACCCCTAGGAGTTGAGTGAGTGCATAGATTTTTCAAAGGACTAGCCTTCAACTACACGTGGGTTCCGCCTGCATCATGTTGTGTTGTTTCCACTATAGAGGCTGAATAGGTAGCTACATCTTTAGGGGCTTGAGAGCTAGTATGTCTTTGATAAATTCTATCAAATATTTGCCATTCTCCTCTCTCCAGCATACCACTTTGATGTGATAACCAAAGTTCTATTAGTTTTTCTAAAGACTATGTTCAACATAACAAGTCTAAATATATTGTAGTGCATTATCATTATGTTTGATATGAAGTAAAGAAAGGGATGATCATGATTGAACATTGTCCAAGTGACTAGATGACTATATATATATTCACCAAGGACTCAATGAGGCATGCTTCACTTTTGTGTGCTCAGAACTTGGAGTTGTCTCAACTTCAATCTTTGGGAATTAATCTACTATGACATTGTAGTCCCATTGTATATACTTAGGCACCATACAGTTCACATATGCACATACACATGAGACCTCTTGGTCATCCTTTTACATACATATTTAGTTTCACTTCACATGTAGGGATTCACTTTACAAGCACACAATAATCCTTCTTGATCATGTTCATACATTTGTATATAGGAGCAAATCTTCTGTAGTAGCCCACATGGCCAAGAAATCCTCTCAATTGCTTGAGGTTTGTTCGTTCTGCCAAGGCGGCAATCTTCTCAATCTTTGCAAGGTCTATTGCAATCCCTTGTGCAGAGACAATATGGCCCAAAAGAACTCCTAATGAGATGCCAAAGACACATTTGTCAAGGTTGAGAGAAATCTCATACTCTTGGCATCTATCAAAACATTGCTCTAGGTGCCCCCAATACTCGCAGATCAAACTATAGACACAAAAGTCATCAAGATACACCTCAATGAAATCATGAAGATGATTCTGGAAGGCAGCCATCATTACTCGTTGGAAGGTGGCAAGAGCATTACATAGCTCAAATGGCATCACTCTATAGGCATAGGTCCCCCATTCTGTGGTGAAGGTTGTTTTGGATTGGTCCTCTTCTACGATTTGGACTTGGTTATATCCACTGAATCCATCCAAGAGGGAATAGAGCTCATGGCCTGCCACTGTATCCAATAGTTGGTCTGTAAAAGGGAAAGGGAAATGATCCTTTTTCATCTTTGAATTGAGCTTTCGAAAGTCGACACATATTCAAAGTTTCCCTTTCTTCTTGGGTACTACCAGAATGGGTGAGACCCATTCACTATTAGCCATGGGATAAATGAACTCGGCTTCAAGAAGTTTCAATAATTCAGTCTTTACCAATGCAGAGTAATTAGGATACATGCGCCTTTGTCTTTGCCTTACAGGTTTGGCATCAAGCTCTAGGTCAATGTGATGTTAGCATACAGTGGGATCAATCGCCTTTAGGCCTTTATACGACCAAGCAAACACGTCTAAGTTCTCCTTTAATAAGTCTCGCAGGACCACTAGTTCTCTCTGGAAGATTGAGACCCACTTTGTGACATTCAATACCATCAGTATCCAAAAAAGTTACTTGTCTTTCACCTTCCACTTCGCGGATAAATGTCCCATGGATTGCTTCTAGATAGAGGTTTGACTCTTTCAAGGGAGTAGTGTCATTGTCTGATGTTCCACTAGAACCAGTGTCCTCCTTTTGAATAGATGAATCATTTTTCTATTGAGGTTGCTAAAAGGGTATCAGAGCTTTGTTTGCTTCTCTGTGAGTGGTGATTTCTTCTGGACTTAGGGATTCATCTTCAAAGGATGCGTCCAAGAATGTCACATAGCACATGCCTTCTAGAAGCCGAGGCTTTAATAGCTCTGACTTCTATTGGCAGGGAGCATCATCATCATCTTTTCTCTGGACTAAATGGTCAGGGCGACAGGAGCCACTAATGAACTTACGTTTTATGCCTTTAATCCATTGCTTATGCAGATTCTGCATAATTTGTGGTCCATTGATCAACCCAAATGGAACCATGGTCATTCCATCCAACACCTTGAGATCTTCGGACTCTAAGGTCTCTGTAGGGACATCAACAAGATCATCCACTATCAAAGGAAATTCCTCATCTACACTTTCATAACATGCTTCGTTTTCTTCCTCATCATTTTCATCCTCTTTCTCTAGAGGCTCTATATTTTCTTCTGTAAAGGCTCTATAGGAGAAGAACAGATCTTCTGCCTCCTCTGTGTCTGCTTCTGCTTTTGCTTTTGTCTCTGTTATAGTCACTGTCTCTGTGACTGTCTGTGGTTCTGTCTCTGCTCTGTATCAGCTCTGTCTTTGTTGTGTTACTCCTTCTATGACTGCCTCTGTCTCTATCTCTGCTTTGTATTTGTTCGGTCTCTATTCTGTCTATGGGACTGTCATGTAACAGGGAGAAGAGTACACCCATGCCTCTATCTGGCTTTCAGAGGTAATTTAAGAAGTTAATTCTAGTTGAGGCAGGAGGTATTCTCCCATGGAAAAAGACTTTGCTTCCTTTCGTAGTTGGCTTACAGTGCCCATTGTTAGGGACTGTGCCTCTGTTTTCTTGGGAAAGATCTATTTAACAGCCTCTTCGTCTCTTGATATAGCATCTATTACCTCATTGGAGGAGTCAGTTATGACTTCGAGGGATGTGGATCCATTGCCTTTTTGTGATCCATACAGCTTCAACATCACTTTTTTGGGTCCTCTGCCTAGGGTTAGGATTCCTTTGAACCAATCCGTCCTGGCTCTTGCTTCAAAAAGCCAAGGCCTTCCCAACAGCAGAGGGTATGAGGTCCCATAAGAATTTGGTTTGACCACCAGATATGTCAGCCAATAGTCTCTTCCTGCAAGGGTTGTTTTTACATATGGGAGGATGCCCAATGGTTTAATTTTGCTTTGGTCTGCCAATCTGATAAGCCACTGTGTAGGTTGAATTCCTTGCAACCCTAAGTCTTTCATTGTCACATCCATCATTATGTTTACTGATGAGCCTCCATCGCACCAAGTCATAATCTTTGATAGGATCCACAGGCTTCTCTAGCCTGCCGGGGAATGGACCTACACCCATTTTCATCTTTCCTTTTTCTTCTAACAATGGCAACGTTGGCACTTCCTCTGTTTCTGGAAGTGCTTCTCTATCGTCTATCTCCTGGACCTCTGGTCTTGTTTCTGGGACTGTCTATGTGACTCTCTCTGGCACTACAATGCTCTGTACTGCACTGTTTTGTCCTGTACTGCTCTATTTCTCTATTGGCAGGTTGAACTTCACAGTCTTGGCAGGAGAATTATTTTTGTTCTAAACAACTAGTTCATTCTTCTTGGCACGCGTGACAGCAGCAACTTCCAACTCTACCAAATTGGAGGCAGGCTCTTGTACCTTCTATTGGCCATCAGTACCATTGCCCTTTATAGGGGTTGGACTTGGACAATCCTTTGTAGTGTGGCCTTCACCTTTGCATTGGCTATATAAGGGCTTGTAATCCAGAGATTGTCTAAGGTTTGGACAATTCGAGGAGATATGACCCTTTTCTCCACACCTATAACATTCCACCTCTGATCTCTGACCACCGCCGCCAGACAGCCGTCCTCTGTAACTTTGAGAGGAAAACCTCCTTGGACCAAGATTAGGACCAAACTCCCTAGGCTTTGGTCCAATATCCTATGTTATCATTTTGGATTCTAGCAAGTTGAATCTTGCATTTTCATCCTTCTGTCTTCGTTCGTGCATCTCTTTCATAGAGCAAATATCCTCTGTATGGTTCTTCCGCAAACAGTAGGAACAGAAGGCTCCAGGAATGGTTTGTTTTTGGGTACATTTAGTGGCTAAATGTCCCACTTGATGACACTTTATGCACCATGTGTTAGAGCGCATCACATCTCTTCCAGCTCCCGTAGGGGTGGATATATTGGTGGTATTCACCTTCAGCATCTCTAGCTACTCTGTAATCACATCCACAAGCTCTTTCTTGATACTTGCAACTGAGTTGGATAAGTAGTCCTTCAGATTTTCACCTCCTAAAGTACATGTAGTAGGGTTTTGGGAAGCTTCTGTAATTACTGCATACACTGGTTGGGTTGATCCAGAAGGTCCTCTGTTCTGGTTCTGATTCAAAGCTCCTACTGAGACTTGGGATTATTGATTTCAATTGGTAGGATTCCACTATTGTTGAGTCGCCATTGGAGGAACTGTTTGAGGCCATTGTTGTTGTGGTTAAACCATCATTTGAGGCACTGTCGTATGTGGTGACCACAATGGATTAGGTACATATTACTGTGGCATTGTTTGCATCTGGGGATAGGGGTAGGGAACTGTCCTTGGGACTGCATTTGGTGGGTATACTATTCCTCGCATGGTAGGAGATAAGACTCCTCTTCCTAGAGTCATTGACAGCCTTGCTTCAACTTCCTCGTACAATCTTGCACCTTCCACTGCAGCTTGAAGATTGACTGGTCTTCTCAATTCCACGAACTTGCAAACTTCTGGTTGTAGGCCTTTAAGAAACACTCCTTTCTGAATGCCTTCATCCAAATGATGGTTAGTCCATCTCTTCAAGATGGATTCCATTCGCGAGACATAAGCTTCTAATCTTTCTCTAGAGGAATGACTTAGGTTCATGAACTCCTCTTGCATCCGCTCTTCAAAACCTTCACGCCTGAATTTAGTGAGGAAGGCCAACTTCAGGTTGTGCCATGTGCTAAAAGTTCATGCTGCTTGTCTCTCATACCACTGAAACGCTGTGCCCTTGAAAGTGGCGCGGAATATTGCTAACCAATGCTCATGGGTTCTGGCATTGTTAGCCACACATGCTACCATGAACTCTACTACATGAAGATCAGGGTCTTCATTGCACTCTCCCTTAAAAGTTGGCAATGGGACTACATTTGCTGGCCTGTCATCAATATTTCTAGGATGAATCTAGCTAGAAAGGGGACCTTGAGTCGCCATGGGGCCTTCTGTAAAGAGTGCTTTTAGGGTGTCAAAGGAGGCTTCTACTGCGAGCTCGTTCTCAGCCTTGATTTTTGCATTCTCTCTTCTCACGTACCTCTGGACTCGTTCTAACACTTGTCTCTTGATTGTGTCATTCATCAGGGGCTTGGATCCAACCAGTTGGTCTGTACTCAACAGGATAGAATCAGAGAGGGCTTTCGTCTCTGGGAGATTCTCTGGCCAACATCTCCTCTACTTCCTTCTTTTCAACATCTCTGAATTCAGCTTTCAAACCACTACAGAGGGGGAGATATTCCATTCCGAAAGTATCAAAACTCATTCTTCTTAGGATTGTTGTTGTGCCATTATAATAATGCCAGCTTCTGAGGGTTTCAACAGTATATATTGTGAAAAACACTATGTCTACCAACTTCCAGTGGGTTGCTAATTGGACAAATAGAAGATTATCAGTGCACCAAGCACCCCACGTATCTTGCTGTTGAGCATCCACGAACAAATTTCAACTCTTTTCCTTCTTGTTTTCATGAACGCCCACAGACCACGACCCCTGAAGCTTCTTCACAATCTCCCACTTGATGATGTTTGGAAACTTCTCAATGAATACCAAATCTTCCATGGATGCTCATTCTCTCTGTTTTTGCCCTTAAGTTTGCTTCCAAACAATTTTCCACCAAGATGCAAGTTTTTGCTGCTTCAATAGGAAGAAGAAACAATCCACCACATGGTGCATGCATCATGATGGTAATACGTTTCCGCCATTGTGGGATGAACTTCTTGGAAAAAGTGGCTTTGATAATAAGAATATCCAACTCTTCAGTGGAAGAAGGAACTTTGCAAACATCCATTGAATTCTCCTCTTCTTGGCAATGCCATTTCCTTCATTTTCAGCCTCTTCTTATGCTTGTTGATGTTAAGATTTCCCAGTTGCGCACCAAAAACATGGAGCCCCAAGAGGAACACCAAGGAAAAAGGGATTCTAATCCAAGAAAATCTATCTTGTAACATCAACAAGCTTTCATTTCATTCTTTTGATAACCAAAATAAAGAAAATAGCAATTCTTCACACAACATCATAGTAGATATCTCCCACGGATTTGATAGAATCAATCATAATCTTCAATATCTTCATAAAATATATAAATAGAACAAGGAACACAAAATAATACACCATTTTTGAATGGAAATCAATCACATAGTATTCATCTTCAATGTCTTCATAGTTCTCTCTCTCAATCTCTCATATACAGTTACACTGTTTTTATAGATTTTGCTATCTCTAACTCTCTCTCTCTCTCTCTCTCTATCAATAGTACATCATCTCCTCACTAAAATACTCTATAATCACTCTCAATAATCCTTCGTAGGTCATGGATGCACCTCCAAAGAGGTATCTTTGATGTGAAGAGGCACCAAAGCCAGTACAGTGTCTCTTTTCACAGCTCACTACTGTCACTGTCACTCCAGTCTTCTCTTCAGTCCTTCAGCAGTTGCTTCTTCCATTTGTTTTAGCTCTTTTGAAATTAGATTCATCCTTTCCAAAAGTTTAAAAACTTTTCCAAATTCACAAGTACATTCTACATAACACTTGCAGAAGATCTACAGAGCAGGAACATAGCGGATACAGAACAAATACAGAGGCTCTACAGAAGGTTGACAGAGGGTTACAGAAGGTCATCAAAGAATAGTAAATCCTCATAACTCATACTAAAACCATTCCAAACTATAAAAAACTATTCAATAAGCTTTCTAAATATTTCAATCTTCATCAATCATCAATCCATGCTTCATACATAAGAAAATCAGAACAAAACAGAAGCTATATGGAAGGTATCAGAACCAATCATAACCTCAATAGAACCTTATCAGATCATAACATAGCCTCATATTTCTACTAAAAATCATCATGAGCTTCCAAAAAATAATCAATATCATCCAAAAAACTCTCGAACACTTCCATTAACAACCATACATCACTCTAAAACCATAAAAAATCCATCATTCAGACCTTAAAAATAACAAAAATCAGTCAAAAATTCAATCTTTTTCCACTCTCAACTTCCTTGTCCTTGCTTGATGGTTGGACAAAGAGTCTATCAAATGTATTACATGTACCATCCATCACAAAGAATTTAGCATCTATTAGTCAAGTGGTAGAGCAAGAGTTGTAGGCTTAGTTTAATGTAGAATGCTACTTTGTGAAATATTTTAATGATAAGTGTAGGTCGATTGCAAAAGAAAGTAGAGTTGGTCACACGCTTATCTTAGATGCTGAAACTCTTGCTATGAATATTGCTATATATGTTAAAGGTAAAGAAGTGTGGCTATATACATTGAAATATGACACAAATGTATTGGACATGCAAATGTGTAAGGGCTAAAATTAATACAATCCAAAGGATTGGTTATAGGGTTACCTGCTTTTAGAGTTGCAAAATTTTATAAAGTATGTTAAGTATGTCAATTTGGTAAGTAGGTAAGACAAGCTTCTTCAGATGATAAAGATGTGAGAGATACTTGATGTTTTATAAATAGATGTTTGGGGACCTATAGAAAACATCTCTTGGTGGTAGCAAATATTTTGTCACATTCATTGATGATTGTTCAAGAAAGTTGTGGGTATATTTTATGAAGGAAAATAGTGATGTATTTGAGCACTTCAAAAATATCAAGGCTATTGTTGAAATAGAAATAAATTTGAAAGTCAAGTGCTTGAGGTCAAATGGGGGGGGAGACTCTCTTTCTAATGAGCTTAGGGACTTCTTGAGATTTGGGATAAAGGCACAATTTACTTGCAGGTATATCCCACAATAAAATGGGGACTGCAAAAAGAAAAAGAGGCATATTGCAAACATCACACGGGCATTGATGTGGCTGAAAAGAATATTTCAAAATATTTTTTGTTTGAAGCTATTCCAAAATATTTTTTGTTTGAATCTATTTATATTGTTCTCTATAGTATGAAGTGTACTTTACATACAAGATGCTCAATGTGTGACACTTAAAATTGTTTGGTTGTATTGTATATGCTCATGTGCTAGATGAGTTGTGAAAAAAACTTCATTCAAAGGCTTAAAAATATACTTTTATTGGATAGTCCTTAGAGTAGAAAGGATATCATTGTTATAACATTGTGAGAGGTGAGTTTAAAGTGAGGAGAGATATTTTTTTTTACGAGGTGAGTAGTTGATATGCATCTAGTGGTGATGCATTAGATGATGATAATTATATGCAGAAAGAAAAGCAAGAATCATGGAGCCTTAGGGAACAAAAAACATCATCTGGTACTACATCTATAATTAGCCCTTAGTTTGGGAGATTAAGGACCATTCCAACATCTTTAGGTACATCTACTAGTGTTGCAAGTAAAGACAAAGGGAAGAAGAAAGTATCAAATGGTAATGATGAATCCACTAGTCATTCAGGGTTTAATGAAGATTCTAGTTGTTCAGAGAGTTTGGATAATGAGCTTGGTATTCCTTTACTTAAAACACCAAGTGTATAAAGAGAGCACATGGTAATGTAAAGACTTCATTAAATGATCATTGAGTGATATGCAAGTCTAGCAGGGTCAAGTACACTATTAAAGATTTGGTTTTGAAGGTTATATAGCTCACCATTATGCTTATATAATAAAAGTGGTTGAGGATTTTGAGCCCACTTACTTTGAGGATACTATTGGTCATGCTCATTGGGATGTAGCAATGAATGAGGACATGGTTGCATTAGAAGCCAATAAGACTTGGGATCTGTACCATTGCCTAAGGGAAAGAAAGCTATTGGCTAGAAGTGGGCCTAAAAACTTAAGTATAATGTAGATGGTTCCATTAGTAGGTATAAGAGAATGCTGGCTGCAACAGGCTATGCTAGAAAATATGGCATAGATTATGAAGAGACATTTAGTCTAGTTTCTAGGATGGTAACTCTTAGATATGTGATTGCTTCGGCAATAGCGAAAGGTCGGATTTTATAACACATGGATGTCAAGAATGTCTTCTTGTATAGTGAATTGCAAAAAGAGGTGTATATGGAGCAACCAGTAAGTTATGAGAATTTAGAGCATCCCATAGATGTGTGTAAGTTAAAGAAAGTGCGCAATGGACTAAAACAAACACCTAGAGCACAGTCTAACAAGATTGGAGAGTATTGTGTCAATATTAGTTTTTATATTTTTGATGATGGTCTTATCAGTCAATTTATGTATATGGCTTATTGATGCTTCACATATCAGTCAATTTATGAAGATGCCTAAAAGCCTCATTTGGATGCAATTAGAGATGCAAATTGAGATATGTGAAGTCCACGTTGCATATGGAATTTTTTATATGGGTGTTTGGATACACAGAAGGAGACAAGACCAATAGCATATCTGACAGAAGATCTACCAATGGATTCATGTTTTCTCTTGGTAGTGCAGTAGTTACATGAAGCAACAAAAAGAAATCTAGGTTTTCTTTATCAAGTATAGTGGTTGAGTATAGAGGTGTTGTTATAGTAGTATGTGAGGTGGTATAGCTACAAAAGTTGTTGGGTGATTTGGATATGCAAGCAGATGGTCCAATTGTTATTCACTGTGGCAACATGAGTAGCACACAAGTAGCTTGGAACCTGTTGTTCCATGCTAGGACAAAACACATTAGGATGCATTACCAAATTGTGTGAGAGAGAAGGTACGGTGTAGAGAGCTTTGAGAATTTTGAAGCTTACTTGGAGTTGCAAAGATATAATTGAGATTGAGGGACGGGGGGTGTTGAGATGGCAAGCTCAACATGTGCGGACATGGATGATAGAGTGCTTAATTAGATGGTCCACACCTCTACAGTTAGCACATCAGTGGTCATTACTCTCCTCACATGGCCAGTGACTTACCACTTATTATAATTATTTTGTTGTACCTACCTATATATGGTAAAGTTATAGTGCCAATCAATTATACACTATTTGACTTAGTAGGCCAATGTTCTTTATGTTGTATCTTATCTATACTTTGTGTAGATTTTATTGTGTGTGAAAGAATTTTAAAAAAAATTAAGAAGATGTTTTGGCCTCCATCTCTACTCTTGTGTTTGTGAGTGAGCTTCCTCTTATAGGTATGGTGTGTGTTTGCTATAGCATCTCATGCAAGTCTCCTCATTCTTGTGGAGTTCTATAGCAATCCCATCTCCTAAAATGACATGGCCTAACAAAACAACATATTTTACAATAAAAACACACTTGATGGGGTTAAGAATGAGACTTAGTCCTTGTAATCTCATTAAGCATAGTCGGAGATGATGCACGTGTAGGAGTGCTATGCCAATGACATATAAGTAATCTAGAAATAGTCTCATGAAGCCGGCTTAGTAGGGCCCAAGATTTCTTGCATGTCCCATTGAAAAGATACTAGAGTATTCTTCAAGTAGAAGCACATCAAAGTATAGACAAAAACTCCCCACAGTCTTGGATTGATCTTCAGGAGCAAGTTAGACCTGATTGTATTTGCTGAAGCCATCCAAAAATTCCAAGACTGAGCACATAATTCCAAGAGACCGCACTCTCTACTAATTTACCATGTTGACAATAAAGAAGGATATTTCCCAATTCATTAACTCAAAATCTTGATAAGTTTCCAATATGATAATGTTGTCTCTTGAGTCATTATCAAGTAAAACATTGCTAGATACTCAATCCTTGAACCAAAGAGAAATCACAAGAATAGTGAAGACATAAGATATTTGAGTAGTGAATAAGAAATTTGGACTTAGCCCCATCGAAGATATAACATACCTGACTAGTGAATAAGAGATTTCCTATGTGAATTACATTTTAGGTATAAAATAGCATAAGTACTTAATTGCATACACATGAACATAGGAAAAATGTTAAATTCTATAAGTGAAAAGGTCATACCATGCATGAAAATACTCCCAAATATTTAAAAGATGTTTTTATTTAATTTATAAACTACTAAATTATTCTTACCTTATTTAATTTATTCTAATTTAGAGGATTTAATCTAATTTAATTTTTTTGTTTTAAATTAATTTAAATTAATATTATTTTATTTATTATTATTATTTATGATTTATTTAATTAAATATAATAATTTTTCTTGATTTATTTCTAAATCTATTAGTTTTTAAATTTTAACATAGCTTATTAATCGTTTTTATATTATTATTAATATTTATATCTATTATTATTTTTTCATTAATTCTTATATTTATTAATTTTTTCTTATTATTTCAAATTATTTTATTTTAAAGAAAATTTTTAAAAGGAAAAAAATAATAAAATTATTAATAAAAACAAAATGAATAACAATATTGTTCAACATTTAAAAAGAAGGGTTTTAAGTAAGGTCTAAGCCTTGGTGGGGGGGGGGGGGAGGGGATGTGGGGCGCTAAAAAATGGGTGCCTAATGACCCCCCTTAAGAAAACAAGAAAATACTTTCCCCTTCAAATAATCAAAACTCTCTCTCTCTCTCTCTCTCTCTCTCTCTCTCTCTCTCTCATTTGAAATATGTAGAAGGTGAGGATAGCTTTATGAGAGGAGAGAGAAGAAGGTGGAGATGAGACAATATGAGAGTGAGACTTGAAAAAAGTGAATGTGATGAGAGAGAGAGAGAGAGAGAGAGAGAGAGAGAGAGAGAGAGAGAGAGAGGGAGGGAGGAGAAGATGAAGGTGAGAAAATGTGTGAGTGAGAGAGAAAGTGAATGTGAGGAGAGAGAGAGAGAGAGAGAGAAAGAGAGAGAGAGAGAGAGAGAGAGAGAGAGAGAGAGAGAGAGAGAGAGAGAGAGAGAGAGAGAGAGAGAGAGAGAGAGAGAGAGAAAAGAGAAGAAGTTGGAGGTGGGAGACTTTTAGTGTGGAGTTAAAGAAGGACAGAGAGAGAGAGAGAGAGAGAGAGAGTAGAAAGAAAGACAGAATGTGAAGGGAGAGAAAGAGGGATGTGAAAGAGAAAAAGAAGAGAGAGGAAGAGAAAATGTGAAGAGAGAGAAAGAGGGGAGAGAAGAAGAAAGAAGTGAAAGGAGGAAATGTGTGAGAGATAAAAACATAATTGAGGAGAAGAAAAAAAGTGAAGAGAAAGAAAGAGAGATGAGAGAGAGAGAGAGAGAGAGGAGAAAGAGAGAGAGAATGTGGAGGGAGAAGAGAGAGAGAGATGAGAGGAGAAAGAAAAAGAGAATGTGGGAAGAGAGAGAGAGAGAGAGGATAAAGAAAGAATGTGGGGGGAGAGAGAGGAGAAAGAAAGAGAGAATGTGAGGGGAGAGAGAGAGAGAGGAGACAAGAAAGAAAGAGAGAATGTGAAGAGAGAGAAAAAGGAGAGAGAAGAAAGAAGTGAGAAAAGGGGAGAGTGTGAGAAAGAGAGAGAAAGAGGGGAGAAGAAAGAAGTGAGTGGGAGTGTGTGTGAGAGAGAGAAACATGAGAGAGAAGAAGAAATAAATTGTGAATGAGAAGAGAGAGAAACCTATCTTTAGAATCAGCCCTGATGCTCATTGTACAACTTACTCACAAGCAAGAATATTTAGGCTCTCAAGTTTTTAAAACCTTTGAAAGTCAACAAAGTGGATTCTTTGTGCGAGAAGTTGATGGGGACGCCTGTCCTTTTCGGGCGTTTCATTAATTTAGTGTGTACATGGGTGATTCCATAGCGGGTGATTCCGCAAAATGCATATTAAATTAATAAACATTTATGAGTTTAGAGTGCGCACTCGTAATAAATTAAGGTTAGGATTTATTTCTAACCAGTTGATTTATTTATGTAGCTGAAGATTGCTAGGTATTCACTTTTGTCGGTTTAATTGTATTATTTTACTAACGATTGTGAATGCTTCAGTTGATGTGTAGAGATAGCAGCAGTGGCAGAGGAAAGCATTGGAGTTTAGCGAGTATTCGACCTATGGATTATATTTTGATAGGCGCCACGCCTATATTTTGTTATGTCTATTGAGGCATCGATTATTTATTATTATTTTGTATGCGCCTATGCGCACGGATATGTTATTTCTATTTGGACACTGTATTGGGCGTGCCAGACTCTTTGGGCACCGTCCATTAGCTTTATTCCTATTTTTGTAAAAGCAAACTCAAAAGCTAAAAGCTTGATATATTTTTGTAAATTGGGCTATTATTGAGCATGAAGAAGAAATGTACATAAAATACATGCTTTGTGAAGCGCTCACACAAGGCATGGGAGGAGATTGAACCCAATTGGTCTCTTGCTTCTTGTCGTTCATGCTTTTTACCTTGTAACTTGTGCAAAAAGTAGAGTTCATTGTTCTTGGGGACCTTCCGGGATTCACTACGTGAGCATACAGCGACCGATCTGCGCAACAGTGGTATCAGAGCGGAGCTGAGATCAAGAGCTTCCAATCGCTATCCATCTCGTGCGAAGGCGGAGCCCCTGGAACGATCGGGCTTTACGGTCAATCTCATCGCGAACCGTAGATACAAGCAGACTTTTGGCGATCAAGAACCCTTGTTTCTGTCATCAGATCGCGAAGGACCGGGCTGTACAGGCGGAGGACCACTCCTTCATCTCCATCAACAAGTCGTGGATAAACAGAGTAATTTCTTTTCATTAAGCTTCAAAGCTTAAGATTAATAGTCAATAAGCTTGATTAGAAGCTTAAGAAAGCTTCAATTCAACAAATCGTTGGCAAGCGGCAGCATCCGGAGAATCGCGGCGAAAAAAAAACGCCCTCCCCCCCACGAATTCGACGTTTTCTGCCATAAGCCCCCCCCCCCCCCCCCCCACTAAGCTTAATCCACTAAGCTTACTCAAATCAAGTAAGACAAGTCATCTCTCTCTCTGCAAGTCAAGAACTGCAGGTCCTACACCTCAAAAATCAAGTTCTGCAAGTAATCTGTGATCAAGTTCTGCAAGTTCATTAAGTCGGCTAAGTTCTGCAAGTCTGCAACTCTGCAAGTCACATAAGTCTGCAACTCTGCAAGTCAGACTAGTCAACTGGAGTTAGAACTGACTTGTGCTCAAAACTCCTAGAAGGGCTGTTCCTATGCAGAAACTCCGAACTGCAAAGTTGTTCGTTGGAAGGTACTCTACCCATACGCAGGTTTGCTGAAGCATTTTCAGCATACGAAGAAGGAAAAATCGGAGATTTTCTGAACATTGAGAAAGAAATACCCAAAAACACATAAGCCTTGTAACCCCGAATTTGAGCTACGCTCATCCCGGTAACCTGATTTTGAGTGAGAAAGGTCTTTTGAGTTTTTCAGGATGACGGAACCACATATGGATGATCTTATGGCTGAAGACGACCTACCTGAGCCTACGATGGAGCAAAAGCTGGACTTAATCATGATGCAATTGAAAGAAGAACGAAGGGCTAGGCAAGCATTGCAAGCGCAACTGGCAAAATTACAAAGAGCGTCTACCGACAAAGAAGAACCTCAAGCCGAAGATTTGATTCGACGTACCATCGACGCCACTCTTGAAGCTCAAACCATTCACAAGGAATCAAAGATAAGTAAACGAAGTTTCAAATTTCGTACTTTTAATGGCATACAAGAAGGAAAGACTGTTCTAGCATTCATTAGTCAGTTTGATGACTATTTCCATGAGGAAATCTATGCAGAAAAAGATAAAATCAAGTGTGTTACTAATCATTTGGTAGACAGAGCATCACTTTGGTGGACTGTAGTACGCAAGAGCATAGAATGTCCTGCTACTTGGGAAGATTTGAAGAAGAAGTTTATGCAGAATTTCCTTCCACCGCAATTTCATGAGAAAGCTATCAAGCAATGGGATCTACTCCAGCAACGGGATCGTGAGCCTATACTTCAATATAAAATGGTGATGGGCCAAAGAGCACAATATTTTTACAAAATCTAGCCGTTATCTTTTATTATCAATAGCCATAAGCTATGATTTTTACAAGTAAGGGATATTTACAAATGGCATACGTTTACAAGTAGAGATACATCAGTATCGATAGGATAGGTTGGATACTATGTACAACTTCCAAAACATGATATCATTATATCTCTCTTTTTTAGGAATGGATATCAGTTTTATTCATGTAGAAAAAAGTAGACCAATTGTTGTCTATATCTAGAGACCTATAATGTGGAAATGGCAAATTTGAAAAACCATGGATATAGTAATCTCGATACTTGTGATGTCCTTGGATTATAATCTTGTTGGTTACACTTGAAATTTTGCAAACCTCTTTGTAACATGTGAGACATTGAACAATCGAGGTAGCACTTGGAGTGAGCTGTGCATGGACAAGCGCAGAGCATCTTGCGAATTGAATCCTAGATGATGAAGAGACGTTCGCCCTTGTTGAGAGCGTTGCTCCTGCCCACATATAGAGTTTTTCTAAGAAGGAGGAGGTAATCGATGATTATGCTTTGGCCATGCTCAGTTGCAATATGTGCTTTCTGCAGAGGTGTCCTTGGGTTCTCATCCAGTGGTGTTTCCGTCATGGTTTTTGTTTCTTGGTATTCCTGTCACTTCCTCCATAATGGTTCTTTGTGGGGTTGGTGGTCTTGTGGTGACTTGGATATTAAACGCTTCTAGACATTGACATGTGTCATTCTACATTCACTTGGAAAGGCGTGAGAGTACATGCAAGTCACATGCTTCAACCATAATGAAAATGTCCAGCTAAACAAGACATTGCCAACCTGAATCCCTTAGTTTTCACTTGATGCGTATCACCTACACTTGGTAATCATTGCTCATGGGGTGTGTTGGCCTTTGCTTCTTTTGGCATTATTTACACAGTCACAAAACACGTTGTTTATTTATGTACATGTTCATGAAACCATGTCACTCCATGAGGATAAAAACCAATTGTAGAACTTAGGATTGTACTCGAGTGTGGCACACATATCTAGCTTCTGTGTTAGCCTACTTAGCAATAATAAATATTTGGCAACATTGAGTAGCATGGTGCCTTGTTTGAGTCTACTGAAAACATGTAGCTCCTCCTTAGTGAGAACTTTATCAATCAAAGGGCTCTCTAGGCTAGTTCTAGCTACGTCCATACCTTGAACTGTAGCTAGAACTCGAAATGAAGTTGGTGCCACATAGGTCGGGTCTCTTTGGGACCGCCATTTGGCCAGTTGCTCCTCTGAGACTGTCATGATTTGGGCTCCAAGTTCGGCCATTGTAGCGCAGTTTTCAAACCAACATTTTTCAAATTGGCTTCTACTCTCTGATTGTTGCTTTAGTTGCTCTATCTCTAAGAGATTTGGCTGGCAGAGCATTTCATTAAATGTCATGGTTAAGCATAGTTCATCAGCCTCCCTGTCAGAGATGAGTCGCATGCGTTCATGTAAGAGTTTGTCATAATGTCTGTCAAGATATTCTTGCTCTTCCCACGATAGCGGATAAGGCAAATATTCCTCAAGCTGCTCCCTAGGGAATGTGCCCATGTCTGCATGAACATAGACATGTGCAAATAATTTCAGTTTAGTGTTCCACTCGGTCAAGCATTCTGCAACATCTCTATGTTCTATGAGGGCTTGCTTGGTTGCTATCTCATGCAAAGTTCTAAGGGTTTCCTTAGGCTTTAGCATAGCTGGGGGCTCAGGCCTAGATGAGAAAGATTGATCATTTCCAGGATTGCTTATGCCTTCGAGGTTTTCATGTTTCTCTTGAGGCTTCATGGTAGTTGTGTCATGGTTCCCCTTGGATGTGACCGGCCTGGTCTTAGCATCCTATTGTGACAACATTGTATTCTCTTGATTGATCAATGTAAATTTCTCTATCGGTGGATTGAGTGTCCCAAGCAACATTTGACGGCAATTTTTTCTTTGATTTATCAGCACACATGGATGTGTCTGAGATTTCACCGCTGTTAGGAGAGATGGCAATGGATGAACCAGACGCTTTGTTTATCATATCTTCAATACTCTTGGTCCCAATCTTCTTGTCGTCTGCAATAGCTTGCAACTGTCATTGTTTTTGTTGTTTTCTTCTCTTTCTCTTGGGCACTAGAGGTGTATCCTTTAAGGACTCAGGATCCTGAACTAGGTCAATAGTTGATGTGCTTGGTTGGGCTTTAGCATTCTCTTTATGTGGCATGTCGTCATGGGATTTTTCTACGGCCTCACTAGGTTGAACAGCCTTGCTAGGTTGCGAGGGTTCAACTACCTCTCTTTTTGGAGAGTCTAGCTGTCCAGCTAATTCTCCTCTGTTGAGCCCCACATTCGATTGCATTGACAGTTGCTCCTCATTAGGTATTTGCTCTAGATTTTTGTCCTTATCTATTAGAACCTATCTCCATTGCTTCTTGTCAAGGTGAGTGTTGTGCTTAGAGCTGTTGTTCTCTTGCTCTGGAGGTTTGGGTGACTCTAGTGTAGAACCATGAGACGGTTTAGAGTTTTTGTCATGTAGGCTTGGAAGAAACCAATTGAAGAAGTCAGGGTTGTATTGCAGGGTCTTGAGTGAGGCAGAAGACATATGCGTTGACATCAAGTACCATGCTCCCTACTCCTAGCCTGCTAGCCACGTGTAGATCTTCTTCTAGAAGCACTTTATCATGCAAGGGATGTTTCTGGATAGTGGTAGAAAGCTAGAAATCATGGGTAGTTGCCAACACTCTCAATGAGGTCGGGGAAACGAACGTGGAATCATGTATTGATGTCCAAAGGGCTTTCCTTTGCTCTGCAAGTGTCATTAGTCGATGGCCAATTTTGACTGCCAAACTTTGGTTGGAGTACCAATTTTGTGCAAAGGTACCTTGTCCTTTCCCTTTTCATTTGATATCTTCAATCTTTTCCTTGTTTGTCTCACATAGAGCTGTATAAAATGAGGGTATCAAGCGCAATTCTCTAGCTGTGGCTTTTGGGATGTCCTTCATGACTTCTTCAACAATAGCTACATAGCAGAAATAGACATGTTGCTGCTCATACCAAGTTAGTGGTTTAGCTATGAGCTTTGTGTGCTCTGATGTTGGCCTTCCGATGTCCACATGGACATATGCATGCGTGATGGCTGTCAGCTTGTGATCAAGCTTCACCATGCACTTCATCTCTGGTTCATTGGTCAGATGCACCATTTCTTTGGCCAAGTCTTTGAGAGATTTATCCTCAAGCCTAGGCTTTAGGTGCTTTGGAAGGATTGGAGGTGTCAAGGATGTTTGTTGTCTAGGATCTCTTCCAAAGGTGAATTGCTAAGGACATGTTCCACAATGGGTGTTGTCATGGCCAAAGGTTGTGACTGCTGTGGTCCCCGATTGGAAGTAGTGGTGGCTAGTTTAGTGGACTGGCTATCATTAGTAGACTACAGTGTCAAGTCCTTAGGCAAATCAGAAGTGGTCGTGTCTTTTGTTGCCCTTTGCGCGTTCACTTGTGCAGGTTGAGCAGTGGCACGAGGCTGCTACTGCCGTGCTTCCCCTATCCATTTAGGTGAAGAGGATGTAGGAGATTTGAGACTCCTACGTGGGCTTGGCACTGACTGGAGAATTTTCTCGTGATTGTTAGACAATTCTGTCATTAGCTTTGTTGAGCAATCAGCCTTATCATGAGCAATGTTGTGCCTGTGGTGCTCATTATCCTCTTGGGAAGCCAAAGGCTCCTTGGGCACTAGTGGACCTTGTGCACACTCGACAGTTACCTCTGATATCTGCTTGATAAGAATGCTAGGTTGAGGATCTAATTTTTGATAGGTCATGTTTGGTTTCTTGATTTCAATCGTGAGGGGCTCAATCACTCCAATATTTTTGGTTCGAGACTTGGATTTTCATTTAGGTTTCCTCCTACGCCTCTTTGCTTTTGACATAATTTGGGCTTCTAACAGAGGTGGTTTAGCAAGGGGTTTTGATACCCAAATCCATCGGTTGCCTGCATAATACCCTTGAGCACGAAGCAATGCCTTGGATATCCATCGTGGCGTTGTGCTAGCTCTCCATCGATGCCTTCGTCTATAAGGCTTGGGCTTCTTTTGTAGTCTTCTATGATATTTGTAAGTCCAAACCCTATCCTTGGCCTTGTCTCCTAACCTTTCTGTTTCAAGTATGGCCTCACTCACTGGTACTCTCCGTTCAACCTGTGCTTGTATCAACTCTTTCAACAACTCCTTGCTCTCATTACTAGGCTTGCGTGGTATGTCAGAATGCTCCTTGCCCTTCCCTCGAGGTTTGGTGAGGTCACCCTTGCTAAAAGTTGCAATTATCCTCACACCTGGTAGTGTTAGGTGTATCCTCTGTGCTATATAGTCGGCTTCACACTTCGTTTCCTTTTTGAAGGGCCTTCCTAGGAGGATTTCATTTCCACAATTCTCGCTATTTCGAGGAACATAGAATAGGACTGGCAAGCTTTCTGTTCCAATAGTTACAAGGATTCTGCACTTCCCTAGAAGTGCTTGTGGGTGTTCCCCATAAGGATTAAGAGTTGCATCAGTCGGTTTGAGCTCTGGTTGTCCTAGTAGAGTCCATGCTTTGTAAGTCAAGATATTGAAATCTGCTCCTTCATCAATGAGAACATCAACACTATGCTCTCTTTTTGCAGTGAGTTTGACCCTAAGATAAGTAGGCGGCACTATGTCTTTATCTTCCGGGTCTTGGTTTACAGCTTCAAGCCTTCTGATACATGTCTTTGAGTCCCTAACTGCACAGTCAGATGTGGATTCTCTACTGAGGTCTTGGGTCATCTGTGTAGGGCTGCTCAAGATACATTTATCATTCGGACTGTCATGTATAGTCATCCTCGCATTGATAGCTTGATGATGTTGCATTCTGCCTCGACTAGATGTAGTTTGAAAACAATGTACATGTGTTCTTGTGGTGTGGCCTTTTTGCCCTTGATGGCTAGATTGGCTCATTAAGATTCTAGGGTCTTTGTTTGTCTTTGTTTGGGTATGGGCTTCTGTTTGCTGCTTTGGAAGTAAAGATCTATGCTTGTGTAGAGCCATTACTACACTAGGGCCAAATCCGGAGGACCTGTTGCGGTGCGCGTTTTCTCTCCAACCTATTGGGGGAGGTGCGGAGGGGGCAGAGCCCCCTCTGTGGGGGTTTGGGGGGGTATTCCCCCCCGGCCCGAAGGGCCGTTACGGTAAATACCATGCATGATTGGGAGGACCTCTGGTAGCTAATTTTTGAACTATTTGCTGTGGATTTTAGCCTAGTAATAGACCTATCATGTGCCTTTGGCTCTATATGATTTCTAGAGTCTATATTGGTGGTGGCAACTCAGTTTCTGGCCAAAATGGAATTTGGAAAAATTGCAGTTTTTGGGCCGAGTCCCTAATTCAGCTGGCCGAGGACCAAGGGCCGAATCTGGATGTCTGAGGGCCGAGTCGGCTGGGCCAAGTGGATCGCTCAGATGGGCTGAGTCCAAGTGGGCCGAGTCGGTTGGGCCGAGTGGATCGCTCAGACAGGTCGAGTGAGCCGGCCGGGCCGAATGAGTTTTTGGGCCAAGTCGCTCGGGCTGAGGGCCGAGTGACTGAGCGGTTCGAGGGCCGAGTCAAGTGTTCCGAGTGGTAGTGGGCCAAGGGCCGATTCTGGGACTCGACCTAGAATCGCCGTCACTCAGACACGCCGAGCGCGGTGCATTTTTTGCCGGTGCAATGATAAATTGCTCGAATCACATGATTCAGGTCACGGCCTGTCATACACTCCTCTAGATCAAAGCTATGGGTGAAGGGGAAAAATTGTACATACCTGGAATAGCCAATAAACTCCAAAATGCAAATCGGCAAACGAATCAAACCCTCATGCCCTGTTATGAGAGCAAAAACCCTGATGCTTGTTTTTCTTATTTTTCTTTGTTTTTTTCCTACCCTAATGCATCCAAATCACAAAGTAAATACCTACACTACTCGATCTCACAACATAAATCTCAAAAAAGAAAAAAACCTACTTGCCAAGGAGATCGAATACCATCTTCAACCCCCTCACTTCCTACCTATCTCAAGCACCGGTTCGCGGAAAACCCTTACTTCGATACTCGATTCGAAGCGTGCAAGCACTCAAGGCTTGAATCCGTTGGTCCCGGCAACGGAACCAAAATGTGGGAGCTTTCGCTCAACCACCAAGACCCACGGACCGCTTATTGTTTCAAGCGTTCCAAGCCGAGCACTAATGGCTACCTCTCACACAGCCGACGTGCCATCCATATCCACGGGTGTAGTGAGCTTACCTCCATGCCATTCCAGTAACCTCCTCTCCCGCGCACTCCGGTAGCTCCACGATCCAAGTGCAAGCTTCAATCAAGCTCCATCCTCAAGCTCCACGCTCCAAGCTCCATCACCACGAGCAAGAGAAGATAAGAGAAGAGAAGAGAAGAGAAGAAGAGAGGAGAAGATGGAGAGCTTCTTCATCCCACGGTCCCTCACCCTCACACACTCACTCCCTCATACTCTCACACTCCCTCTCTCAAGCACAAGCTCAAGCAAGCAAGAAGAAGAAGAAGAAGAAGAAGAGGAGAGCTACTTTTTGCCACACACTAGAATGAGATTCTCATTTACTTTTCAACTTTATATACAAAACCCTAAATCCCTTTTGGGCAGTCATCCCCTTTTCCCCTTTTTTACATGGCCGGCCATAGCCTAGGCCCTTTTTCCCATTGTCCTTCTATCTTCCTAGCTTTCTTTCCACCGGCCATCTACATTTACAATTTGCACGGGTGAGAGCCCGTCGCTCCTTGGATTAAACCATGATGTGCTTGCGCTCTTTTACAAAAGTTTTGACTTGGGCTTTTCTTTGTGCACCTTTGTCTTCCGTTTCTCTTTGCCTTGGCCTTTGTCTTTTGGGAAAGGTTATGGCTATTTTGTCACAACGTCAGAATGATGCTGTCATAGTGAGTCCTAGGGCAAAAAAAAGTGTTCTCATACCACGGTATAAAGACAATACTGTACAGTATACCTTTCACATGAGATTATGGCTTCCAAAAACTGTTCCTTTTTCTTCCCATAAGATCCAATTATGGCAACTTGGCTATCATTTCCATCTGCAGAGTAGCAAGCAAACATAAAATCTCCTGTTGTGTCCCATGCCATGTCTTCCGGCCATCTCCTTTGTCCCAAGGAAAGGCAATCAATTACGCTTAGACAGGAGAGGTCAATCCCTTTTCCTTGAACCTGCCACAGATTGACAATGCCATCCAGTGCACTTGCGGCATAGAGCTACTTAGTTGTGCTTTAGAATAACCTGCTCAAGGTAGAAGAATGTTCTCTTGTGGTTAACCTTCTGCCTCACTTGTACTACAGCAACCCAGTGGTTTGGATTTTCTACAGATCTAGAGCAGCTATCACACATATGATCTTCTACACCATACTCAACGACATACCCTTGTTCCAATATAACATCATTCATCACTTCTTTTTTTTGTAGTTGCGCATACTAGAGATGTTGAAAAGAATCTTTGCAAGCTAGAGGAAGTGAATTTGACCTTGTTAGGTTGAAGTCTATTTTTGGTGCCAGAGAGGTTTTGATTGTTGGGCATATGTGTTGTTATTATGGTAGGAAGCCTTCTCCTGTGAAGGTTGATGCCATAGAAAATATTGCAGAGACTTGCTTTGCTACTTCGGAGGTTCACAAGTTTCTTGGAGCTTGTGTATTTTATCTTATTTGGATTCCTCATTTTGCTCATATTGTAGATGATCTCTACAAACTCTTGAGGAAAGGGCAATGCTTTTCTTGGGACATGAGACACACTAGAGCTATGAAGAAGCTGAAGAGATTGTTGAGAGCTGATCGGACTCTTCAAAAAGTAGATTATGAGTGTGGAAGACCTATTGTACTCACTGTTGATACTAGTCCTATCGGTATTGAATAATTTTTGGCCAAGAGGATGCAGATGGGAATAGGTATGCTATTCGGTTTGGGGTGAAATTCTTAAACGAGCAATAACATAGGTATCCACAGATTAAGAGGGAGCTCTTGGGAGTTGTTACGACTCTCAAGAATGATAAGAAGTACTTCATTGGTGCTGCTATGGTGGTTGAGATGATTGACTATTTACCTCTTATAGGTATGATCACGAGTTGTTCTACTCCAGATATTACCATGCTTAGATAGATTAAGTACATAAAATCCATGAATCTTGAGTTCATGCACATAGCAGGTAAAGAAAACATATTAGCCGATATGATTTCATGAGCAAGCGTCATCTGATTAATATAAAAGTTGTTTTGCAATATGTATAATGAGAAGCTATACAAGATCTTGATATATTGCAGGCAAACAACCATTATCCAGATTCCTTCCAATAGCTTGGTTGGAGGGCATACATTTTGCATACATTCTATGCTTAAACCTAATGGTGCTCATTATTCTTTTAACTATTTCTTCTTTACCCATAGCTTTCTAATACAAGCTCCTCCAAGTTTGGACCTAAGGGGATGATTATAATTTGTTCCACAGCCTCATTTGTACCACCTCCTACTTCGGTGAGAGAAAGCCTCTCCAATGTCTTCATTGATGTTGTAAAGAAGATGAGCACTCTGGGATCCAGCATGATGTAGAGCCATCAAGTATGGCTCATTCCAAGGTATCTCCTCTCTAATATCAGTAAAGGCATTGCAAAAGCTTTCTCTTCTTGGAGTAGCAGGTGTGCTTACAAATCAAGTCGTGGGATTGCGAAATCTGAAGGAGTAGTTGGCATTGGCAAAGCGTTCACTTCATGACATTGCAGCTTCATGATTTGAGTTGATGCGAACATCTGCGTCCCGATGGAGAGAAAGAAAAGAGGAGAGAAATAAAGCTTTGAAAATAAAGGGTTTGAAAACACCATTCTTATACATTTTTTACATATACAAGTGTATCATATAAAGAGATTATTTACATATTAAATAAAAATGAATTCTATTTTATTTAGGGAAAATTCAGAGATGATGATATTTATAAACATACTTTCAATGCACATGATTTAAAGGATATATATATAGTGAGGTTCCCTAGAGACAACCCACCTTAGATGAACACATTAGCTGGTCCCTGCGTACTACGACATGCTTCCTCAGTCTCCTTGGTTCAATGATAATTTGGTGCTATAGTCATAAATCAGTCTGAACATAGTTCATTTAGATCCTCTACTTCATAATCATTCCCTCCTTCATGAATCATGAGGACTCAATTTTTCGAGTTAATCCCCCCCAGTGATTACAAGGCTTTCTCCCTCCTTGCCCCTTCAATGCTAGTCATTCTCATAAGCACAATGACTCTTTGCTTCTAACTACAGTAACTAACCTCTCAAAGTATCATTCTCTAGTCCTCCCTAATTACAACATCCTTCATAATCATTTCCTCTTCCATGAATCATGGCATCTCGATCACTTGAGTTCATCCCCAATGATTTGACATATTTCTCCTCCTTGATCCTTCCATGGTAGCCTTCTCATGAGCATAATGACGCTTCTCCTCTCAAGATGTAGCAGCTAACCTCCCAACATATCATGCTATATTCCCTATTTACAACATGATTCAAAAACAAATAACACCATTAGCCTTTTCTAAAGGCTAATAGCCTTAGGTTTTATTTTCCTTGGCTCTTAGTAGCTAATCTTTTTCTCCATGGTAAGCTTATTTCTGCCCCTTCATTTCTTATGTTTTTCTATTTTGATTAAAAAATTCTCACCAAAACTTTTTCCATTTCACACAACATAAGATTTTGATCAATGCACTAAGCACACACAAACATGAAGAATCTGTTAGAAAACTTGACTACCATGAATGCTTTTTAACATAAACCATGTAGTTAAACCCACACATCCTTTGGTATGTCTTGAATGTCTTAATCACTAGGATGATCTGTCTAACACCCATGTGGATCGATGCCAAAGACTCATCCCTCGAAAAACCAAGATACAAACCATTTTCCATATATTTGATCAAAAATCATGATAGTAATCTCCCATAAGTCATGTGCATTAGAGTATCATCTTAGATCCTGAATTCAAATACTAACTTCCAAGGTCTCATGCACATCAACACGCTATCACCTATAGGGTCAAAAACCCAAAGTCGTGTCACCCACACAAACATCTTCTTTAAGTCATGTAATTTCTAGCTACAACTCTTGCATTTCTTGAAATAGTTCTACTTTAAATCCTAATTCTCAAGAGCTTGCAAAGACTTTCTATAATTTGTGGGCTTGCTCTAGATTCCTAGTAAAATAATCTTCTTTTAGAGCTCACTTGAAGTTCTCCTAGATTCTACCATGTTTTATCCATTTTTTTCAAACATGCATCCTGATTTCACTCATCACAATGTATTTAAACTCACCATCATTCGATCTTCTCAAACACAACATAGTTGCATTTTCCTATCATAAATTCTATGCTTCTTATTGCTACATATAGGCTACATATAGGTCACAAATGTGTAGAGCAACTGCATCATGTTCCCCTTGCAAAACCCATCTACTCTAATTTCTTCCCCATGTCTTTGCAAAACACATCTACATCAAATTGCAATTCCATGGATGAACCCCCACCTTGATGGGTTTTTGGTTGGGTTTTCTAAAAAGATGTCGAGGAAAATTTTTGTGTAAGCATGGTTGGGTCTTTTCATCTACGAGATTTCATGAAGTGAAGAAAGAGAAGTTGAACAAGCAGACACTTATTTCAAATTCACAACCTTTAGATTGCTACTATTAAAATTTCCAAATTCCTATCTTGGAGTGTAACCCTATATTCAATTTCCAATACTTGATCATTTTAAAAACCCAACAATCCAAATAAATCATGAGCAACCACTTGATCATGTGTTCAACCTTTGTATATATAATTGTCTTCAAATCACCAATTTCTGCCATGAATATGTTCTTAAAGGAATGATAATTGCTACTACTCCCATAGCGTGAAGACCATCAACAATATATTTGAATATTAAACGCATAGTTTCAGACCAAATGATAAATTCATGTTGTGAAACGAAGAACTTCAATTAAATTTTTATCACAAGGGAGAATTATAAGTATTTTCAACATGTATCTCATAAGATTGATGCATCCCATATAGTCCTTTAATAATATAAAAAGCATAGGCATGATACTAATTATCATCACCTTTACTAGCTTTTATGCATTGTAACTATACCAAAACATCAACACCACGATCAAAAACTCTAAGAGGACAATCAAAGACTAATAGAAGATAGCTCTTGATGGATGCTAGCATATGAAAATTCCCACCATAAGCAACATCATTTCTCATCATAAAGATGATC
Organism: Lygodium microphyllum; assembly: GCF_053477565.2. Lineage (NCBI taxonomy): Eukaryota > Viridiplantae > Streptophyta > Polypodiopsida > Schizaeales > Lygodiaceae > Lygodium > Lygodium microphyllum. The sequence continues at coordinate 33,316,462 of NC_141155.1, forward strand.
GATATGTCTCACCACATTTTCATATTGCCATAATCACTCCCTACATGCCAAAAGTTTCATCTACCACCCAAGTAAAGATAGTCATCTTTGCCTCACAATGATTGTAGCCACCCTCAAACAACTAAATAGCATACCGTTGTCTCCTCCATAGATTTCGATTGCTATAAATTTTAGTGTTAGTCTAATTAAAGTGTGAAGTAATCATATACTTGTATGCCACCTCCCATCCTGTATGTTACCTTGAGAATCAATAACTAAAATGTGGAAAAGAACCATATGCTAGAATAGATGACTTCTTCCAAATGCAATTATTGTAGAGTTGACAATGATAGAGCTACTCAACAACATTCGATGCCACCTTGGTCTCTCTTATCCCACAAAAACATTGCAAATTATGATTGCTATGACATATTTAGGAGTTTTGGGAATCATTTAAGTCCCATATTTTTCTAAATTAATTTGAAATAGTATTTTTTAAAAATTTATTTGATCTATCAAATGTTGTGTCTTACAAACATTTATCTCTACAAATGCAAGCTTTATGGGCACACACACACACACACACACACACACAAGTAAAAGTATGGCACCATTGGAGCATGGCCTTCAACTTTAATCTTGCTCTATATATTAACATTGTTGTTGATTATTGAAAAAAAACCTCAGATGTCTACTACTCTTTTATGATATTGCCTCCAAAACCTTTAGGGGTTTAACTAAGGATGTAGGAATTGAATGGATCTCAAAAGAGTGTGGTATTTTGAAACATCAACACAAAAATTCAAATGAGTATCATTAACATCACCATCTCTTGCTATATATAGGTGATTGAGCAAGGTGACTACACATTGTTCTATCCAAAAACAAGTTTATATCCTTCCTCTCATTCTGAATTGGCTCAAAAATGCAATAGATGCAAAAGTTCTTACTATTTGTGAAGATCACATGAAGATTCAATGCAGTTTTGGCCCTAAATGATGGTTTTGTTTGACTTGCAAAAATGAGGATTGTATATTAGAATGGAAATCGATCATTTTGTCATCCACTTTTTGCTAAAACTAGACATCATCCTACCCATAAGCTCAAATACACCTTTAGTAGATTTGATATGCATGCTTTTGCTACAACTCCACTTATGAGATGACCACCATCATATTTTAAGTAAGTAGCATAGAGAAAAGCATTCTAATCACTCAAGTTCCTTGTTTTATTGGTCAATTTCACCAAATTTAGTTGTCTCGGGACAATAGTGGTATACCAAACATGGATGCCACATATTTGCTAGATCCTTGCTTATTGACTCCACTTATTTCTCTCTCCTTGTTGCTTGAATATAATATAGCTTGTAACCATACATTAGTAAGTGTGAAGATACACAATATGATCTTTCCACTTCATTTTAATTGTTGTTAAGCTCCTCTCATAGAAAGTGGAAGATGAACTGATCCCATTCTCCCATTAGTACTTGATACTCTAGAAATAGGATGTGATTATTTGTGATGGACCTAGAGGATTGAGTGAAATAATAGACCTAATATTTAAAAGGAAGGGTATAAGGTTATTGCACAGAAAAAGTATTGACCTCCCCTAAAAACTTTCGAGATATGGAAAATTATTTATTGGATTAATACATCCCTTGAAAGGGCTATCATTAATAATTAATGTATTATTCCTATTACAAATATTTTTGCATTGGTACAAATATTTTTACATTGCTACTTGACCCTCAACAAAGGCCTCAATAAAGGCTTAAACATAGCTAACATAGCTTCAATGTTAGGATTATCTAGCCTATATAATTTTCAAGGGTGATGAATGTAGTAATCTTCATGTCCCCACACCAAATTGGGGAATATGGGAATTTCCCATAAGTTTGGGGCACGTGGTCAAATCTTTGGATTTGTCATAACTTGAACAGTATAACTCCAAATCAAGCGCTCTATAGCTCAATGGATTCAATTTTTCAATGATAGGTACATCATATGGTTTTGAGAAACTTATGGGCATGTTATCCGGGTGCCACCTTTTTAGTATTCAAAAAATGGAAATTGGGAGATTTTTATAGCCTATATATAACCTATAAAAAATCATATCTAGCCTATATATATAACCTGTGTAAATTCAACCACAATTTATGCATGGATGCCTCTTGTCTTTTTTGTCGAGTAGAACTCCATCAAGATCAATAATAACTGCATGTTTCTTTATCATGATTGCATGAGGAATATATTCGGCATATGGTATACAAGAGTGATAAAACTTTAATTTTTTTATTCTTAAAAATATCAACAATGAATACAATCAAACGTATCATAAGTTGGGTACTCATAACCTAACGGTTTGTGTGTGGGTCTAGCCTTTTTTAGCCTTGGTTCCACTTCCCAAAAGGCACAACCATTAAGCATCTAAAAGTAACACAAGACTCACTGTTTGACTATTTTGAGTGTATTTTAAAAAAAAACTAAATTTGCAAAGTAGCCTTTAAAAAGCTACCTCAAAACATTAAAGGTTTTTGGCCTAAATTGGGACCTACTTGTAAATATTTCAAAAAACAATGGACATACTAATACAAATTCACATTACCAAAATATCACAAGTTATTTTCTAATCATACTCCCATATTCATCTATAATAATGTCTCTGAAGTTTGATTGTGTTTTCTTATCAAGAGGTGATTATTCAAAAACCAGTCTTTCTCCATCTCTCTCAAAAGAATATAGGCTTCCTAGAGGCCTACTCTTCCACATGGTTAAACGTAACTCTTCAACACATTGCTCTAATCTTTACACAGTTGACCCCTCATTCTAATAAGAGTTGTACCTCCAAACACAAATCCTACTTAGTATTTTTGTATTTGGAAAAAAAATCATTAAAAAAATGGATGATATTGAAAAGTGATATACTTTCATTTTCCTTGAGAGCCTTCCATCACTTGCTCTCTTCTTTGACCTATTTTATCGTCTTTTGTTGTCTCATATGTAGCTTCTTTTGTCCCTTGGCCAATTTCTTATGTATCTTGATGGTCACAAAAGTCCCTTGTTGAAACTCTTCACTACCTTTATCCTTCTTCTCAATACCATCTACACCAACTCTCTTCAGAGACACGTTCTTAGTCTCTTTACTTAAATCAATTGAAGGCTTTGGATATGCTTGTGCAAAAAGTTTACCATTGTGTTCCACCTCCCCCACCTCTTTTTCATTAATTATAGCATCATTGTTATGGCACTCAGTTTCTCCACTAGGTAGCACTTGTTGTTCTATTTGAGTGGGAATGACTCTCTCCCCTCTTTTGTTGTCTTTTTTGATGAGGGGGAGATAGAGGAGAGAGGAGAGAGAGAAACAAAAAGTGTGAGAGAAAGTGAGAGAGGAGAGAGGGGGAGAGAGAAATAAAGAGAAAAAGGGAGGGAGAGAGACAAAAGAGAGATGGGCGAAGGAAGAGAGAAAAATAGAGAGAGAAGAGGGAACGGGAGAGAGACCAAGAGAGAGAAACAAAGAGATAGAGAGATAGAGGGAGGAAGAGAAAGAAATAAAAACAAAGAGACAAAGGGGAGAGAAATCCATGTATCAATGATTTTTTGCTCTTTCAAGGAGAACACAAGTCCATGAAAACATATTTGAAGTGTGATACTAACAGGTATTTCCAAGACCTGTAGGGGTAAACCATCCCTCAAGAGGTTCTAAAACACTTTCCACCTATACCACACATCAATGACATGTTTCACACAATAGGCATGGCAAGTTTGATAATGTGGCATTTGCAAAATAGTTCCACAAATGGAATCCAATAAATATCAGTAGACTCCCAATCTTGGGGTCACATTGACTCCACCTTTCCAATCTTTGCATGAGAACCAAGAAATATTTTTGGCTTGGTCTTGATATGGATGGTATGAATCTGTTCAAACTCCACTCCACTTCTTAGAGTGTGTCACTAATAGTCCTTGTGAACTACAACATCTCACCATGGCTTTCTATAAAGAAGGGACACTAATCCCTAGATTTCTCATTCTCGAATGCTATAATGTCAAGAATGTGGACATCTATCTTTTTTCATTAGTTTGTTGAGCTAAAGATTTTATGAAGAACATGGTCTATCCGGGGCATGATGTATTCTTATGGGAGGTCCATGAGTTGAGAGCAAGCTTCCTTGGATGACCTTCCACACGAATGAATGCCCAAAGCTGGTATGAGTGAAAGATAGTCCAAGAAGAGTTACCTTTGAGTGGAATGAAAAAATTTTCAGTTTTCTATGAGTTGCCATATTGGACCCATCAACCGTTTGTTAGATCCTACATACATTTTCAAGAATATTGACAGCTTGCTATGGAACCATATCATAAGAAATAGAGACGCCCTAGGGGGACAAATGGATTTGAAGAACAAAGAGAAGATAGAGGCACTTTGGCCACAAACAAGATTTGGGAGTTGTGTGCAACTATCCTGTGCTCGTAGGCTCCTATCCAATAAAGAGAAGTGCATGGTGAAGTAATTGATCAAAGCTATCTGCACATTGATGGGTATGATGCATTCTCTCAGGTTTGCATTTTCTAAAGAAAACCATGTAACAATACTAAAATCACATGATTGGCATCACATATGCGAGGGTTGGCCCAATCTTGGTAGTAAGGCCATCCAATACATCATTATATTGTGTTGGTCAAATGCCTTGAATTTCTCATAGTACATACTATTGATTGTGATCGTAGGGTGTCTCACTGTAGAGATATATTCAATGATTTGTAAGTGATGGAATTTAGTGTAGTGGATCTCATCAAAAGGAGATCAATACTTTTTCCATTGAGTCCACAAGGCAAGGAGCAGTGGAGATAGTCTGTCTCTTTGAGAAGCACTTATCCACTAGTATACTCACAATACAAACTCACCTCTTAGTGCATCTCATGGATAAAGTGAATATTGCAAGACCAATCCTCACTAGATGGATGTTCTTTTTTGAACGCTTCATGAAAACCCTGAAAGGATTTATGCGGCAATGGGCTCATCATGAGGGAAGCACAGGCTATTGTGGGAGGCCTTAGTGTATATTTTGGAGTGGTTGTTGATAGTGAAATAGATTATAGGATGCTATGGATATTTAAGGAGGAAGATCAAATAACACGAGATGTGATGGTTGGAAATGGAATAGAGAGAAGAATAGATGGTGCATTGAGGGAGAAAGTGATTTTTTTGTATGTTGCACCATGCATCCAAGAATAATTGGCTTGGTAGGTATGAGCAAGCCAAAAGAGAATGCGAGGTATCGTGATCACAATATTGGTGTAGTACACGCTAGCAACTAGCTCATTATCTAAGGGCATGGAGTAGCAGATGCCACGGTTCATGTCTAGAAGATAGTTATATGACACATTGACCAACACTTCACACCAAGGAGAGGATGTTTGTAGGGAGGAGTGAGAGTTATCAAGAGGATGCAATCCAAAGATAGCCATCGATCTTTGTTATTGTATGTAGCAATTGGAAGTAGTAACTAACCTAGGTGTTTCAATGTACATTACAAAATCTACAGTGTAGTGTAGTTACAAGGGGAAACCTCTTTGAGTTGAGTGCATTGACAAAATGTGCTCCATGACAACTGACTATTGGATGGGTCATGGAAAAGTTTGAGTAAAAAGGTCAACTACATTTAGAGATTCAAACATTATAGTGGATGAGATGGAGTATTTTGGTAACCTACAAAGTGTTCTTTTAGGAGACTAATGTAGCTTCTCCATGATCGTATTCAATGTAAAATGATTTAAAGTAGTATTGAAAGGAATAGCGGTAACTGTTTAGCAACAAGGACCCTTTGGACTCTTGGAGTTAGGACTCTGAGAAAAAATAGAATGATCTACATGACACATTTGTCTTGTCGCATCACAATAAATATGTAATCTTCTACCCAAACTTATGATAACCTTATTCTTGGTAGAAGTCTCTCATTACACATTATTGAACACATAATCTTATATCCAAAACTACGATAACCTCGCTAGTGGTGTGTTGCACCATCAATGTCTTGGGGAGCTTAAGTGTATGATGAAAGCAATGTTTCTAACATTATCAACAGGAGTATAGAGGTAGAGGAGTCGCTATTGTAGGGGCTAGAGGATAAGGATGACTTGCAACATGCAAATGAGATAACCACTAGCAATGTAGGTGAAGAGTTTGGAGTATAAGAATACTTTGAGCATGAAGTAGATTCCTCTTTTAGTGGGGACCTATGCATAGACCTTATAATGAATGTAAAGCTATGCCAAGAGCTTGTCATGGAGCCATAGGATTGGTTCTATTTATTTTTGCTTGTCAGATTCATTGACTATTCACTTTTATCGATATTTTATCACATGTTTTTTAACTAACATTATTCTTTGCAAATATATATTATCGTGCTTCACCTTCACCCTTATACTGATTGTGCTAACATCTTTAATTTTAGTATGCAGATCATTGTAGATGATCTAGAGACCAAGATGAGTTGAGGAATGACGAATGAGCAACTATAGGAGATCTTCATGTATATGTCTATGGATCAAATTGAATGTTTTAGAGATATAACAAAGCAAGAGTTGTCTCGATCATTGCCTATGCATTCAACATGTTCTACCTTAGTAGGCTCGGATGCTCAACCTTCGATGGAGTCAAAACTCCAAGCTAGCCATAGAGGGAGGCTTAGGGGTATCTTGCTCAACCAATGGAGATGGTGGTTGTGATAGGTGGCTCAAAGAGCTACACACTTCCTCTCCTACTTATTCTAGGGGTGGTTCTAGGGGATCTTGTAAAGATATAGATGCTATGACCTTGCAAAACCGGTTTCTACTCTTCACTCTCATGCTAGTTCTAGAGATGGTGCCTCATGGATGTTATTGAGAAATTGATATAGTGTCTCCATCCCATCAGTCAAGTGAACACTTATCACCTCAAGGATTTTCTATACCGTTAGGGACATCTACTCCCTTGACTACTGGTTTGGCTCAACCATTTGCAAGGACACCCATAGGGATCCTATTCTAAGAGATACCACCCTTGCATGTATGCTAGATGGATAGGGGTCTCTTGGTTATGCCCAAAAATATGGTTGTAAATGGGAAGAGGGCATATCTTAGACCAACCCTATTATGGTATGGGTACCCTAGATGAGAAAGCATGTGCTGTAATCATGAACATTAAGGAGACAAGGGTGATGGTATGCATGATATGTCAAGAATTGCATGGTGGGGGGACTTGCTCAAGATGCTGTGCCGAACACACACAGAATGCACAAGGAGAAGCTCACTCAAGTGACAAGAAGAGAGATGGAGGCCAAAACGTTTCCTTTCTGGTTTCTTCTTCTTCTTCCACACTCATTACAATGTACACAAAGTATAGATAAGATACAACATAAAGGAAAGTGGCCTACTAAGTCAAACAATGCATAACCGACTACACTAGTCGACTGGCGCTATAACTATGCCAGCTGTAAATAGGTGTATCAACCTGAATATAATAAGTAATGAGTCAGTGGCCATGTGAGAGTCATAATGACCATCAACATGCTAAGTGTAGATGTGTGGACCCATCTAACCAGGCGGTCCATCATCAATGTTCGCATGTGTTGAGCTTGTCATCTCAACACTCCCCCTTAAGCTCAACTGCATCTCTGCAACTCCAAGTAAGCTTCGAAACTTTTGAAGCTTCTCTGTACCCAATGACTTCGTGAAGATGTCAACTATCTGATCCTGTGTGCTGACATACACCAAGTCAATCTCACCTGCTAGTACCTTCTCTCTCACAAAGTGGTAGTGTACCTCAATATGTTTTGTCCTGGCATGAAACACAGGGTTCCTAGCCAACTGTATACTGCTCATGTTGTCACAATAAATGACAACTGCACCTTCCACCTGCACATCTAAATCAGCCAATAACTTTTGCAGCCATACTACCTCACATGCTGCAATAGCACCACCTCTATACTCAGCCTCTGTACTCGATACAGCAACTGTAGATTGCTTTTTGCTGCTCCAAGCAACTGTTGCACTATCAAGAGAGAACATGTATCCGCTGGTAGATCTTCTATCAAACATACTACCAGCCCAATCTGCATCTGTGTATCCAAACACGTGTACATCTGTACCTGCCTCATAGAAAAGTCCATAATGTAATGTGGACTTCACATATCTCAATATGCATCTGACTGCATCCAAATGTGGCTTTCTAGGTATTTGCATAAACTGACTCACAAGACCAACAACGTAGCTCAAGTCTGGCCTTGTAATGGTCATGTAGATCAAACTCCCCACTATTCTCCTGAACATAGTAGGGTCTTCTACCTCATCCCCAACATCAGGACTCAACTTTACATTCTGGTCCAACGGGACTGAAAGTGGTTTGCATGCTGTCATACCATACTTGGACAACATATCCAAGCCATACTGTCTTTGGGAGAGCCATATACCATCATCACATCTGATCACCTCAATGCCAAGGAAGTATCTTAGCTCACCTAAATCCTTCATCTCAAACTTCTTCTTCAAAAAATCCTTGACTTCAGCAATCCCACTATCACTATCACCTGTAATAATCAAGTCATCCACATAGATGACTATGATGACCAAACCTGCATCTCCCTTTCTCACATAAAGTGAGTGATCAGCATCAGAAACACAGAAGCCAATATTGACAAGATACTCTCTAATCTTGTCAGACCATGCTCTAGGTGCTTGCTTGAGCCCATAGAGTGCCTTCTCCAACCTGCATACATACGTGGGATGCTTTAAATCTTCATAACCTGCTGGTTGATTCCATGTACGCTTCTTCCTGCAAATCACCATGCAAGAAGGTATTCTTCACATCCATTTGCTGCAACCTCCAACCTTTGGCTGCTGCCAAAGCAATCACACATCTGACAGTTGCCATTCTAGCAACTGGACTGAAGGTTTCATCATAATCTATGCCATATGTCTGGGCATAGCCTTTTGCAACCAGCCTAGCTTTGTACCTACTAATAGAACCATCTGCATTGTTCTTAATCTTATAAACCCACTTACATCCAATAGCTTTCTTGCCTTTCGGCAATGATACTAGATCCCAAGTCTTATTGGCCTCTAATGCAGCCATCTCCTCATCCATTGTGCTGCATCCCAATGAGTATGACCAACAGCATCCTCAAAACAAGTGGGCTCAACATCCTCAACTAGTTTCACCATATAAGCATAATGGTGAGCTACATAACCTTCAAAACCAAATCTTTTAACAGGGTATCTCTCCCTGCTAGACTTGTGTACCACTGGATCACTCAATGGAGTCTTTGCATTGACGCGTGCTCTCTGCACACCTGGAGTCCTCACTGAAGGAATGCCAAGCTCATCATCCAAGCTCTCTGAGCCACTGGAGTCTCCATCAAGAACTGCATCAATGCCATCTAACACTTTATTCTTTCATTTGTCTTTACCTATAGTGCTACTAGATGCACCTAAAGATGTAGAGCTACTCCTTAGTCTCCCAGACCAAGGACTACCAGATGATGTCTCTGGTCCACTAAGAGTCCATGATTCTTGCTTTTCAGCCTGCACATGAGTGTCATGATCATCATCATCATCCAATGCATCACCACTAGATGCATACCAACTGCTCATTTCATCAAAGATGACATCCCTGCTTACTGTGAACTTACATGTGGCAAGGTTATAACAGCGATACCCTTTCTGCTCTAAAGAGTATCCAATAAAGACACACTTTTCAGCCTTTGGATCCAGTTTCTTCGGCAACTCATGTGGCACATGAGCATACGCAATGCAGCCAAACACTTTCAAGTGCGATACATCAAGCTTCTTGCCAGTAAAGCATTCTTCAGGAGTCATACCATGAACTGCAGCTGTGGGAGTTCTGTTCATAATATAAACAACAGTATGAATAGCCTCAGACCAAAAATGCTTAGGCATATTCTTTTCAGCCATCAAGGCGCGTGCAACTTCTGCAATATGCCTGTTTTTCCTTTCTGCAACCCCATTTTGCTATGGGGTATATCTTCATGTGAATTGTCTCTTTATCCCATGAGACCTCCGAAAATCACTGAACTCATTCGAGAGGTACTCTCCCCCTCCATCTGACCTCAAGCACTTTACTTTCAAGCCTGTTTCTCTTTCAACTGCAGCCTTGAAAATTCTAAAGTGCTCAAAAGCTTCACTCTTTTCCTTCATAAAATATACCCACAGCTTTCTAGAACAATCATCAATGAATGTGACAAAGTATGAATTGCCTCTAAGAGATACATTTTGTGTAGGCCCTCAAATGTCTGTATGCACAACATCAAGGATATTTCTGCTTACATTTCTGTCATGTGAAAAGGGTTGTCTTGCCTGCTTACCAAACTGACATGCTTCGCATACCTTATGAAATTCTGCAACTCTAAATGTAGCCAAACCTGTAACCAACCCTTTGGACTGCATTAATTTCAGCCTTTGTACATTTGCATGTCCAATGCGTTTGTGCCAAATTTCAATGTCTGCAACAACACCTTTTTCTTTAGCATACATAGCAGCATTCATAGTAGGAATTCCAGCATCCAGAGTAAGCATACGTCCAACTCTACTTCCCTTTGCAACTAGCCTGCATTTGTCATTGAAGTCTTCTATAAAGCAACCCTTTGCATTAAATCTAACTTGCAGCCCTTGTTCTACCATCTGACCAACTGACACCAAGTTCTTTGTAATAGATGGCACATGTAATACATCTGAAAGACTCTTTGTCTTACCATCATACAAGGACAAGGGAACTTTTTCAACATGTGAAATTGGGTGGCATGAATCATCACCCGTCTGCACATAGCCTGCATTTTGCAAATCCTGCATCTCTCCAAACCATTCTGCATGGCTGGTCATATGATTGGATGCACCTGAATCAACATACCAAACATCATCATGTGTTCCCTTTCCTGTAACAGCATTCAACATATGCTGCATAACAAACATATATTCATTTTTGTCTTCATTCTGTCGTGAAGACGATGCATAGTTTCCTTGCTGCAACTTACCATTGCGGATATCATCTTTCTTAGCATAACATTGGGCTGCAATATGACCTGTTTTGCCACAGTAGTGACACACAATACCAAAGTTGTTAGAACTTCTGTTTTGCCATCCACCTCTTCCTCTAAAGCTCCCCCTGCCTCTAAAGTTACCACGACCTCCTGAAACCTGCATATCTCCAAATTGCTGATTCAATCTGTTTTGCTGGTTGCCACTACCACATCCTGTACCAAGACCTCTTGAAGAGAACCTGCCACGTCCCCTTCCTGAACTGGAATAGAAAGCTTAGACCTGTTCACCACTTCTTTCAAATGTCTCACTCTGCATGTTGATCTCTTCAGTGATCATAATGGAGACAAACTCATCGAAATCTGGAAATGGCTTTCTGACATATACGGAAGTTACAAAAGACTTCCAAGCCTTTTCATTGTTAAGTCCACCCAAGGTAGACGACACCAAATCATCATCATCGGGCATTGCATTAATTGCTGCTAAGGCATCTGCAATGCTCCTTACCTTGAGTACATACTCATTGATAGACATCTTCCCTTTCTTCAATGTATTCAACACTTGCTTGAGTTAAATCTTTCATGCCTTTGTATTTACAGAAAATATACTTTCAAGTATGGTCCAAGCTGCATATGAATTCTCTGCATTTCTAATGTGTCCCAACATATTATTGTCAATTACTGTAGACAACCAATACATGAACTTTTTATCTTTTGCATTCCATTCCTTCCGTGCCTTTGTCTCTTTTGCAGTTGGAGGATCACTCACCTCCAGCTCCTTTTCCTCACCTGAAACAAACTCGTAGAGGCCTTTTCCAATAAGGAAGTTCGTGACATGAAACTTCCATGAAGGGTAGTTGTTCTTGTCGAGCTTCTTAATGATGGGGCTTCCACTATTCTCTGCCATTATCACAAAAATAATACCAAATAGCAAGCAAATATTCTGCAACCCTCGACCTGTAGTGCACAGCAATACGCCAAACAGCCTTTTTCGCTGTCTCCTCAACAATACATGCAATCTGCACCAGTTTGTAGATAAACCTTGTGTTTACTCGCTGGTAAACACCTTTGAAGTTACAGATCTGAAATCTGTAACCTACGCACCCACTTTTGGTCAATACAGTCGAAGTCAGTGTACCCTGAAACTGCTGTCCGCAACCTTGCGGCTCTAAAACGGGGCCTGAAACGGCCTCAAATGCCCAAAATAACTGTGGGAAAGCCCTAAAGGGCACACTTACAGAATACACAGCACTCTTCGCGCACACTAAATCTCACTGCAATCTGAGATTTTTGCTCGACCCTGCTTCCGGTGCCTCCACAGGCACTATCCACAAGAGAGAGTGGAAGAATGGGAGAGCTTCTTACCCGTGGCTTGCTTGCTCGAACCTTGCTTCTTCTCTTTCACTTCAACCTTCAAAATCAGCCTCTCTCAGTGGCGCAGCTCTGATACCATGTCAAGAATCGCGTGGTGGCGAGACTTGCTCAAGATGCTGCGTCGAACACACACAGAATGCACAAGGAGAAGCTCACTCAAGAGACAAGAAGAGAGATGGAGGCCAAAACGTTTTCTTGTTGGTTTCTTCTTCTTCTTCCACACTCATTACAATGTACACAAAGTATAGATAAGATACAACATAAAGGAAAGTGGCTTACTATGTCAAACAATGCATAACCGACTATACTAGTCGACTGGCGCTATAACTATGCCAGCTATAAATAGGTATAACAACCTGAATATAATAAGTAATGAGTCAGTGGCCATGTGAGAGTCATAATGACCACCAACATGCTAAGTGTAGACGTGTGGACCCATCTAACCAGGCGATCCATCATCAATGTCTGCATGTGTTGAGCTTGTCATCTCAACATGAGAGAGTTGTACCAATATGTATTTAGACACAATATTCTACACCATTAAAAAAACATATTAGAGGAAGACAAGGATTTCTTGATACCTACAATAACTAATCATTTCTCCACTGGATGGATGATGGATTATATATGTGCATATTGATGAAGACTTAAGGAGGAGACCACAAGCTCTCTAGGATGGCCGATGTTGTACTTATGTGGAAATTAAATCAATTAACATTTTCTTCCACCATCTCATGATTCGTGTGTTTCAAATTTTTTTTATACTCAACCTATAAATGATTTACGGAACATGTTTCAATACATGGGGATGGAAGGCTTGCAAGAAATCCCTACCACCCAAAAAAAAAACCTCTAGAATCATCATTATTAGTGTCACAAATGAGCCTGCATACGTCACCAATTATATCACAATAAGCACGATCCATCTTCATTGCAATAAACATTCCTATTTGTGTTGCTCATAGTGATGCAAATTGTGAGGCATATTGTGATGATTTTATAGAGACATGTATACCCACACTTTTAGCAATGATGTGGATAATTTTTTGAATGAATAATTTTATTGCTTTAAATGTTGGTATATGAGTTGTATCTTGTAGTGAAATGGCTATTGAGTGGCATTGTCACTAATAAAGACAAAGTTAGTACAAGAGACAACTTTTTGTAGGAAGCAAATGTTCACAAAAAGTATAGCTTCATAGATAGAGAGAGTTTGAAAGAATAAAGAGTCATCCTATGGGATAGCAATAGATCCACAAAACTTAGAAAAGCCATGGTTTTGATGGTCCACCCAAATGAGGCCATGAATTGTAGCAAACTAGGGGAGTAGAAATTGGATGTCATTCTTGAAGCATCCTTATATCCATCAAAACCAAGTGAAATAGATGTGTTAAGTTTAAATTTAGCTAGATCGCTTATTAGACAAATCACTTTTAAGAATAGTAAACCTTGGAGAGATTGAAAATCATGTTCTACTATTCATAGCATTGAAGATGAAAGGATCTAGATCTATGCACCACCTTGAAATCGAATTCTTGGGGCAAGAGGATCCATTGAGCCAACGTTCCTATGACATTCTATTACTTTAATAAGTAGACCAAAACAATGGATAACCACCTCTTGCTATAGAAAATAGGCCAAAACTAGCCATTGGTATCTTGTCACACAATTACACTACCTGTTGTAATATCAAAGGCATCCACAAAGATATGGAAAGGTTTTTTCCAATCCAATGAGACTAGGATTAGGGTCTCAAATAGTAGTAGTGAGAGATGCCTGAATGCTAAATCCACTACCTAAATCTACATGAAGAGCTACTTTCGGGATGTGGGCTAGCCAATGGAGAGGGATAGTCACATAGGCTAGGGGACATAACTCCCATCCATGCCCATAGAGTTTCCCAAGAAACTATAGCACCATAGATGGGAAATTGTCTATTAGGTCCAACATAGTGAGAGCTACCCAATTAGGATCTTGAGCAATTCCATCACAAGAAATAAAGTGACCCAAAAGAATAGCACCTTTCACAAAAAATACATATCTTATGGGGTTTAAACTTAGATTTTTACTTCCTACCATTTGATAAAATAAAGCTAAAGGTGATGCAAGTGAAGTAAGAGCATATTGAAGACACTAAAAGTTGTCTAGGAGTAGTTGCATAAAATTAGTCGGCCATATATCCCATTAAACCCAAACAACACTACCATACATACAAATACACTCCATGCCATGATGAAATCAATTTTGGATTGATCCTTTGAATCAAGTTGGACCTAAATATAACCGCTGAGTCCAACGAAGAAGGAATACATTTCATGACCAAAAATCTAATCTAGAATGCTATCAAGGTGAGAAATCAAAAATAGATCTAGAGTGGTGGTATCATTTAGTACCTATATATACACATATCCTTAACTTTTTGACTTCCTTGGGGAGAATAACAATGGGAAAAATCCACTCTATCGTGTCCACTAGAGCAATAGAGCCAACTTCTAGGAGTAAATATAGCTCTTGACTAACTTTTCCATGTACAAATCCATGCGATATCTCTCTCTTAAAACTAGCACAACATCTGATTTAAGGGGAATCCCATTTTGATATAACCAAGGTTTCAATTCTTTCATTTCAGAGTAATCCTAAGCAAAGATACCTTTTAATTTTGTCAAGGAGGGTGACAATTTGGACTCAAAAGTCTATAGGTAAGCATTGATCTTCATTATCTTTATTTCTTTCAGGCAACCTAGGTAGATTGTCGTGAGGGCATTCTTTTTTACCTTTTGCATTTGTGCTTTAGATTCTCTCTTCTATATGAGCATATACAAAATTTCTGGCTCCATTATAGGCAACCCTTGAGCCGTTTTTACTTTGGAGTCCAAATTATGGATGTCTACATTAGCACGATTCTAGTCTTGTATTGGCATTGGTTCATAAGCAAGGTGAAGTGGTAAATGCAAATCTAAGTTCCACTATGAATAATTTGTGAAACATCTACCAAACAAAATGGTTCTAAATTGGCATTAGCTACCAATAATGCAACTTTCTCCTCATTGTTTAAGCAATCCACTATGTTGATTGTTTTTGTGATTGCTGGTTTGCACAAGCTATTGACGAGGGTAGAATTATATTTAAGAAAATATTATACTACACACTCAACATGTCCGGCCCAATGGGCATACTCTTATTGTTTCAAGATCTTGAACACACACATCATAGACTTGCTCTCACCTAGTTACTCACATGTGGATGGAAATAAACCATTGTATCGAGAATAGGGTCGCGAGGCAACCTAGCTTCATGATCCAAGCAAGTACTCTATTATCACTCAACCCTCTACAAGCCTCATCACACAAGAGAAAGTATGGTAAGGAAGAGAGATTACTAGAGAGAAGGCTAGAGGTTTCAATCTCCTTGTCTCTCACTACTTACTCTCTCTCTGTCCCTCAATCTCATACACTCACTTTAACATGCCTCCTTCATAATCAAAACTAAGCATATATGTAATCAAATTGAATCATAATATATATTAAGAAAATAAATAAGAAGATAAATCTACATAATATTTGATCAAGTTTATGGAGTAGGAGTAGTGAAACACTGCAACATGCACTCCAATATGGAGCTCAAACCTCCCATTATCATGTATATGATAAGGTATCCCAATTTTATCCTCACTGTCAATCCCATTCACAATTACAATCACAATCTCAAATTGTTGGATGAAGATGAAAAATAAGAATTTTGTCAATCACTCGTTTTCTATATAAATCTGTAAATTGCATATCTTCAAAAATATTGTATTTCTCAAGAAAAGCCCATTTCTAAATGTATAATATACTAAGCTAGATGTGTATGCATGACTTTTAATCTTACTTTTAATCTTGATTCTTATTATCAAACTCAAAAATATAAAAGTAAATAATCATACATAAATCAAAGCAAAAAGTAAGGATAGAAACTCTGTTTATCTATATAGTCTGGATTGTCATAAAGAATTCAGTAGCTTATCTTCAATGTAATTGTCTCCCATCAACTCAGAATATAGACATATAGGTACTCAAATTAATTGAAAGACACCTAGTCGACAATGTAGGAGATGCATAATTACAAAATTTGAGTTTACATAAAATAAAATGACGATTTTAGATCAAATATAAAAAATAACATGTTTTTCATTTTTCACAACTCATACATACTATTTTTAACTATTATATATTTTATTTAAGAAAATATAATAATACTTATTAGAATTTTTTTAAAAAATCATTTATAACCAATATAACTATATTTAATCTCTATAGACTATATAGTTTAAACAATAATACCTATTGATAAGTTTATGGATATTTATTTTTATTATAATACTATTTATTTACTATATTACAATCAATTAGATAATATAATACACATAAATTTTTACATGAAGGAATCATAAAAACGATATTTTTGATAGCTTTATAAGGAAAATAGTTATATTCGATCTCTTTTTCAAATATTTGTCCTCAAATATTGCATACCTAACATGTTATTATTGTGAAGTAAAATTTGAACTCATTAAGCTAGAATATCGAATGAAAAGAAGTAAAAAACTTATCATTTACATTGCCTCCATGTTTATTAGCATATTTTGAATATGGTTGTAAATCTTAAGTATTACTTGCATGAATTTTCATATTCAAATCCATATCTCCATAAGAGTAGTCTTCAAATCAAGAATCTTTGTTATAAAATATCCAAAAAGAGTCTTCTCAATAGCTTGCATCATTATCATACAGTCTTCATAAAGAGTCTTCTAGGTAGCTAAACATATTCTTCATGGTCCTTTACATTTAGTCTTTATAAAGTGATTATCAAAATATTCATATGAATACTTTTATCTCTTAAAGAATCTTCTTCACTCACTAGAGTTGAGTCCAATTATAGTTTGTTTAAATTAATCTCACTCTTACCTTGGAGATTGTATCTAACTATATCTAGTTAGAAATAATGATGCACGTCTTTTTTTCTCATTTGTAGTCACATTCTCATTGTCATTAATAGTTGCATATTTTGCAAGAGACTCATATGATCTCTCCTTCAAAGAGGCTCAATCATCTTAAGATCTCTCAAAAGAAATATTAAATCACCACTATCGATAATATTATATCACAAATATATTTCATACTAATAGGATGAAGATTCTTATCCTTGTGTTTCCATAGTATCTATCATAATGTTTACATATAAGAAAATTATATCATATGATATGGATAAACACATTCAAATATCAATGTTTCACATATCTTCATCACAATATGTACTATATTGGCATCTATAGAATAAAATACCTTTGATATTCCATAGTAAGAGAATATAAATATTTGTAAAATACATCACCTACAAAATCAAAATCAATTTAAGCTTTCCTCTCTCTCTCTCTCTCTCTCTCTCTCTCTCTCTCTCTCTCTCTCTCTCTCTCTCTCTCTCTCTCTCTCTCATAGGTACATGTATCCTCTTATTTAGTTCATGCTCAATAACAACTACATTATTTATCAATAAGATGACTCTAATTTTCACAATATATATAATAATATTTTCTTTTGAAAAATAAAAAATAGACAATAAAAAATATTTAAACATACATAACTTAATACACCACCTTAAAATGTAAACTTCATACTATCTAATTCCAAAATAAAGCACATGAAGAAATCAATTTACTCAAAGTATTGATCATAATATCCAACATTTATAAACAATAACTCTTCCTAACAAACACAAAATGATAAATCTATTGAATTTAACATCCTCTAATATATACAATTCATTTATTTTACTTTTCTATTTTATTTATATTATTTCTAAAAGAAAGAATATAGAAAATATGTTGAAACTCATTAGTATAAGTAAGAAAAGTAAGTAAGAGAGTTATATCGTATACTAATGAAAGTAATCCAAATAGTATGGTTGTATGTGATTCTTACTCTTCTTCTCCAAACAAGTTTTGAGATTCAATGCTGCATCAAATATAACACAAGAATAACCATGTAATAAATAATCCTCATAAAGTGAGTTATTATTCACTAGTTCTCTTATCTAAAGGAAATTTGCAAATCTAAAGGTTTTGCTATCCAAGATTTACATGAGATGTAAACATATCAACTCTATCATATCCATGATATTGAAAAGATAAATCTATGAGTTGCAATAAAAGATACTAGATATCTTCCTTTCTCCCTTATGCTAGTTCTATAATTAATTTAAATAGAGTATGCATTTTATCCTATGAAATAAGATAATTTTTTGATAGCAAAACTTTATTCACTTTGAAGAAACTTAAAAAATAATGATCACACTATTCTCAAATAAAATCTTCAATAGATTCAAAAATAATAATTACCTTAAGCTTGGATCTTGCAATTAAAGATTCTTTCAAAAATATCAATGATACATCATTAAATATTCTTATCAAATTTCTCTCTCAAGATCTCTAAAAAAAGACATTCAAATGATCAAGAAATATATTTTGAGAAATATTTAAATAATGATATTAAGTACTTTTTATGTCTTTTTATGAAAAATCTTTAATAAACTCATCATTATGTTTTTTAAAATAGAATTATCTTTAAAGAAATCTAAAAATAGATTCTAGATTTTAATAAAAATTCAATATTATAGGAAAATTTGAAGATATTTAATTTTTTAAAATATGAAAAAAATACTATAATCATACAAATCAAAATAAAAAATACATTCATATCTCACTATAATTAAATACATAATTATATGTCTAATAGGGATGGTATTTTCTTTTTCCTCTCTGTGTAGAGTAGTTTTTAAATATACTAGATTATAAGAGTTAATTTAAAATAGGGATGGTATTCTATTTTTCCTCTCTATGTAGTCATTCAAGTTTCTAGCTATCAATTTGATCTAGTTTGAATTGGAAATAGAATGTGGCCATTGTCAAAAATTTCCCAATTTTTTTCGACAATGAGCCATGCCACTACTTGCATTCATGGCTCGAATACAACTACCTTGTGGGTAGGATCCACGTGGATGGGAAAATTTTCCGTTCATGACACTTCAAATGGTCATCAAAGGAAGGTATTTAGGTTTTTAGGTGTTGAGCCAACAAAATTCAGAAAGAGAACCCATGCATGAGCAGCCATCCTAGTATTAACTCAAATATGGCAAGATGAAATGGGTAGAACCACTACCAGGTTAGTTGATGCAAATAATTTCCATGCAAGCTTTCACAACATGACAAGGACAAATGGTGGACAATGGTACACATCCAAAGGTCAAGGACTAGAGCATGAGCACTATTTGTTGGATTGTGGATGAAGCTAGGAGGCATATTCCACGGTGGATTCCGTGAGGTTTTGTGGTGGATTCTATAAAATTTTATTTATTGCCGGGGCTCATACACAAGGTGGATTCCTTGTGCGAAAAGTCGATGGGGACACCTATCCTTTTCGGGCATCTTGTTAATTTAATGTGCAAGTAGGTGATTCCATAGCGGGTGATTCTGCAAAATACATATTTAAATTAATAGACGTTTGAGTTTAGAGTGCGTACTCGTAATAAATTAAGATTAGGATTGATTTCTAACCAATTTATTTATTTTGTAGCTGAAGACTGCTAAGTATTCACTTTTGTCGGTTTAATTTTATTATTTTCTAACAATTGTGAATGCTTTAGTTGATGTGTAGAGCACGCAGCGGTGGCATTGGGAAGCACTGGAGGATAGCGTGTATTCAAATATATTATCATTTTTGGTGGATGTGTATCTTAGGCATGGCGCCAATATTTTGATGCACTTATTTATTGAAGCACTTGACATTTATTTATTATTTTTGTATGCGTATGGGCGCACGATTTAAATATTTGTATTAGACATTGTATTTGGGTACTGCCCGACTCCTTGGGCACCCAATAGCTTTAATTCTTTAGTGGGACAAAAGTAAACACAAAATCTAAAGCATGCTAATTGTAAATTGGGCTATTTTTTGAGCTTGCAGATGAATAATATATAAAAATATATGCTTTGTGGAGCGCTCACATAAGGCATGGGAGAAAGTTGTACCCAATTAGTCTCTTGCTTCATGTCGTGCAAGCTTTCTTCCTTGTTCTTTGTGCAAAAGTAGAGTTCTTTTGTTCTTGGGGACCTTCTGGCGCTCACTATGCATGCATACAACGTCTGATCTGTGCACGAGTAGAGTAGAATGTTTTGCTCCAAAATATTCATCACTAAGAAAGGAAGATCTCTTAGGAGATAGAATCTATTGCCGTTGCCTCACACCTAAATTATCATGAGGACATAGAGTGGATGTCCTTTGGTGGACCTTGTGAGTGTGTGCATATGCAAATTGGCATGTGTTGGAAAGAACATCATGGTCACCATTTGTAATCAAGTCCATATTCTATGTGTGGTCACCAAGTGAAAATTGGTTGCACCACCTTTGTGGAAAAGTAGAGCTTTTATATACCTTTGTGTAAAAGTAGACCTTTGTGGAAAAGTAGACATTTTCAGCTTAACTAAAAATCATACCCACAACAGTGAACATCATTCTAAGTTATGGATAATTCATGCTGAAAACGTATGCTCATATGCTCAATAAACATGTATACAGAGGTGGGCCTATAGTCATTGAAACATAGAATACATCTCACAAGGCAACTACTCAAAATCAATATATATCAATCAATTAGACTGACTCGGCTACTCATGTTATCATGTGGTGGGAGGTACTAGAAAAATCATTAGGTTTTCAGAAAAGATCAAGACCCAAATAGTGGGTTGAAGGAGAAAGTAAAGAGAATGACCAATGGATGTGGAGTCAAGAGGAAAGGGACAAGAACCAAGAGTACCATGTAAATATGAATCGAGAAGTAGTGGAAACAACCAAAGAAGGAAAAGGGATAGAGGGATGGTTTCAAAGGGGAGGGACAATTGAAGGAACATGTTAACCCCAACACGAAGAAAGCAAAAGGAAATAAAAAAGACGCAGGGCAAAGGCGGAAAAAAGATAGCTCGACTGAAGAAAGAAGAGGAGAAAAGGCCAAAAGCGCAAGGGCAACCTTAAAAAGTCCAATGCAACTGCAAAAGGGGAAAGGTTACATTTCATGATTCAAGGTATCTACAGAAACATCTATAATCATATTCTTGAAAGTAGTTTGGAGTTGGATCTTTTCGTTGGAGGTTCTCTTGTTGACATGTATTCTAGATGTGGGAGCCTAGAGAATAGACAGGTTGTCCTACATAACGTGATCTTGCTTGATTGATCTTCTATCTTGAAATTAGTCAAGGTCCTCTGTGGTCGCGACTTTACTTTCGAAAACCCTTCGACATCTTTGGTGAACCCGACGTGAAAGCGTCGCATTTAAATTTTAGGATGGGAGATACTTCAGCATCTATTTCAGCCTCTTCTACGATTCCTACTTTGTCCTCTACTTCAGCTTCATCATCGAATTCTGCTTCAAGTACTTCTACGGATGATTTAAAGAATATTTTGCAGAATATGTCTATGTATATGCAGCTTCAAAATTAGCAGACACAATTGTATATGCAGCAGCAGCAGCAGTTGCGTCAACAACAGTTGTCTCAGCAAAGGCAACTATATTCGGCAAGAGAATGCAATCAGTGCGATTAAGGAAATTGAAGCAGTTGAGAATGAAAAGAAGCTATTTGATGGCCGTAATGTATTGGCTTATTTGAAGACGTATGAGATCAAGATGGGATTTTTTGGAGTAACAAGACTTATGAGTAAATATTTTCTTCGCCTTGTCACACCCGCCTTGAGGGCAAAAGTGACTAATCTTTTCCTTCAAAATTCGCATTGGCAAGATTTTAAGAAGGAACTAAAAGAGGAGTATTTTCTTGAGGACTTTGGGATGGCTACACGGCGGTCATCCCGAGAGTGGGTCTACATGCCAAACAAAGGTCTAGCTGCTTCAGAATTGATACGAGAATTTGAAGAGAGGTATAGTCAGCTTGATGCTATTGAACAAAGCGCATTGGATATTGAGAAAGTTGAGCTTTTCTTGCAATCTGCAGATCCTGCTCTTGAGAAAGAATTAGGAGAGCTTCTTGAGGATCGCACGAAGCCTATGGGTCTTAAAACGGATTGGTAAGATGCCCTAGCAAGATGCCCAGGATGCAATCTCGACTTTGACCAAGAGGAGGATATGGAAGACCCGCTTACAGAATGGATCCATGACACCGATGCAGTCTTCTGCTCCTATGTCTATTCCTACCCCTGTCATTACTTCTCTTCCTCTGCCAGTTTCTTGGCCTATGCCCCTGCCTACTATTTCTAATTCTTTTGTTCCTCCTGTTCCAAGACCGATGTTGACTCCTTCTGCTCCAAAACCATCCGCTCCGTCGGTTTCTTCCTCTCTTGATGACATAATCAAAGGCATAATAGATTTGACACTAGAGTCAGTTAAAGCAAAATTGGTGGGGAAATTGAAAGAGCAGTTTTCTTCGACCGTGACTACTATTTCTTCTAGTGCTCCTAGTGCACCTAGAAGTGCTTCTAGTGCACCTAGGAGAGATCGAAGATGTATTTGGTGTGATAGTACAGACCATCAGCATTGCAGGGATTGTGAATCTTTTCAAGATGCAAGGAGGAAGAATTTGATATTTTGGGGACAAGATGGCAAGATCTGGTTAACTAAAACAGGAGCTCTGCTTGCCACCAATTTTAGGAAAGGCGGAATGAATAAATTAGTAGATGATATGGCTGCGCATACTTCCTATGTGGCAACTAGAGGAGATACCTCTGCATATGGAGTCCATATTGAGAAAGGATCAGAGAATTAGTCAACATTATGGACCCATGCTATGGAGACAACAAACAAGGGGAAAATTTAGCAGACTATTTTGACTAGTGTAGGTTCTAGCATCAAATCTGAGATAGGTTGGGATTCGCCTGTTGACAGGTACACTATTTATGCCTACTTGGCTAAGTCTCAAGGAGCAGATGTACTTGTTGAGGAGAAGCGTAAGAGAGATGGAGAGAATCCAAATGCAGCTAAAAAGATTAGAGGGGGTGAGCTTGTTACTCCACCTACTGCATGGCTGTCTTTGTGACCAGGGCCAAAACTGTTGAGATATCGAGCTCCACTCGTGATATGCCAGGGTGACCGTTGTGCATTTATGTCACCAACTTGTTAGCTGCAAATGCGATTGGTACACTGCCCATGAATAATAGCTAGATGACAGCTATCCTTATCTACTCTAGTTCGTGGCTCAGTTAGTATGCCACCTTAGTTAGTTGAGTTTGGTTTGAGACCCATATATAGGGTTCTTCTATTTCTCTGTACGAGAGTTCTTTTTGGCTTACACAACTAAGAAGAGGAAAACTGTTTTCAGCCTCCACCTTTGTGTGTATTCCCCCATTGTGTAAGTGAGAAAGCTACAAGTGAGACTCCTTCCTTCTCTCCCACAATCTTGACATGGTATGAGAGCCTTATTCATGGTAAGGAGCTCAAGAAAGCAAACCAATTTCGCGGTTTTCTGGTAAGAGAACCAGTGTTGCTTTCATTTTTCTGTTTTGGGAGCAAGTCTCTGTAGGTAGCACAGTCGAAAAGTGCAAGAGTACATTGTCTCAGATTTGAGGCCATTGTCTCAGTTTTTTTGATTTGAGGCCATTTCGAGGCCTGTTTTGGAGGTGGAAGTTTTCTGCATGCACTTAGGAAAAGGCCTTGTTTTATGCTATGCGACCACTGTTCTACAGGTCGGTGAAAAGTTACCATAGAAATTGCATCATATGCCTGTGCGCAGAGACATTGGGAGTTATAGAATCATCCTTGTTGCCTATTGATGCAAAATCGTCACTAGGAAGTGACTGTGTGGTCAAATACCACTTTCATCAGTTTTGCAGATTTGCCCCTTGTGAGGCTGAAGCTGTGTTTTTCACAATGACAGAATTTTTTGTAGTGTTCTATAATGGCGTCTGATTCTCTTTCACAGATTGTCACTGAAAAGCTTGACAAGAACAACTTCCAAGCATGGAAGTTTAGAATGACGAATTTCCTTATGGGAAAAGGATATTGGGAATTTGTTGCAGGAAATAAAGAAGAACCAGTTCTTCCTGATGTTCCCAATCAACAGCAAATGTAGATATTTAAAGGATGGCACGAGAGAGCCAGAAAAGTTATGCACTGGCTATCTATCAGTATTTCAGACTCTATGATTGTGCATATTCAGGATGCAAGTACGCCAAAGGAGGCATGGGATACTTTGTCAAAAATGTATAGCACAAATACGCAAGCTAGGAAAATGCAGCTCAAGCAAGAGTTGCACAATGTGCAAAGAGAAAGTATGAGCATCAATGACTACCACATGAAGGTGAAGAAGATTGCAGATGCACTTGCTTCCATTGGGTCGCCAGTGGAAGATGATGATTTAGTTTCCGTGACCTTGAATGGTCTAGGAAAGGATTATGCACAGTTCCAAATATCCATTTCCGTCCGTGAAAGATTTCCTGATTTTGAGGAGTTGATTGCTCTTCTAATTTTTGAGGAGCAGAGAAATGGTGGTGCATCTTCTTCAGGAGGAACATCAAAAGAAATTGTCTTCTACTCAAATGCTAGAAGAGGTAGAGGCAGAGGTAGAGGAGGCCGATCTGGAGGCCGTGGTAGAAATCAAAATATGCAGCAAACTCAAGAAAACTAGTCCTATGGAGGTGGACGTGGTAACTCGAGAGGCAGGGGGAGCCAAAGAGGTCATGGTGGATGGCAAAGAGGCCAAAATGCAAACAGCAATGTTGAATGCTACTATTGTGGTAAAATGGGTCATATGGCTAAAGATTGCTATAAAAAGTAGAATGACATCATGAATGGAAAATTGCAACAAGGGAATTATGCATCTTCTAGTAGACAGGGTGATGACAGAAATGAGCATTTGTTTATGGTGCAACACATGACCAATTCTGTGACAAGTGCAGAAGAAAGCAACGACGTGTGGTATGTTGACTCAGGTGCATCAAACCACATGACAGGTCATGCAGAATGGATGCAGGATGTAAGAAAATTGGAAAAACCACGATTTGTGGAGACTGGTGATAATACTGCACATCCTATTGTGCAGATTGGAAAAATTCCTTTGTCTATGCAGGATGGGAAAAAGAAATACCTATCGGATGTATTTCATGTCCCGAATATCACCAAGAATCTAGTTTCTATTGGTCAAATGGTTGAGTAGGGCTTGCAGGTCAGATTTAATCCTCATGGATGCTTTGTTGAGGATATGAAAAATAAAGGTCGCTTGATAGCAAAAGGAAAGAAGAAGGGCAGAATGTTTACATTGGATGCAGACATGCCTGAATTGAGTGTAGCAATGTTTGCACATGGGACTGGTGTAGTTACAGAAATTGATATCTAGCATAAACGCATTGGTCATGTTAATGTACAATGACTTAAATCAATGCAGACCCAAAATATTGTTACAGGATTGCCTAAATTCAAGGTTGCAGAAATGCATAAGGTATGTGAAGCCTGTCAATTTGGAAAACACGCAAGGAAACCATTTCCTAGACATGTTCAAGAGAGTAAGAAGCCATTGGAATTAATCCACTCTGATGTGTGGACTACTAAAGCTGCATCTATTGGAGGCTGTCATTATTTTGTCACTTTTATTGATGACTATAGCACAAAAGTTTGGGTGTATTTTATGAAAAAGAAAAGTGAAGTTTTTGGGCATTTCAAAACTCTTAAAGCTATGGTTGAAAAAGAAACAGGCCTGCAAATAAAATGCCTAAGGTCAGATGGAGGGGGAGAGTACCTCTCAAATGAGTTTGCAAGGTTCTTGCAGGAGCATGGCATAAAGCAGCAATATTCATGTAGTCATACCCCATAGCAAAATGGAATTGCAGAATGAAAAAATAGGCATATTAGAGAGGTATCTTGTGCCATGCTCAATGAAAAAGACCTGCCAGATTTTTACTGGGCTGATGTAGTTGCTACAGCAGTCTACATAATGAACAAGACTCCTACTGCAGCAATACATGGCATGACTCCAGAGGAGAGGTATACTAGTAGGAAACCAAATATTTCTCATTTGAAAAATTTTGGTTGCGTTGCCTATGTTCATGTGCCAGATGAGTTGAGATCCAAGTTGGATCCAAAAGCTGAGAAGTGCATCTTTATTGGTTACTCTCTGTAGAGCAAAAATGGTATAGATGCTATAACCCTTCTACTCGTAAGTTTACAGTGAGCAGAGATGTTGTTTTTGATGAGATAAGTAACTGGTATAAACCAATAAATGTGATTGATAATGTAGATGCACAAAATGGTAATGCTGCACAGAATTCACAGCAGTAGTCACAAGATATTAGTGGACTTGGAGTGTCCTCTAGCAGTGGTTCACATTCTTTGCCATGGACAGGCAGATTGAGATCAGGAGAATCTTCTCAAAGAAATGCAGATAGTGGTATGCAGGTATCACGAAAAGGAAAAGAGAAGGTAGATTAGCCCATGTTTGATGTGAATGCAGGTCACTCTTATGTGGATGGTGAATCCAGTGGCTCAAAACAGAGCATTGATGATGAGTTGGGTATTTCTTCTATTGCTATACCTGGAGTAAGAAAGACCAGGGATGTTTTGAGAGCACCTAGAAGTGAGCCTACTTTGCACAGGTCTATTAGAGCTAGGTATCTTGTGGATAGGCTGAAATATGATGGATTTACAGCCATTCACTATGCCTATATAGTCAAAGTGATATAGGAACCAGAACCCACTTCTTTTGAGCAAGCCATGGGAAAAGAAAAATGGGAGAAAGCCATGGATGAAGAAATGGATGCTTTGGAAGTAAATGCTACATGGGAATTGGTACCTTTGCCTAAAGATAAGAATGCAATTGGTTGTAAGTGGGTTTATAAGGTGAAGCACAATGCAGATGGTGCTGTGAACAGATACAAGGCAAGATTAGTAGTCAAGGGGTATGCACAAACATATGGCATTAATTATGAAGAAACATTCAGTCCGGTTGCAAGGTCATTGCTATGGCTGCATCAAAGGGATGGTCTTTACATCAGATGGATGTAAAGAATGCCTTCTTTGCATGGTGATTTGCAAGAAGAGGTCTATATGGAGCAGCCACCAAGTTATGTGTATGCTGTTCATCCTGAGTTTGTTTGCAGGTTGAAGAAAGCCTTGTATAGCTTGATACAAGCACCTAGAGCATGGTCTGACAAGATAGGACAGTATCTTGTCACTATTGGCTTTCAGATTTCCAAGGCAGATTTCTCACTTTATGTGAGAAAAACAGAGAAAGATATTATGCTGCTTGTCATTTATGTTGATGATTTGATTATCACAGGTGATAGTGATGAAGATATCCTTCATGTGAAAATGCTATTGAAGCAGAAGTTTGAGATGAAGGATTTGGGAGAGCTGCGTTATTTCTTAGACATTGAGGTGATTAGATCACCAAGTGGGATATGGCTCTTGCAGAGGCAGTATGGATTGGACATGCTGTCCAAATATGGGATGACAGGCTGTAAGCCTATTTCAGTTCCTTTGGAGCAGAATGTGAAGATGAGCGCAGATGCAGGTGAGCTTCTTGAAAACCCTACTATGTACAGACGCATAGTAGGAAGTTTGATTTATATGACTATTACCAGGCCAGATTTGAGCTATGCAGTTGGATTGGTAAGTCAGCTTATGCAGGCTCCAAGGAAATCGCATTTGGATGCGGCTAGACGCATACTCAGGTATGTGAAGTCCACATTGCAGTATGGACTATTTTATAAGACTGGGGTCCAGATACAGTTGCATGGATACACTGATGTTGATTGGGCTAGTAGTATTTCTGATAGATGATCTAGTAGTGGATATGTGTTCTCTTTTGGGAGTGCTGCAGTCACTTGGAGCAGCAAGAAACAACCTATAGTTGCCTTGTCGAGCATAGAGGCTGAGTACAGGGGTGCAGCAATGGCTGCATGTGAGGTAGCTTGGTTGCATAAGCTACTTTATGATATGGATCAGCATACAGATGGGCTAGTTGTCATTTATTGTGACAACATGAGTAGTATACACTTGGAAAATAACCCAGTCTATCACATTGAGGTGCATTATCACTATGTGCGGGAGAGGGTTTTACTAGGTCTTATTGATCTAGTTTATGTCAGCACAAAGAGTCAGGTAGCTGACATATTTATGAAGGCATTGGGCATAGAGAAGCTGTGCAAGTTTAGAGACCTGCTTGGTGTGCAGGAATTGGGATTGAGCTCGAGGGGGAGTATTGAGCTATCGAGATCCACTCGTGATATGCCAAGGTGACCGTTGTACATTTATATCACCAACTTGTTAGTTGTAGATGCGGTTGGTACACCGCCCATGAGTAATAGCTAGATGACAGCTATCCTTATCTACTCTAGTTCGTGGCTCAGTTAGTATGCCACCTTAGTTAGTTGAGTTTGGTTTGAGACCCATATATAGGGTTCTTCTATTTCTCTGTACGAGAGTTCTTTTTGGCTTACACAACTAAGAAGAGGAAAATTGTTTTCCGCCTCCACCTTTGTGTGTATTCCCCCATTGTGTAAGTGAGAAAGCTACAAGTGAGACTCCTTCCTTCTCTCCCACAATCTTGACAAGAATAACAGATGGAAGATGCTCAAAAGAAAGAAAAGAGGCAAGAGCCTAGAGAGAGAAAGTAGCCAAGGTTTAGATTGATGTCCGATATTGAGAAATCTATGGACATGAAGAAAATCTTTAATGACAAGATACTTGGCAGTGAGGTGACTTTTACTATTTCTAAGGTTTTGGGCATCTCGAAAAGAGAGTTTCAAGATCAGTTCCAAGAAGTCTTGAAGAGAAAAAGACATGCATTGACAACTACTGATACACAGGGAGTTTTGATTGGGGAGTTGGATGAGAATGAGGATGAGGTTATGGTTGAGAATGCTTTTGTTTTTCCGCAAACAAAGAAGAGGGTTCAGCCTATGCATTATGCTGAAACTGATGAGCCTATCTTGGTACCGTGTAGTCATTTTTCGCGGAGTCATTGGGCTAGGGCAACTACAGAAATAATGGTAAAAATTGGAGAGAAACTTGTGCCTTATGTTACTTTGGTGGATCATGGTTCAGAGATTAATCTCATAGTTCATGGAGTTTATGAAAGTAATAGATGGCCTATGGATGCAGAGCATGGGTGGCATATGAGAGCCGCCAACAACACTGCAGGTGATTTGTATGCTGCGTGTCCTAGTGTCAGGATTTCCATTGGAGATGTAGAGGAGGATTTCCATTTCTTTGTGCATGATTCATGCTCTTATCCCATGATCCTAGGACAGCCATTCATCACAGAGATGTGCATGGAGACGGAAGTAATGGATGATGGATCTGCTTATGCACGGATTCACATTAAAGATGGTATGAGAGTAGTCCAGTTTATGACTGTGTGTGTAAATCATGCTAGAAACAGGGATACTCTTTGAGATGCACCTTTGCCCACTGTGAGGGATTCGGGTTTTCATTAGGTATCATTGTTCTGTGAGATGATAGTGGTACAGAGTAGAGGAGATTGGAGTTCTCGCCTCCTGGGAGCAATGTTTTCTCCTCCAATTTTGTTGGAATTTCAACAAGCAGTTCGATGAGTTATCAGAAGATTTCTAAGTTTCCTAGAGCTGCCAGGCAGTACATATGCAGGAAGGAGAAAGATTTGAAAAATGCAGGTATTTTAGAGGATGATGAGCATATAGATGGGATGTATGATAGTATGGTTTGTGCAGATACGATGACAAAGATGGAAAATATGTTGAAAACTGATATACAAAGTTGTCTCAGTAATGTATCACTGCAGTCCCTAGACATGTTTCATGAAATTTCAGATTTTGTGTCACAGATAGAGTCAGAGGCTGAGGTGACACAGCAAAAAGTGTTGAGAGCTAAAGAAATTCAGGAAATAGAGTTTTTGGCTGATTATGATCAGCCTACAAAGACACAGAGGGCTAAAAACTTTCAGCCAACAGAGTTTACTGCTGAAATATTTTAGCATCCAAAGTTTAGGGTTGTTCCTATGTAGTCCATAGAGCAGAGGGCTGAGGATATTCAGCCACCACACCAGAGGGCAGAATTGCTGATTTAGAGCAAGATTTGAGTAATGCAGAGGATCATAATGAAGCTAGGGTTGACACAAAATACAAGACTGTGGATAAGAAGGTGAAGCTGGTAGCTGGACCGCTTCCAACTGACAGTGATCAGCAAATAGAGAGGGCTACCAAACAGCCAATTTTGAGGAATCCAGAGCATATAGGCCATAAATTTTTAGCAGAGACTCTTGCTGAATTAAAAATTGGAAATGGTGATTTCTTGCTACCCACAAAGAAGCAATGTTTTCAAGATATGCTTGAGCAACTTGGAAGGGGGTTTGCTTTTTTCTCGCATGAGATTGGATGTGTGAATCCGGATATTGTTGCTCCTATAGTGATCTTTACTATTCCTCATATTCCATGGAATCTCCGACCTATTTCAGTGCCTAAAGCACACCTGCCAAAGTTAATTGACTTGTTGAATGAGAAAATTAGGATGGGAATCCTAGAGCCATCATCTACACCATACTCAAATAGGTGGTTTACGATTCCAAAGAAGAATGGCACTCTCTGATTTATACAGGACATGTAGCCAATGAACAGAGTTACTATCAGGAATATTGGTATAGGTCCAGTTGTGGATGAGTTTGTAGAAGCATTTGCTAGACGTGCCATCTATTCTTTAGGTGATTTGTATTCAGGATATGATCAGTTTCAGCTGGCTTTGGAAAGCAGGGACATAACCACTATGAGAACTCCTATTGGGCTTGTCAAGATGTGTACCTTGCCTCAAGGTGCCATTAATTCTGTTGCGCATATGATGAATGCCATGCTTAAGGTCCTTCAAGAGTACATACCTCAGCTTACCATGCCTTTCTTGGATGATGTGCCCATTAAGGGGTGTGCAGAAGAAGAGAAGAATGAGAGTCTAAATGAGCAGGGATGCAGATACTTTGTGGCTAATCATATTTCAGCTTGTGAAAAGATTTTGGCTAGGTTAGAAGAAGTGAACTTGACACTATCAGGGCAAAAATTTGTTTTTGGAATAAATGAGGTTGTCATTGTTGGACATATGTGTGGGTATTATGGCAGGAAAACTTCACTTGAGAAGGTGGATGCTATAGGCAAGATTACGGAGTATTGTTCTACCACTTCAGAAGTACAGAGATTCATTGGAGCCTGTGTGTTTTACATGATTTGGATACCCCATTTTGCACACATTGGAGATTGTTTATATTAGCTACTTCGAAAGGGGCAGCAATTTTATTGGGATGAGAGCCATAGTAGAACCATGCAGAAATTGAAGAAGTTATTGCAGATTGCTCCTAGTCTCAGGAAAGCGGATTATAATTACGAAAGGCCTATTGTATTGATAATTGACACTAGTCCAATTGGCATAGGTTGGGCTGTGGGTCAAGATGATGCAGATGGAAATAGGTATGCTATTCGGTTTGCGGAAAAAATCCTAAACGAAAGACAGAGGAGGTATCAGCAAATCAAGAGGGAATTACTGGGAATTGTTACGGCTCTCAAATGTGACAAAGAGTACTTTACTGGAGCCCCAATTGTGGTAGAGACAGATTGCTTGCCATTGATAGGTATGATTATGAGTTGCTCTACTCCGGATATAGCTATGCTGAGATGGATTGCATATATCAAGTCATTAAATCCAGAATTTAAACACATAGCAGGGAAGGATAATCCAGTCTGGCAGATATGATGATGAGGAGACACTACTTGCAGAAGAGGATGATGCAGAAATTTCAACCGGCTATGGATGATCATGTTTGCCATGTCTATGATATTGTGGATTTCATAGAAGAACTCTATGTTGGAGATTGGTTGCAGATTGGCAAGTACCTTAGTACACTAAGCAAAAGAGATGAATGGACAAATGAAGAGTTCAAGAAGATCAGAAGAAAAGCCTATGGTTATTTCCTCAAGGACAGATTTCTTTGGAAGCACCCGAAGAAAAGAGGTGGATTACCCTTGCGGGTTGTCTGTGATAAAGAGACCCAGTTACAGGTGATGAAAGAGTTTCATGAGAGTCCTTGGGCTGATCATAGAGGAGTGTGGGCTACTTATGAGAAAATCAAGGAGAAATATTGGTGGAAAGGCATGTACAGAGATGTTTCTCTCTTTGTAGAGACTTGCAGAGACTGTCAGATGCATTTCGTAGTGCGTCATCGAGATGAGCTTCATCTGACCTATCCGCTATGCATTCATTATAAGTGGGTAGTTGAATTGGTTACTATGCCTATGGGTCTATGGCAGATGAGATATATTGTTTTGGCTAGAGAGGATCTTACCAATCATGTTGAGGGCAGACCTTTGAGAACGAAGACCACTAGTGGAGTGTGTAAGTTCTTATTGGAAGAAATTTTTTGTAGGTATGGCTGTGTGGGTAAGATCACTGCAGATCGCGGTGAATTGGATGCAGATGAATCTAGAGAGTTTTTCTCTCAATTAGGAATCAAGTTGGCTCTAACCACAGCATACAATCCAGAGGGAAATGGGAAGAGTGAAAGAGGGCATCCTCCGATAGTGAAAGCATTAGCCAAAGCATGCAGAGGATGGATTGGAGAATGGTCAAGACTTTTACCATTTGCTTTGTGGACTGATCGTATGACTCATAGTGTTACCACAGGATATATGCCCACAGAGTTGATGTATGGTCAGAAATCGATTACGCCGATTGAGACTTGTGCTTTGACTTGGTCATTTTTACCTTGATAGGAGGATTTGACGAGAGAGGAGCTCTTAGCTCTTCAGATCTGGCAGTTGGAGAGAAGACCAGAGGATATTCAACTAGCTATTGATAGGTTGAAGGTTTCTAGACTTAGAAATAAGGACAGGTTTGACAGCAAGCATTGCTTACGACCTAAAGCAATAGAAGAGGGAGACTGGGTATTAGTCTTTGATAGCAACCTTGAAAATTAGCATACTGCACTTTGGAAGATGGTGAAAAGATGGTTTAGGCCGTACATAGTTAGACATGTCTTTAACAATGCAACATATGAGCTAACAGAATTGGATGGGACAGTGCTTAGAGTGCCTATTGCGGGAAAAAGAATCAAGATTTTCAAGAAAAGAGATGATGAGGATTATGCATTGGAAGAATTTGCAAGAGAAGAGCAACGAGAAGAAACTCTAGTAGAAGAGACAGATGCTATGATAGATAATCTTGTTGATATACCGGAAATACACAATGAAGAGATTGATTTGTTCGTAGATCTTGACGACAATGATCATGGGTAGTTGGTCCATCCGAAGGATGTGCAGGATCAAAGGGGGTGGATGTCGTACTGCTACACATACGAGTTGTGGAATCCACAAAAAAGTTGTGTGTGAGACATTTGTTACTTTGTACATACTTAGTCATTGTGTTTACATTTTTGTTCTGCATGGGCATGGGTCAAGTGGAAAGCAGTTTATGGTGCTACAAACAAATGCAAGAAGAAGGTTGTATTCCTTGCAAGGCAACATTTGTCATTAGCCTTCAGGCCATGCAACACCCTTTTGAAGAAAGGTGAGCTATATCCTGACCAGAAAGCCATGGACGTATTGGAGATTGGAAGGGCATTGCATACTGATGCCTCTAGGATGGGTTATAGTGCATACATTTCTGTCTGTAGTGGTCTTCTGACTATATATGGTATGTATGGAGATATGGAGGAAGCAAAGAATGTGTTGTCAGAGCAAATCCAATGACATGGAACTCAATCCTCTTGGCTCACACCAAGCTTGGAGACGCAGCAAAGGCTCTTCGTCTGTATCAAAAAATGTGCAAATTTGGCATAAATCGAGACAGGGAAACATTTATGTGCATCCTCCACGCATGTGGCAGTACCTATAGTGTGGAAATGGGGAGATTGGTGCATCATCAGATGGTCTCTAGTGGATTTTACACTGATAACATGATCGGTAATACTCTAGTCGATATGTATGCTAAGTGTGATAGTCTAGAGGAAGCATGCCAATTGTTTGATAGATTATCAGTCCACAATGTAGTTGCATGGACAGCCATGGTTGGTGCATATGTCCGATGCAGTGATGGTATTTTTGCTCTCAAACACTATGAAAAAATGCTTGATGAGGGCATTAAACTAAAAAAATTCACCTACTTGTTGACATTCAAGGCCTGCACCCGTTCAAGGGATGTGGAGCTTGGGCAATTAGTACATAGTCAATTTGTTCAGAGTGGGTTTGCTATGGGGAATAAACACCATGGGAATGACGCTGCTGCCCTGGAGCTTTTCAAAAACATGCAATCGCAGGGTCTCCAGGCAAATGAGCTATTAGACTGTGATGCAATGAAATGGGGCTATTGTGGGAAGGCAGCTTTTCTGGAAAAAGGGGAGCGCAGTGTATCGGGACGCGGAAGAAAAACCAACGGACAAAAAAAAACGGTGGAGGAGAGTGTGTCAGACGGGCAATCCAGGAGCAGGTTGAAGGGCTTGTCAAGCTTGTTGATGAGAGACGCACGCGAGGCCTATTCAAAGCTCTGGAGCTCCATTCTTGAGTTCAAAGGTGGATTGTTTGTATCCCTGCTTGTTGCGAATAAGCAAATCGAGGCCCGAGTTGATATAACAGAAGGGTTGCAGAAGCATGTCACCATCTTATACTTCCTAGATTGCAGCAGTTACCTCCAACCGCCTCGAACGTGAATTAAGGCACAATTGGAATCAAAGGAGTTGCTCACATTCTGTATTAAACAACTTAAGAATCTAAACAAAGTAAGGCTTGTTGACGCTGGGTTTATATGGATAGAGCCGCACTCTAAGAGACTGAAAGTCAAGTTAAAGATTTAAAAAAGAAGAAGTGATGAATAATGCTATATTGGAATAAGGGTATGTTGTTGAGTATGTTGTGGAAGATCATATGTGTGATAGCTGCTCTAGATCTGCAGCAAATCCAGACCTGTGGGTTGCTGCAGTACAAGTGAGGCAGAAGGTTGACCACAAGAGAACATTCTTCTACCTTGAGCA
The DNA here is from genome assembly GCF_053477565.2 of Lygodium microphyllum. Taxonomy (NCBI): domain Eukaryota; kingdom Viridiplantae; phylum Streptophyta; class Polypodiopsida; order Schizaeales; family Lygodiaceae; genus Lygodium; species Lygodium microphyllum. Next base: position 33,351,849 of record NC_141155.1, read on the forward strand.
GGTTATTCTGAAGCACAACTGAGCAGCTCTGTGCCGCAAGTGCACTGGATGGCATTGTCAATTTGTGGCAGATTCAAGGAAAAGGGATTGACCTCTCGTTGCTGAGCTTAATTGATTTCCTTTCCTTGGGACAAAGGAGATGGCTGGATGACATGGCATGGGACCCAACAGGAGATTGCCTGTTTGCTTGCTACTGTGCAGCAGATGGAAATGATAGCCAAGTTGCCATAACTGGATCTTCTGGGAAGAAAAAGGAATAGTTTTTGAAAGCCATAATCTCATGTGAAAGGTATACTGTACAGTATTGTCTTTATACTGTGGTATGAGAACACTTTTTTTTGCCCTAGGACTCACTATGATAGCATCATTCCGACATTGTGAGGAAACAACCATAACCTTTCCCAAAGCCACATACAGACCTCTAACAGCAATAGCTAACCTCACCATCATTTCATGATTCAAGGTATCTACAGAAACATCTATAATCATATTCTTGAAAGTAGTTTGGAGTTGGATCTTTTCGTTGGAGGTGCTCTTGTTGACATGTATACTAGACATGGGAGCCTAGAGAACGGACAGGTTGTCCTGCATAACGTGATCTCTCTTGATTGATCTTCTATCCTAAAATTAGTCAAGGTCCTCTATGGTCGTGACTTTGCTTTTGAAAACCCTTCGACAACGCTAATAGCGATGCTTATAGTGACTATTGCAGAGTAAATTTTCGACGCAAATAGCGACGGTTATAGAGGGGGAAAAAAATAGGTGGCAGGGCATGCAACCCTTCCACCCTTCTAGCTATATGCACTAAATATTCTTGCATAATTCATTTGCCAATGTCACCTACACCTAATGTCTAAAAATTGTGTATCAGATTTTCAGAAAAAAATGAAGGAAAGGTGAGAGGAGAAGAGTAAGATAAACAACAAGGGGAGGAGAGAAACAAAGAGAGAGGCAACAAAGATAGAGAAAAAGAGAAACAAAGAGAGAGGCAACAAAGATAGAGAAAGAGAGAAAGAAAGAGCGCGGAGAGACAAAGAGAGAGGGGAGAGAGAAGAAGGAGGTAGAAAAGAAGGGTGAGGTAAAGAGGGAAAGGAGAGTGAAAAGAAGAAAGAGAGAGGGAGGGACATTGGGAGAAAAAGAGAAAAAAAGAGATATAGAGAGAAAAGCAAATAGAGAGCAAGAGAGAAATAGCGAAACAATGAGAGAATGAGAGATAATGGAAATATAAAAAAATAAAGAGAGAGGAGAAAGAGAAATACGAAGAGAGGTGGGAAGAGAGGGCATTTCAATGTTCTTATTTTTTATATTTTTATTTTCTATCTTTTATTTTTATTGTAACGAGATGTGTTGAGTGAGATTGGGGAGGGAAGGAGAGAGAGAAATAGAGATAAGAAGGGAGGGAAAGAAAGAGAGAGAAGAAGTGAGAGCAGGGAGGGAAGATGGGAGAAGAGAGAGAAACAATGAGATAGGGGAAGAGAGAACCAAAGAAAGATGACAAGAGGAAAATAAAGAAAGGGAAAGAGAGAGAACAAGAGAAGTGGGGAGAGAAATAGATAAAGATGGAGAGATGTGGAGAGAAAAGAATGGACAAAGAGAGATGGAAGCAGGCAAACAAAGAAAGGAAAAGAGGAAGAGCAAGAGGAGTGGGGAGAAAAATAACGACGAGGATAGATAAAAATAGATAAAGGTTAAGAGAAGGGGAGAGAAAATTAATGGAGAGAAGTAGAGATATGGTAGAGAGAGAAAAAAATGAAAGAGAGAGAAAGAGGGATAGGGAGAGAAAAAAAGATGGGAGAGAGAAAGGAGTGGAGAGAAGTAGAGAGAGAAACAATGAGAGAGAGAGGGGGAGAGAAACAAAGAGATGAAAGGAGGAAAACAAAGAAAGAGAAAGGGAGAGAGAAAGAGGGGTGAAGAGAGAAATAAAGAGGGGAGAGAGAAAAGGAATGGCTGGAAATATAAGAATGGAGAGAAAGAAATATAAGTAGAGATTAAAATGGAGGAAGATCATCAATGATAAAAACAAAAGCATATTTTCTATCCTAACATAGACTAAATGGAGAACGATGATGGTTGTGACATCCTAGATTGTGAGGTGTATCTTAATCACCATGTTCCATGTCTTTGCACTCAGTACAAGTTGACAATCAGACAAAAGCATTGCTTGTTTATAAATCATGCACAATGCTTCAATGAGTTTCAAGTGGAGATCATTGACTAGGTGATCTAAAACTTTCAATGAGTGGTCAAACAAAATTATGTATCAATCATGCTTTACATTCACAAAGTAATTGAATATCACATACAAAAATATTAGGTGTGCCCTAGGAAAGAGGGAGCAACTTGGCTCGTGGTAGAAAAAAACTAAGAAATGTTTGGCAATGCCAAGGTAGCATTCTACTCATCATTTGAGCCAAATAGGACTAGTGCCTATAAGCCAAAGAGATTATGTAGGCACAAACAAGGCGATGCCATAGTCCAGTGCTATTTAGCTTAGTTCAAGGATGTGAGAGGACATATGTCCCAAAAATCCAACCCATTGGTGAAATCTTGCACTCTTTATATGTGCAAGCCTTTAACCAAGATATTAATAAAGAATTTTATTGATAAGATCTATCTGGTAATAACTTGGAGTATTTTTATTAGCACGACACTAGCCATACAGAAAAATGGAGTAGATCAACCAAACCCACTAATCAAAGTGTGCTGAATTAGACCTCAGGGAATAGCCTGATGATGTCTGTGACAAGACCTGGTCTACCAAAGCTCTAACGTGGACCATCTCATCTACAAACATACATGTGAATATCTCCTCCAACTCCTCATCGGTCATCCCTTAACTCATCTTGCTCTCTAGGTCTGTCTCTTTGAGAAGTACCTGCCCACGAGCATGCTCAAGGTACAAACTCACCTCGTCATACATCTCGTACATGAAGTGGAAATTGTGGGACCCATCCATACACGATGGATATTCTTCTTAGAGTGCTTCATGAAAACCTAAAGGGCTTTGTAAGATAATGAGCTTGGCCAGAAGGTAGCATGGCCCAAGGTTGACTAGTGTCGGAGGTAGGTACAAATTGTCAAAAAAAAATCTCATTAATAAAGGAACCACATGCCTTTCTTAGGTGATTTGAGGAGGTATATATGGTCAACTTTTCCACCCAAGTGGATATTTCCCATAAGGTGGTCATATTTGAGTCATCAATTTGGAAAGAGGAAGCAACTTGGCTCATGGTAGAAAACAACTAAGAAATATTTGGAAATGCCAGGGTAGCATTCTACTCATGATTGGAGCCAAATAGGACTAGTGCCTATAAGCTAAAGAGATTATGTAGGCACAAACAAGGTGATGCCATAGTCTAGAGCTATAAAGCTTAGTTCAAGAACGTGAGAGGACATATCACCCAAAAATCCCACCCATTGGTGAAATTTTGCACCCTCTATATGTGCAAGGATTTATCCAAGATATCACTAAAGCTTTTTCTTGAGAAGATCTATCTACTAATAACTTGGAGCACTTTTATCAACACGATGGTAGCCATATAGTAAAATGCAGAAAATCAACAAACCCACTGATTGGAGTGCGCTAAAGTAGACCTCAAAGAAGTGCCTGATGATGTCTGCGGTCTCCCAAATCTCTAAAGTGGACCATCTCATCTGTAAACATATGTGTGAATATCTCCTCAAACTCCTCATTGGTCATCCCTCAACTCATCTTGCTCTCTAGGCCTGTCTCTTTGAGAAATACTTGCCCATGAGCATGCTCACGATACAAACTCACCTCCTGATACATCTCGTACATGAATTGAAGATTGTGGGACCCATCCATACACGTTGGATATTCTTCTTAGAGTTCTTTATGAAAACTTGAAGGGCTTTGTAAGATAATGAGCTTGGCCAGAAGGTAGCATGGCCCAAGGTTGGCTAGTGTCAGAGGTAGGTACGAATTGTGAAAAAATTGAACCATTATGAACATTAAATAGATACTAAATAGAAAAATACTAGGGTTACATGGTATCAAGGTAAAAAAAAACCTAGCATATCTTATGTCAATCACGAGATTTCATCCATGATAGTTAGTCATCATTAGAGAAAGTAGACCTGAGGGAATGCATCATGCCCATCAGGGTGCATATAGACCTAATAATGTGCTTCACCATGCACTCTTCTTTAGTGGACAGAACCCAAGGAGCATGAGGTAGTTGGAAGTGATCCTCAGAGCTTGACTGTGGCCAAAGTGCCTTCATCTTGCCTACCTTCTTTAAATCCATTCATGTCCCTATAATGTCTCTCTTTCATGTGATATAGTTCCATAATAAGCTACCCACATTCTTGAAAATACGTAGATCTATAAATGGATCAAATATGGCAACTCATAGAAAACTCAAGACTTTCACGTTGCTCTTGGATGTAACTCCTTGTGGACCATTTTCAACTTGGGCATTCATTGGTACTCAAGGTTGCCAAAGAAAACCTTCCCTCAGTTCATGACCCTCCGACAAGAAAGTGACATGTTTCTAATATACCATCTTCTTCATGGTCTGTGACATTTGAGAGTCTAATTGTGGCCCACACAATTGACGTACATGATAGCCTAAGGTAACTAGTCATGTCACAATAACCCCTATCGAGTCAACACAAACTTCAATGAGCCATGATTAATATCATCAACAAGAGTGGAAGCCCACTTACATGAGCTCACCTTGAATCTTGGAAAGTCATGCATGGTCACATGAGAATGGCTCGTATATTAGTGGACTGTCAACCATCATACTTGCTCATGTCTTTCACAGCAACCCCCTTCCACAAAATCTTGAGCTCATCAACTAATGGACGGAGGTAGACATCCATGTTCTTAGTCTTGTAGCACGTAGGAATGAGCAAGCTAAGGATCAGGTGTCCTTTATTCGTAAAAAGCCATGGCAAGCTGTTCCTTTTTACAAGGACTATAGGCCACACACTATAATAATTTGAGTGGAGATTGAATGGATTTATGCCATCCATAGAAGAACCAAGGCAAAGTTTTTTTGATTCTTGTGCTAATTATTCAAAGGTGGAGTCAATGTGGCTCCATGTGCATGAATCTACTGACATTCATTGGACTCCATACTTTGGATTTATTCTACATATGCCACATTGTCAAGCTCTCCATGCCTAACATATAAAACATTTGACATATACATGGTATAAGGGAAAAGTTTTTGAGAACCTTTTGAGGGATGGTTTTTCCTTGCAAATCCTATGAATACCTATGAGCACCACAATTCGAATATGTCTCCATAGTCTTGTAGTCTCCTCAAAACAACACATAATCATTCACACATACATGGATGCTATTCTAGTCCATGCCAAGATTTGATAACACCAATCGTGCATCATCATGGGACTCAAACATTGTGTTTCTAGGTGGACATATGTGATATTTTGGCAATTTTTTTAAAAAAATGAAGCACTCTCAAAAATCATAATTTCTAAAAATAATAATGAGTCAAAATCAACGGACCGTAGACTATACAAGAAAAACTCGGTCACACTGGCATCGCTCTACCCGTACTTTGCCTACGCACTTAACAATGCAAGCAATGCCTTTAAGCAAGATACTTGACACCCATCATACAATGCTATGAACATGTTCTCTCTCTCAATGGACTAGATGACTCCACATCCATGGATACTAATGCATCGATCATTTCCTCCATCTCACGCTCCAAGTTTGGAGGAAGGTCCGAAAGGCCCGCTATCTCCTCTGGTATCAAGGGTGTATTCTGTGGCTTGCTCTCTAGTTGGTGTATCAGCTCAGCAAGCACTCCATCCATCGCACATCCACAAACTCTTTTGACAAACCACAATAGATGCATTCCTTGGGATGATACATCACCTCTTTGTAGAAATTTGTAGGGCACGTGTAATATTTTTATATGTGATATTCAATTACTTTGTGAATGTAAATCATGATTAATACATACTTTTTTTAACCATTCGCTCAAGGTCTAAGATCACCTAGTCAATGATCTCCAATTGAAACTCACAGAAGCATAATACATGCTCTATAGACAAGCAACGCTTTAGTCTGATTACCAACTTGTACTAAGTGCAAGGACATGGGACATGCTGATTAAGATAGGCCTCACAAACTTGGATGTCACAACTATCATCGTTCTCCATTAATTCTATGTTATGACAGACAATATGCTTTTGTTTTTGCCATTGATGATCATCCTCCATTTTAGTCTCTACTTATCTTTTTTTCTCTCCATTCTTATATTTCATGTCATTCCTTTTCTCTCTCCACCCCTCTTTCTCTCTCCCTTTCTCTTTCTTCATTTTCCTCCTTTCATCTCTTTGTTTCTCTCCCCCCTCTCTCTCTCTCATTGTTTCTCTCTCTCTACTTCTCTCCACTCCTTTCTCTCTCCCATCTTTATTTCTCTCCCCATCCCTCTTTCTCTCTCTTTCATTATTTTTCTCTCTCTACCATATATCTACTTATCTCCATTCCTTTTCTCTCCCCTTCTTTTTACCTTTAGACCTGCAAAAAAATTAGACGTGCCTTAGGAATTGAATGTCACATATAAAAATATTCGACATGCCATGTGCCCTAGGAGTTTCTAGAGAGAGGTGATGTATCATCCCAAGGAATGCACCTATTGTGGTCTGTCAAAAGATTTTGTGGATGTGTGATGGATGGAGTGCTACATGAGCCGATGCAGCAATTGAAGAGTAGGTCGTAGACTATACCCTAGATACCAGTGGAGATAGTGGGCCTTTGGAACCTTCCTCCAAACTTGGAGCCTGAGATGGAGGCAACGATCCATGCATTACTATCCATGGATGCCAAGTCATCTAATCCACTAAGAGAGAACACATTCATACCATTGTATGATGGATGTCGAGTATCTCACTGAAAGGCACTGCTTGAACTCTTAAGTGAGTAGTCAAAGTACGCGTGGAGCAATATGAGTGTGACCGAGTTCTTTAGGTATAGTCTACGCTCCATTGATTTTTAATCCATTATAAAAATTTCTTTTTGTGCTTTTTAAGAGTGTTTTTTTTTCAAGTAGCTAAAATATCACATATTTCCACCTAGTAACACAATGCGAGTCCCATGATGATGCATGATTGGTGTTATGAAGTCTTGGTATAGACCACAATAGCATCCATGCATGTGTGAATGATTGTGTGTTGTTTCAAGGAGACTACGAGACTATGGAGACATGTCCAAATTGTGGTGCTCACATGTATTGATAGGACTTGCAAGAAAAAACCATCCCTCAGAAGGTTCTCAGGCACTTCACTCATACGGCCTATATGTCACATGTTTCGTACGTCACGCATGGCGAGCTTGACAATGTGGCTTATGCAGAATAGATCCATAGTATGGAGTCCAACAAATTTCAGTAGATTCATGCACATGGAGCCATGACTCCACCTTTCAATGATTTGCACAAGAACAAAAAAAACTTAGGCTTGGTCCTTCTATGAATTAATGGCATAAATCCATTCAATCTCCACTCAATATCTTATAGTGTGTGGCCTATAGTCCTCATAAGTAACAATAGCTTGCCATAGCTTTCTTCAAAGAAAAGACACTTGATCCTTAGCTTCTCATTCCTAGGTGCTACAAAGTTAAGAACATGGATGTCTACCTCTGTCCATTAGTTGATGAGCTCAAGATTTTGTGGAAGGGGGTCGCTGTGAAAGACATGATCAAGCATGATGGTTGATAGCCCACTAATATACGAGCCATTCTCATGTGACCATGCATGACTTTTCAAGATTCAGGGAGAGCTAATGTAAGCTGCCTTCCACTCTTTTTGATGATATCTAACATGACTCATTGAAGTTTGTGTTGACTAGATACGAGTTATTGTGACATGAATAATTACCTTAGGTTATCATGTATGTACATTGTGTGGGCCACAGTCAGACTCTCAAAGGTCATGGACCATGAAGAAGATGGTATATTAAAGACATGTCACTTTCTTGCTGGAGGGTCATGAACTGAGGGAAGGATTTCTTGAAGGACGACCTTGAGTACCAATGAATGCCCAAAGCTCATATGAGTTAAAATGGTCCACAAGGAGTCTTATCCAAGAGGAATGCAATAGTTCTGAGTTTTCTATGAGATTGTATATTAGATCCACTTATAGATCAATCATTGGATCCCATGCATATTCTAGAAATTGTGGGTAGCTTATTATGGAACCATATCAAAAGAAAGAGAGACATTATAGGGACATGAATGGATTAAAAGGAGGTAGGTAAGATGAAGGCGCTTTGGCCACACTCAAGCTCCGATAGTCGGTTGCAACTACGTCATACTCATTGGATTCTATCCACTAAAGAAGAGTGCATGGTGAAGCATATTATCAGGTGTATATGCACCCCAATGGGCATGATGTATTCCCTCAGGTCTACTTTTTCTAATGATGACCAACCACCATGGATGAAATCCCATGATTGGCATAAGATATGCCATGTTTGTTTTGATGTTGATAGCACATAACCTTAGTATTTCACTATTTAGTATATATGTAATGTTCATAATACTTCATGTTTTTGACAACTCATACCTGCCTCTAACACTAGCCAATCTTGGGCCATGCTACCTTTTGGATAAGCTCATTATCTTACAAATCCCTTCAAGTTTTCATGAAGCACTCTAAGAAGAATATCCATTGTGTATGGATGGGTCCCACAATCTCCACTTCATCTACGAGATGTATGAGGAGGTGAGTTTGTATCGTGAGCATGCTCGTGGGCAGGTACTTCTCAAAGAGACATACCTAAAGAGCAAGATGAGTTGAGAGATGGATGATCAAGAGTTGCAAGAGATATTCACACGTGTGTTTGTAGATAAGGTGGTCCACTTTAGAGCTTTGGTAGAGCAAGAGTTGTCGTAGACATCATCAAGCAGTTCTGTGAGGTCTACTTTAGTGTGCTCTGATCAATGGGTTTGGTTGATTTTCTCCCTTTTTCTATATGGCAAGTTTCGTGTTGATAAAAATACTCCAAGCTATTACCAGATCTATCTTCTCAAGAAAAAGCTTTATTGATAGCTTGGTTAAATCCTTGCACTTATAGAGAGTGCAAGATTTCACCAATGGATTGGATTTTTGGGTCACATGTCCTCTCACATCCTTAAACTAAGCTATATAGCTCTGGACTATGGCATCACGTTGTTTGTGCCTACATAATCTCGTTAGCTTATAGGCACTAGTCCAGCCCGACTCAAATAATAGGTAGAAAGCTACCCTAGCATTGCTAAACATTTCTTAGTTTTTTTCTACCGTGAGCCAAGTTGCTTCTTCTTTCCAAATTGATGACTCAAACATGACCACCTTATGGGTAGTATCCATTTGGATGGAAAAGTTGACCATATATACCACCTCAAATTTCCTAAGCAAGGCATTTGGGTCCTTGATTGATGAGCAAAAAATCTTCAAAAATGGAATTTGTGCTTGGGCAGCCATCCATATATGGAGTGTAATAACTCAAGGTGGAATGGGTAAAGCCACAATCAGTCTACTTGATGCAAATAGTCACCCTACTAGCTTTAGAGACTTTGGGGTAGAATTTTCTATTAGGAATACTAGCTCCTAGCAAGCCACCAAAAGGAAAAGAAAAAGCTAAGGATTGAGGCTCCAAGATTACCACCAAAAAGGCACTAGATCTTTTTGATAGGCGCTCAAGGTCCTTAATCTAGCCCAACTAACAGATCACCTCTCAAGTCATTCACTACTCTAGCTTTTGGCCATTTAACATAATATTAGTGAGTTTGGGAATCTCCCAATTCCCATTTTTGAATACTAAAAAGGTGGCACCTGGATAACATGCCCATAAGTTTCTTAAAACCATATGATGTGACCTATCATTGGAAAGCGCTTGAAAAATGGAATCTATTGAGCTATACTAGAGCGCTCAATTTGGAGTTATAGTGTTCAAGTTATGACAAATTCAAAGATTTGACCACGTGTCCCAAACTTATGGGAAATTCCAATATTCCCCAATATGGTGTTATTTTATAATTTAGGAAATCACCTCCTAATTCATCTTGCCATTTTATTTTGAAAATTATATATATTAGTTCTTATTCCCTATTATTTTCCTATTAAATAAGTCATTCTAGCTTCCATATATTCCTTATAACACCAATGTCTCACTTTCATCTACATGCCATAATTCATTCAATCTTCAAAACATCTTGTGTTTTCTCTAGAGAGGCATTTAAGCATCATTTAATAACAATCATCATATTTCAACGATATAAAAAATAGATTTTGAAAATAAGGTGGCACCAGCCTTACACCTCTAGCTCCAACTCTTACATTATAAGTTCATATTGTTAATCACTAGAACCATAGTTAAGGAGAGTGCTTGAGCGTATACACTGATCGGTGAAGCTTCCATACATAATCTAGTTGCATCTCTAAATAAGAGAAAGCTTTTACGTTTTAGCTAGATGAAATTGGATGTGATGATCCACGACCATAGTTGCACATGTGGTAATCTTTAGAGTATCTCATGTGCCATGGAATTTAAAGCCTATTCCAGTGCCTCGCGCATATTTTCCTAAGCTGATGGAGCTTTTGAACGAGAAGATCAAGATGCAGATTTTGGAGCCCTCTTCAACTCTATATTCAAATCAGTGGTTTATTATTCCAAAGAAGAATGGTGCTTTATGGTTTATACATGATTTACAACCTGTTAATAAAGTCATCATAAGGAATGTTGGATCAGGCCCGATGAGGGATGAATTTGTAGTAGCATTTATAGGCAAAGCAATTTACTCTATGGGTGATTTATATTCAAGATATGATCAATTCGATTTTACATTGGAAAGTCGAGATTTCACTACCATGGCATTGCTTGGATTAGTTAGGATGTGCACGATTCCATACGGAGCAACCAATTGCGTAGCGCATATGGTGCATGCTATGCATAAAGTTTTGAGGGACTATATTCCTCAATTGACTTTACCCTTTCTTGATGATGCGCTGATCAAAGGATGTGATATCTATGAGAAGAATGAAGAGTTGAATGAGCATGGATGTAGAAGATTTGTGGCTGATCATATTGTTGATTGTGACAAGATTTTGAGCTATTTTGAAGAAGTACATTTGACTTTGTCAGGAAAAAAGTCGATTTTTGAAGTGGAGGAAGTATTAGTTGTTGGGCACATGTGTGAACCATATGGGAGAAAGTCCTCACCAGTAAAGATTGATGCCATAAGTAGGATGTGGGAGACATATTTGAATGTATCTGAGATGAGAAAACTTTTGGGTGCATGTGTCTTTTACTTGATATGGATTCCACATTTTGCTCATGTGGGTGAAAGTTTATATCAACTCTTGAGGAAAGGGAAAAAGTTTTGGTGGGGTGAACAACATACAAAGGCAGTTCGGAAGTTAAAGAGCTTATTGATTTCAGCCCCAACACTAAAGAGAGAAAATTATGAGAATGGGAAACTATTATTCTCACTGTGGATAAAAGCCCAATTGGCATTGGGCTCTGGTTGGGCAGTGGGTCAGGATGATACTCATGTGAATAGGTATGCCATTCGGTTTTGAGCAAAGGTCCTCAATGAATGGAAATGTAAGTATTCTCAAGTCAAAATAGAGCTTTGGGGTGTAGTGAGAGCCCTTAAGTGTGATAGGCACTATTTTATGGGAGGTCACATAGTGGTAGAGACTTATTGTCTAGCTCTATTGGGCATGATAGTAATTTGCTCAACTCCCAATATTGCCATGTTAGGATGGATTGCATATATAAAGTCACTCAAACCTTATTTTCAGTATATTGCAAGTAGAGAAAACCTCGTGGCTAACATGCTTTCACGAGCAAGGTTTGAAGATGAAGAGGATGATGTGATAGGTGCTAAAAACAACTTCATGACAGCAGGAAATGAGTTTGTAGCTGCTGTTACTAGATATAGAGATTTGAAAAGAGTAAGTATAGCTTTCATTAATGCATGTAAAGTTGTCATAACAATAAAAACAACATGTACAGCTGTTGTAATAGGGATTTCAACAGTAGTAAGAAAAGAGCTTACAGTAGCCATGGAGAAGATATGGGCAATGGAGAGAAAGAATCACGAGTGTTATGCTTCAGCGATAACACAATTTTTGGAAGAGTTGTATGAAGATGATTGGCTAAAAATATGCCAATATCTCAGCCACATGACAAAGAAGATTGAGTGGTCTGAAGCTCAACTCAAAAGGATTAAAAGAAAATCTTATGGGTTTTTCTTGAAAGACAGATATTTATAAAAGCATGCAAAGAAAAAGAGAGGAGCTCCAATACGTGTAATGGGAGATAGGGCTTCTCAACAATAGGTGATGTAGGAGTTTCATGAAAGTTTATGGGCTAGACATAGAGGAGTTTGGTGCACATTTTCCAAGATCAAAGAGAATTATTGGTGGTAGAACATGTATAAAGATATGGAGCATTATGTGGAATCATGCAGTGACTATTAGATGTATTCCATGGTAAATCATAGAGATGGGTTGCAACCGACCAATCCATTGTCTATACATTATTTGGTTACTATGCCTACAATATGATATATCTTGTGCTTGCACAAGAAAACTTGACAAATCAATTGGAAGTTTGAGCTCTTAATACATTAGGGTCAGGCAGGCAGACGGGGGTAACTGAAGCTGCCTCTCCCTTCAGGCCTTCAACCTGAAGTATTAGATATCCATTTATCTTTTAATTCATTGATCAAACAAAACCAAACAGTGCTCTTAAATCTGTAACAAGCACAAACATTTCCATTGGTCATTTTTTTTGGCAAACTGCTAAGGAACGAATCCTTCCTTTCGAATGCGTCTAGCACTCGATCCGGGGTGACTTGCGACTTGGCAAGATCCCCTAAATCCTGGGTTAGGTTGTACCCTTACTAACCCGACTTGGTCAAACCTTAAGTTCATAGATTATTTCAGTTTATCGGCTGGACTTTTGCTTCCAAATAATTATCTTTACTCAAGAAAGATACTATATTGGGATGATTATTCATCCTCTTGCAAGATAACTTGCGTAAGAACTTGCCAACCTTATTACGAGAATTGGCCATTCCCTTGTGATCCAATCACAAGATCATACGACTTCGTACTTGTTGCACAAGTGTCGCATCGAACTATGAGACTATTCTACTCATCAAATGGAGTCACGAAACAATCTGTCCCTGATTACATTAGGCTTACGTTGTCAGTCCTAGGGTTCCAAGTTCCATCTCGTAAGATTCTTAGGGACAAACCCTAGATCACTTCCCAAATATGTTTCACTGTCCCTACATTCAGTGAATGTGGGCAAGTATTTAGGGTATAGGAGTTTTAGTTTTAGCAATACGTACGATTAGGTCACGTATTAATTCCTAGTGAATTTCTTGGAATTTAATTTATTCTAAACGAGTACTCCGCGGTTTAGGTATTTAGGTTTATGTCGATTTGTTTAACTCTTGAAGATAGTTACGTTATCATTTCATAAACACATGACTCGTTGTCTATGCGTAAATTGATTTTTCAACCCTAATTTATCGATTTAAGGTCAGGGCAAAGGTTAGGTTAATTCCAACTAATCTTCCTATAACTTGCGAATAAAATTCATGCTAAACAAGCAACCTTTTAATTGATAATTTATGCAGTTGACAAACGATAATTGCCTAGAGTTATGCATCGTAAGAATCATTTCATGCCTTACACTTTCCTAAGGACTCCTAGCACTTCCCATGATGATTCATTGCGAAGAAGATATGGCTTAATAATGCGATGTGCAGTTTATACTTCCATGTTTAAACGAGGTATACTATTTTAATTCTGTTTTATAACAATGGACATTAATCTAATTTTAATTCATTGTAATGCATAAAGCTATTTGCTAGAAATGCATTTATGCTCCCATTATTTTGCTTGTTTTATTGAAAATATTAATGACTAAATTCCTCTGTCGTGAGCTAATTTTTCTAAAGCATTTAAGACAAAAAATACATCCTATTTCCAACAATTATCTTTGCATGATTGAATTATAACAATACCAAATAAAAATGAGGAAGGAAAACCTGGACTTGGGGTGAGATGTCCACGTGGATGCTAGGAGACGACCCTCCTGCGGGGCTGCGCCTTGGTCTTTCTTAGGAGGCATCGCGAATGTAGCCTTTCCGTCGTGGATGCAACTTTGCAACTCCTTTTTGAAATTCCACCGTGGCTCCCTTTACGATAACTTGCTTCGTCCATCGGAAGTGGTTTTAGAAGGCTTCCTCCTTGAAGTAGGGATTTCGAAAAACGGGGGTGTTTCAAAGTCTTTCACGAATAAGACCCATTAAAACCATGTGAAAGGCTTAATGGCCTTATAAAGACTCACATGAATGGGGAATAAAAGGTGTAAAAACCCTTACGAGGGCTTTTGACGTATGGGGAAAGAAAAGTGTCAAAAGACCCTTAACGCTCCCTTTTATTTTACGTGTGGGGGGAAAAAAAACAAGGGTATGAGAGAGGTAAAAGGGGTATTTTTGCATGGGGAAAGAAAAGGCTAAGGGGGCCCTTAGGGGGATTTGAGATACGGGGGGGGGGAGAATAAAAGGGATTTTTAAGATAAAGGCTTTTGGGGGGAAAGGGGCTTAAAGACCTCTTAAAGGCCCTCCAAGGAGAATTTTGGGGGGGAAAGGGCTTATAAAGCTCCAAGGGGGAAAATTCCAGGGGGAGATTATATGGAAGGGTTAATAGGCCACATGAAGGGGTTTCGAGGAAAATTTAAGGGGAAAAAAAAAGCTTATAAGAAGGCCTTAAGTAGTCCATGTGAAAGGGGGCCTTCTAGGAGCAATAGAAGTTTCCTAGGAAGCTTCTGAGGTTCCTGGGGGGAGTCGTGAGACCTCCACGTGGCAGGAAAGGAAGCGATGGCGACGGCTTCACGACTGTTCCTCTCCACTGCAGCACGGTGGCAAGCGGCGTCTTCAATCTTTCCCTCCCTCACGAATTTGTCACATAGAGCCTCACTCTCTCTCCCTTTCTGAGTTTCGATGGCATCCCTCCCCTTAAGCATTCATGGCAGCACTCAGCCGTCCCTATTCCGCTTGCACCCCCCCCCCCCTCCCCCATTTATATAGGTGAGGGGAGGGGGGATCCTCCCTCCCCTGCGTGGCAGCATGTAAGTCCTTTCTCCTGCAAGCTCCATGGAGGAGCTTGAACGTACCTTCTATTCCCCTCCCCCTCCAGCTCGACAATCAGCTGGGGGGGGGGGGGGATAAGGGGAATAATAATTTGTCATGATAAGGGGAATAATAATAACTTAAAAAATTTATCATGATACTATTATTTATCCAAATCAAATATCCTTTGTAGAGGCGGTTCACGCGTTGTTAGAAGTTCGATATGTCACAGCAAGAATCAAAATCATCATGGTAAAAAATTGTAATTAATAATATCAAACATTTCTACTACGACATGGATTGTAGAATTATCCAATGGTCGACACTTTCATACTTTCATTTTCTCCAACTTCATTGACAAACTAATCAAATTCCTTAAAAAACTCAAAACTACCAATTTAAACTAAAACATCAACAACATAATCTTTCAATGCATGTCAATCCTCGAGGGTATCATCCTAACTTGAAACATGAGAAAATGCTAACTGAGCACAAATCAACAATTTCTCTATTCGTTTATAAAACAACTTCCTCAAGAGCATTAACGACCTCAAAACAATGAGAAGTTTGCAAATCCATTATATTGCTCACTTGAAGAACTTCTTGTTATAATAATTATGTCTCTTCTTGAAGCTAATAGATAACATAAGCTTCAATTATTGCTCTTTTTGCTACACTCCTCTCATTTTTAGGCTTATAAGAAATCCAATAAACTATGTTAAT
Source organism: Lygodium microphyllum (assembly GCF_053477565.2). NCBI lineage: Eukaryota > Viridiplantae > Streptophyta > Polypodiopsida > Schizaeales > Lygodiaceae > Lygodium > Lygodium microphyllum. The sequence goes on from NC_141155.1 coordinate 33,367,711, forward strand.
TGGAGTTTGATTATTAGAATGTACCTTATTCTTGACATTTGACCAACTTGTGCAAGTATGAACATTGCTAATAACTAAATATTTACTATACTATACTATAGACCAAGGATGGTAGAAAGTTGTCATGGTGTCTATATGTCCCACACATCATTCCCTTTTGTGATTGTATGTGGTCTACATAGTTTTGGTATGCAATTACACATGCCTGATGTGTAGGTCATGAGAAATAGGTGAACAAGGGAGATGTGTGTAAATGCTTTTGGCACATGCTTCTCTATCCTCAAGCTTTGGAAAATTTGAGAATTGAACGCCTTGTGAAGGTGCATCCTTTGAAAACCCAGAGCTAGACAAAAATAGACAATTAGAGTCGGTCATTCAGAATACAGATGGATAGTGGCTCATCAACATCCGTAAATGAGAACTCTAGAAGCATGGGGACATAACTAACAACTATGAGCCAGCAAAGGTATAAGTAAGCACTCGCTGAGCGATCATGGATGCACAAAAGTAAATTTCTCTTGTTATTCACAGCCACCACTGGTTAAAGAGGATAGGTAAGTAGCTAGCTAGTAAGCAAGGAATGGGTGCAACTATTTTTTCAAATCCGAGGGATTAATGGCCAAAATCCAAAAGAGAAAGGTTGGAGGTTTGCACCTTGGATTAAGGGCCAAAAGCCAAAGGAAAAGGGCAGGAGCTTTGCAACGGTGGTAGCTAGTGAGAGGAGATCGAGTGTGGCATCATCCCTCCAGCGTCCAGAGGAAGGGGTGACGTTGCTCCATTCCCAGCCTTACGTGATCCCCCCCCTCGCTCAAGGAGCGGTCACCTTGCCCCTCTGGGCGGCCAACTCAAGACTTGGAGTCGAGCGCCTCCTGCAGAGAGAGCCTGCAAAGGTATAGCTGAGCAATCATGGATGCATAAAAGCAAATTTCTCTTGTTATTCGCGGCCACTGGTTACCTGAAAGAGGATAGGTAAATAGATAGCTAGTAAGCAAGGAATGGGTGCAACTATTTTTTCAAATCCGAGGGACTAATGGCCAAAAGCCAAAAGAGAAGGGTTGGAGGTTTGCACCTTGGATTCAGGGCAAAAAGCCAAAGGAAAAGGGTAGGAGGTTTTCACCGGTGGTAGGTAGTGAGAGGAGATCGAGTGTGGCATTATCCCTCCACCCTCCAGAGGGAGGGATGATGTTGCTCCGTTCTCGGCCTCACGTGATCCCCCCTCTTGCTGAAGGAGCCACAAGGAACTTTAGACACTAAACTAGATGGTAAATAGGCTTATATCTAGTAAATGCAAAATTTTTTCTAGTTAGTAACTAGGATTTTTTAATTTGGAACTAGGTTTTTAGTTTTACTAGATAGATGTGAAGCTATAACTAGTAAAATAAGTGTCTATATGGTAAAGCAAGGGGAATTTCTATATATCACCTAATATAGCCATGTTTATTGGATAAAATTATGAATCTATTGATCATAGGATAATGTGCATGCACAGTAAATCAAAATAAATTTGTATATAACATCTAACATAGTCATGCTTATATAGTCATGTTAAGTAATATACATTACAATTGATAGGCCTAACCATCAGCCATGTAATCAATCTCAAATAAGACAATGCTGATACACACTTGTAATTGATATGTTTGTATGCATCCAAAATGTACATGTGTTGTAAGATACATTTGTGCATTTTGATAACTTTTAATTCTTACTTACATAGCACAAATAGTTTACACCCACAAATAAAATATCATTTTTAACAATATAAATATTTCCTTATCACATTAAAAGAAAGAATAATCTCATTCCATTCAACTCAATACCATGGCTTTAAATCTTGAAATTCCCCTTAAATTCCCCCTGAAGTGTGGGATATACCTAGCATCCATATAAGGGTAAATAGTTATCGAAAGTTATTTGAGCCCCTTAAAAACTAGGAGCATATCCATGCATTAGCAAAATAGAAACAGTTCAAATTGTAATAGCCTTTTCCTTAAATGAAAGACATAAAATCTCTTTGAGTATGTGGAAACTTGAAGAGGGGAGCTCTCAATAGACAGTCATGGCACATGGTCTATTGACTAGGGTAGTTGTATTAAGTTCATTAAAAAAGAAACATTTCCTAACAACATGTGGTATATGTTCCCCCTTTCATGCATGTAGCATATTCGAGGGGGCGAACAAGGAGTAAGAGGTGATGGAACACATAGCACAAACATAAAGCAATAGAAGCAAGGCAATGGGATAGAGATGGATTATGCTAACATTGTCATTGCTAGCATGAACATGGAAGAGCTAGAGAAGAAGATTTGGGGTGACAAAAATTATTTCAATGAGAATTAAAAGAGAGTCACAATAGAATTTGGGGAGCAAGTGGTATGTGCATGAGTGGTATCTTTTTTTCCATGCATCAGCAAAGCAATGCTAAGTATTCTCTATGCAACATGTATATGTACTTTTAAGGGAAGGTCCCCCTTGAGGATGAGTTTGCTAGATTGTTTTGGCTCACCTCTGGATCAAAGTGGTGCTCACATTGTTTTGCTTGCCATGAGGTTTCTTTTGGGTCTTGCTTTCATCTAAAGCAAAAAGAAATTGGGTTTTGGCTTCAGTTGTTTGGCTTAAAGTGAGCCTTGTTTACATGCTTCCATGGCATGTTGATTTTATTCCTCAGGAGGTCTTGCAAATTGAATGTCCAATATGGGATAGTTTTCATGAACTTTCTACTTTGCCGGATAGAGAAGTTAATGTGCTAGTAGAAGTGCTAGCTAGAGCATTCTATGTTCTTACAATAATATCAACTAGTGGAGCAAGTGGCCTCTCGTACTTTGGGATAAGAGAAAGAAGATCCTTTAGATGTTCTAGCTTTTTGATCCTAATGGGATTGAGTTGTTGGTCAATGTCAAGAAGATGGGTGCTTTGCAAAGGAATGCCCAAAAAGGAATTGAGCTAAGAAGAACCCAAGGAGAAAATAGTGGAGATAAGGAAGAACTTCAAAAGAACTAAAAAGAAAAAAGCATAGGTTGAGGAGGGTAAATTCAAGGAAACAAACAAGCCTCAGAAGGAGGAACCCAAGGAGCAACCTAATTATCAGTCGCGATCCTAGAGATGCCAAAGTTAAAGCAAGATGGAAACAAATAAATTCAACTAGAAAATTCTTTGAAGTCTAATGGAGGTAAGAAATAAAAACTTTCCCTTTAAAAGCTTCTTGCAAATGTTTTGTTGACAAGGCTATTTGCTATTTTGGATTATAGAGGTTCAAACAAATATATAATGTTAATTAGCTGGTTCACTATGATCTCTTGGAATGTGAGGTGCCTAGGAAGCCCATCCAAGAAGGATGTGTTTAGTAGGAGAAAGAAATGGAATCCCCTCCCTTTCAATAGCTCATTTTCTGGAAAAGGAAGGATTCAACCTATAGTTGAAGGATGCCTGGAAAAAAACCAACAATCCAATGGCTAATCCAATGTAGAATTAGATGAGATCCATAGCTATCATCATTGAGATTACCAAGATGTATGGCAAAGATCAGGATAGACTTCAAAGAGGGTTTCATGTTAGTAGTTAGCAATGCAGGGAGTATATTATTACAACTCTTGCTAAGTGTTCTAGTAATGGGATGTCTTATCAACTTCTCAAAGAAGTGGAGCATTACATGGAGAATTTGCAAAAACATAAAGGTGAAGTTGCCAAAATTTAGTCTAAGGGGAATGGTATCTTATGCAGCTGGTGCTTCGACCAATTAATTTTATAAATTGATGAAGCAAAAGAAGAAACAAGAGTTCACTACTATGATAGATGATGGAGGAGGAATCGTGGAATTTCTGTAGGGATGTTTCAATCTCTTTAGAATGTGTTTGTAAATGGTCTATGCTTAGGTCCATTTGAGGTAAAGAGGTCAATGCGAAAGGGTGTTCCATTGCCCCATTACTCTTTGCCACTATAATCACCAACCCTTTGCTTAGGAATTTGGATTTGAAGGTGCAACATGGAGTAAGCAAGGGGCTTCCTATACCATTCAGAAAACACTTGGTCTCCCAATTCTTTGCCAACAATAACTTACCAATATTGTGCGAGTAGAGAAGCAACTAGTAGATGTATTTGATGAAAGTGTATGAAAGTTTTCTAGAGCTATCTAGGGTTGTGACTAATGTGAGCAAAAGCAAGCATATTTACCTAGGATTGAATGAGCTAGCAAAGTTGCTAAGGGAGCCAGGCTTCCAAGTAGCAGAATTGGAGCAAGGGATTAGGTACTTAGGATGCCCATTGGGCATATGTAGTAAGACACATATAAAAGGTCATTAAACCTTGGGCAATGTAAGAGAAGAAAAAGAAAGATGCAAATAAAATTAGCCATTTTTTAAAATGGGAGCTAAGCATTCCTCCAAGATTCAAGGAAATAGAAAATTTTATTTGATTCAAGAAAGGTCCATTCTCTCACGCACAACCAAGTCCCACAGCTTCTCACATTCACACAATCTCATCATCCATTCTCTCGTGCACAACCAAGTCCATCTTCTTGCATGCACACAATCTTATCCTTGTTCACCACACCCCCCGATTGCCTGGGATGCATGCATGTGTTGTAGTCATCAATTGCGCAGTACAAGTTTTGTTATCAAGCATTGAAGGACACTTTTCGTGGCAATACTTGGATTATCAACAATCTGTAATCAATCATTCATATTGCATCAAAGAATTGTAAGGCACAACATGAGAACAATTTTGAAAAACCAATAAAAATGCATTTGTATATTTGTGACAAAAGTGCATCATATAGTTTCCCTTCATTAGAGTCTTGGATATATGTATACCACTTTATAATTGAAGATGATACCAAAGGAAAACCCATGTCTATGTGTCATTCATTAGATGCCTCCCAAACCTAAAAAAACTATTGAAAACTCTTGGAAAAATAGCACTTTCTATTCGATTGCCAATGTGGCATCACTTGGGTGCTTTTATTACCCTCCCCCTCTCCCTACTAGTTTGGTACCCCCCCCACAACCACACACACACACACACACACACACTCTCTCTCTCTCTCTCTCTCTCTCTCTCTCTCTCTCTCTCTCTCTCTCTCTCTCTCTGTGATGCCCTCAAGGGTCTTCAGGTGATGTTCCCCAAAGCCATATGGAAACAGATTACAAAAAAATCTTGTGAACCCATCACTTTGAGAAAAAGTTGTTGGCTTAACCATTCTAGAGCATGAATCCAAATGGCAAACACTTTTGGCTTCATTTGTATGCTTACTAGAAGATCCTAAGATTTTTTAGGTAGCTAGAGTATATAACATACTATCCTTGCATTTTAAGAACTTGTACAATAAAATTAGAGCTCATTGGAAGCTTATGATCATTAGGGTAGTCAAAGGCGAGCAACATCATCCTTAATTAAAGAGTATATTTTCTTCTACTAAGATCAATAGGATGCCCCAAAAATTTCAACCATTTGACTAAGCAATTAAAACACTACAACAATTGATGGTTTCTCATCCAAAGCATATAAGGTGTAGAACCAAGACTATGTTTATATTGGCATGTTCAAGTTTGCAATTAGGAGTAGATTCTCACCATAGATCTTTAGCCTTGTTGTAACCCACATTATAAAAGCTTGCCTTAATTACTACAACCATATCAGCCATAGCTTTAAAAACACCCATCCATTACGTAGATACGATGTGAAAATGGACACACTAATTCAAACAAGAAATCTTCATAAGTTGGGAACAAGGATTCAACCATTGTATCTAGAAGAAATTCCCAATATGTTCTACTCAGGGATAGTAAGTGCTATAGAGCCACACAACAATTGGGAGGAATCGATCCTTTGACCAATTGAAACCCATACACCCACCTTAGCCAACTAAGCTAGGGCTCCTTGATATGGGTTCACAAGTTACCTTTGGCTCTTTATCTCCTTAACCTAGTACATCCAAGTGACATTGTAGCACTATTCCAAGTCCATTCATACCTTGGTTGGTTTGTTAGGAGTTAAAACATGCTTCAACTTAGAATTATCACTATCATTATGAAAGGTACAATTTTAATTAAATTGATGAGAATACGTCAAAGAGAGAAACACACGCGAACAAAAACACTGAGAATAGAGAAGCAATAACAGTTGTTATTCTGGTTATGTTGCATCAGCTCCTAATGGAAATGGAGCCTTGGAAACTAGTGGTGATGATTGAAGGCAGATTCTAGGCTCTCATCATATGCTGTCGTCCCCCATCCTCTCCTGCAAGGACAAGAGCCCCTGCATCCAGATTCGCACAGTCCTCTAGAAGAGCTGCTGCAACCTCCTCTGCTGCTCCTTCGCGTGCCACTACTGCTGCTGCAATTTTTTGGTGTTCCTTCGTGCGCCACTACTAACGCCCTAAACAGTAGGCATGTGGGTGTCAGTATAGCAGGTTTGCCTATATATATTTACATACACATATGTATGTATGTAGAGAGAGAGAGAGAGAGAGAGTGTGTGTGTGTGTGTGTGTGTGTGTGTCTCTAAAAATCTCGTAAGTTTGAATAATCTATACTATGGATACTGACACTAATAACTAATATTGCATTTGCTCTCTAGATTAATAAGAAAGACGGATGATGTTACACTTTAGGATTTTTCACGCTGTGTTCGCGTAGGGGCATCACAACATAAGAGAGAAAAGAAAGAAAAGGATGGAGAAAACAACAAAAGAAAAAAGGAAGAGAAGTTGTAGCATAGCAACTTTGCTTCCCTTACAATGTCCTTCATGGCAATGTCATGCAATAGTGGAAGCTATTGCAAAGTGGCCTAGCATTCCTTTCGTGCAAAGAATGCAAGGAATGCTATTAAGTCAATTAATCATTAAAGAAAAGTTGATCCATTGGGCAATCTTCTAAATAGTTTCCATAGCTCCTCAAGCAAGGTGTAAGAAGAAGAAAGGCTCAGTATCTATTCTTTTAGGCAAACATTGATTTGATTACACTTGCATTCTCTATAAATCTAGTGGGTGTTATATGTGTATCATTGTCTTTGGTTACATGGCATGTTTCTATCATTCTCTTTGGTTACATAGTGCATTTCTATCATTGTCTTTTCTTACATAATGCATTTTGAGTTTTTCATTTTCATGAAAATCGATGCCCCTGTTGGAGTTAAATTACTGATATGGTCCTACCTAGCAAATTGCTAGATATATCAACCTAACATACACCTATCAAATTGCTAGATGTCTCAACCTAACATGCCTTTTGAGATAGTACAATAGGTAATTTCCTTGTTGGATGAATCAACACCACCATGAATTACAATGGAAAAGACCCATCTAAAAGAGAAAAAGACATTCAATGTAAATGTCATCATAAAATGTTGAGAATACATTTGTTATAATACACACACACTTAGACACAAGGCAAGCAATAGGATCTATGGCTATGGTTTACCAAGATGCTCACATGTAGACGCAAAGCACAAATTTTGAATGTCAACATGCACACATTCGATTCTCAAGAGCAAGAACACAATACATGATACAATCGAAATGGTGCATACGTCATAAGTGTAGTGTAATGTATGTTGATATTGGGAGTAAGCTCAAAGGTTCCATCATCATTGAAATTGGCATATTGGTTGATCCTTGTCACAAGTCCACAAGTCCAATAAATAGGGCGTCTAATAAGGTAATGCAGAGTGAGTGAGTGGCACATTGATCAACCAATATTGGGGCTGGCCGATGGCCGGTGCAAGAAACCGCCATCTAACGCCTCCAACAATGACGTCGAGAACTCTGTGCACGCAGGAGAAGGCAACACTCTCTCCAGTCGATCTCTATAACACCAAGAGACTCAATAGAAGATCACTGAATCATCATATAGCGCCAAGATCAGTCAAAGAAGAAGACAAAGAAGAAATCGTTGCCCCGAGCTCAAATATGCTATATTCCGTGCAGACACCATCCGTGAAAGCACGAGTATAAGTAGGAGGCTAGGGATTCAGGGCTCTTTGGAGGGATTTCAGGGCTGATCAGGCGGTTGCATGCCATGTCATCTTCATGGATGGCCATAGGTCCTCGTTCACGTACGAAGCCCTAACGGTCTGCAGCGCACAGAACCAGACCCTCACCTGCAGACCTGGGAACAAACCCCTAGCCTGCTTACCGGGCGAAGGCCAAACGGCCAGTGCACAGGAAGCAGCCCAGCTAGTTTCCACACACATTGTGCAGGATGAATCTCTGGAGAGTCAGAACAATAGCATGCTCCTATTCAATGTCCCTGGAAGCACAGACTTTCCCTCTCATCCCCATCGAATAGAGCCCCCTGTTCAAAGTCATGTAACTCCACCTAATTTGGAGCCTCCTCAAAGCTGTCATCAGCATCAGTATGACAGGATATTGGATACATGATCCTGGTCAATTGGGTCTGTGACTCCCAGCCAAGCTCTTGGCACTTTGGCCTCCAGCTCCAGTTGAATGAGCCCCATATATCCACCACAGGACCTAGATCCAGCAGGTTCTAATTTGTGTATTGATCAGAATACTACGAATTGGAATCAGATTCTGGATGACTTTGAGGATGATCAGTGCCAGATGCAAATTGACCACATGAACATCGCAAGTCACGATGATGCTGCAGTACCGTCGTTGTCGATGTCTGTTAATTATCAGTCGTGGGATCACATTCTGGACGACTTCGAGGAGTACATGCAACAACAGCAGCTATTGCTACGCATGACTTATGAACAGGATTAGGTGTTCGTGCAGAATACCTTGTAGACAAGCAAATATAATATTGATCTGAAATTTATACACGGCATGACTCTGCCATTAATGGATAATGCACAGATGAATGCAAGTACCGATGTTCCTCAAGGGTATTGGGGCCAGATTCTGGACAAATTCGACAAATATGAGCAGCACCAGCAGGTGCTGGACGCACAAACCAAGAACGGTATATGTACTGAGCATTCGCCGGTGAGTAGAGTCGATCCACTGCTAGCTGATGATTATCTGCAATATAATATGGTTATGAATGTAGGTGGTACCTGCATGAGTACCCATTGTCCCTCTTAGTTTGCAGAAATTGGTAGCAGAAATATATTCCCTGGTGCCATGCAGAGCAACAAGAACCACTGTTTGAATTAATAGCAGAAAAATCCACTGGCACCACGGACACAGGTGATCGACATGATGACAGTATGTCTGTAGTGTAGACATTGAAAACCGATAAGGATGATCAGTTCCAACTGATGCATGACTGCATGCATACATGCCACGGTATTGATGAAGCAAGCATACTGTCCTCGACGTTGGTTCCGCAGTCCTGGGATCAATTTCTTGATGACTTTAAGGAGTATGATCGGCAACAACAGCTACATAACATGAATCATGATCAGGTGAGCGTGCTACAGATAGCCCCCTTGCTCGTTTAATAGCCAGTGTGGTGGAAACTCCACATGCCTGCCTGACTCTACAACTGGCCTCACCAAGGTCTGTTTGTGCAACAAGGGCTACCTCTGGGAATCGAGCACAGGCATATGCCTCGAAGGTACTGTGCTTGTTTGCTGTTTTGGTAACTTTTTACTATTTACCTTCATGTTAATTGTGTCACCAATAACCAAATAGGTATTTGCATTTCCAAAACCTCATGGAGGTAAAATTATTGCTGCTGGAGAGGTATATATCATCTTCAAAATGACTGCGATTTCAGTCGTCCACCAACAATTAGTTGAAAAGTTATGTAAAGAGCCATAGGGCTGGAGGTTTCCTGGCACTAAGCTAGGTGGTTTTTTGTTGTTTTAGTCTGGGCATCAGCCAGCTGCTGTTATTTGGGATGTGACAAATGGGTCTTGCCTAGCTGAGCTGAAATTGCACAAATATGAAGTTCCTGTTATGACAAATGGGTCTTTCCTAGCTGAGCTGAAATTGCTACTGTTATCAAGTATGGCAGTGTCTTGTTCCTTGGAATCATAATGCCAAATGTGGTGGAAGCTTCTCAACTTGCTAACTTACCTATATCCATCATAGTGGCTCTGATAGTTGTCAGTTTTTTTTAGCAAGGCCCTTGATTCTGAAAATCATTTGGCCCATGTTACTTGCCATGTGAGCTATGTTTGCATGCTTGGAAAAGGTCTAGAGTTGTAGCTAGCAATCAGAATATTGGTAGCTACTTGTGGAGAGAGCTTGTTATAACTGTCAGGATTTTTTAGAGCTGCTTAGAAGAAGCGACTGTGGGCTGCAGGAATAGAGAGATCACGAAGAATTCGGTCACTTCAGGCGATAATCATGGCAAATTCGGTCAAGATATCCTGAACAACAACAACCTCCTCGAGATCAAGGCCAACATGGCTACAAAGGATTTTGATCCATCTGATCAGTCCGGCCATATCATGAATCAAGTGAATTAAGTTGATATTGCAGGGTCAGGTGGTATGATTAACATGTCCTTAAATTGGCCATGGACATCCATGCTACTTAGCGGATCAAGCCCATGCAACACTGGTCAAGCATGTGCTGCAGCTCAACAACATGGGTGGATCAAGAGGCATGATTGGTGATGATAATCTACAGAATTTGCAGGATAACTTCAATTGGGTATCTTCTGCTGCTAGACATCTTCAAGTTGATAACTCAGCAAAAGTGATGGATTTGGAGTCAGTAAACAGCAGCCTGAATGCAGGTTTGGTTGGAGCCGCTAGTTCTAAAGGCCTCTGGAGCCAACCTGTCTTCTCAACCATGCATCATGAATAACCCTGCATCATTGTCCTACCATCATCAGCATCAACATCACAATGTGAGATCAGCTGGAGCTGGACTAGCTGCTACAGCAACTTGTTGTGATTTGAAGGTACATCCATATTACATCATCATCTTGCATTTTCTTGCAAGCACAATATTACAAGACCTGACATTGGTGGTTGTCATGCCTGTTTTAAGTATGATCAACCCTGTACTCAAACAAGAATATCAAGATGTGTAAGTACCATTAAACTGGCCTCCAGTGCTTGATCAACATCAAATCAAGATGCATAATCCTCTGAATCCATTGATGAATATTAGTGCTCCTAGTGATCACAGACTGGCCTGTCAAAACCAGATCAATTCAAACTAGAGCTCTATGCAAGATGTGACAAATAGTTTATCTGTTAATTATTTACATCAGGGAGCTTTGCCAGCTACATCAATAGTAGGGCAACACATGCAGAATCCAAGTATCATGAATAACCCTGCATCATTGTCCTACCATCATTAGCATCAACATCACAATGTGAGATCATCTGGAGCTGGACTAGTTGCTGCAGCAGCTAGTAGTTGTGATCTGAAGGTAAATCTATATTACATCATCATCTCTTAAAAGGGACAACACTAGCCGAGAGTACATTGGTGGTCAGGTTTTCTCACTCTCAATGTTCAAAATGTGTGCTAATATTTCAAGGACTAGCAACATCAAGCACCATGGCATGGATTTCATTAGAGGCGCCATTAGTAATATTTCAAGGACTAGCAACATCAAGCACCATGGCATGGATTTCATTAGAGGCACCATTAGTTGCAAATGAAGACAACTTGTAACTAGGCTGGGATTGCCAGGTACTTTCCTGCTTAGGGGTGGTCTAATAATGTTTTTAGAGAAACTATATTTGCTCCAATCATGCATTGAATTGTGTTTGAAAATTTAGAGCATATCTTTCCTCTCTCAATACTAGGTGGTAAACTTCATATAGTTTATGAAGTGGTTTGAGAAAGCTTTTATGTTGTGTAGAGTATGGTTTGTTGGCTACATGTTGGTAGGGTCTTTTCCCACTATTTTGGAGCTTGTGGTAGCATATGAGCTTGAGAAGAGCTTGTGGGTTGGGAGTAGCTTCAGGGAGATGCTTGACATCAAGAGAGCTTGGGCAGTTGTTCCTTCATATTGGGTTTGCCTAGCTCCTTGGCTTCTCTTTCCTAATCCCCCCCAAATGGCCTTACGAGGCATTGTATTCATGATGTGTGATGTTAGCTTTCAGCTCCAGCTATGTTGTTGAGCCCTTGTTAGTTCTTTAATGGTTCTGAATAGTACAATTAGCCACACTTTATTTTGCCAGAAAAGGCTGAATTGGTGGGTCAAGAGGCATTAAGTGGTGGGCAAGAAAGTCAAAGACAGAGCTCGAGGAAGGAATAACAGGGAAGGGAGCTGATGTATGATGTACAGAAAGTTATACACTAGAAAGGAGAGGGGTGGGTCAGGCCAAGGATAAGTAAGGATGGGCATGGCAAGCTGGGAGGGGCTGCCTTATGATTTTGTAAAACACTATTGCTAGGCTTTTCTGTGATTCTGTAGTATTAGGTGGTGTTAAGGTGTAACCAACTAAAAGCTTTGTATGTATGAGTGTATAAACAATGAATTTGGTTTCTTTATAATGCTATTAGTATACTAACTCCAAAATTTGCAGCCATCATGTGAAGGATTGCAAGCTGCAACTTTACATGGTGCTAATTTTAACTATTCAAACAGGTTATCACTGAGGGAGCAACAACATATCATTTGAAATTATTGATCCCTACATTGCCCAGGTACGAATTTTCACCAACAGAAATCTTAATTTTGATGCACAATCACTATCAAATTTTTTTCTAGGACAACAATTAAGAACTTAGTGCATGCCTTTCTCCTTTGAAGCACCCCCTATCATAGGCCCTATCAAAAAGCATGTGGATAGACATGTTTGGGAGTACAGTTATTAGTGCAAACATCACTAGCAGCAATGGGTAAGATAAGGACTACAAGCTCACGGTGACATGTGGAAGAAATAGGAGATGTATTTAGTAGACTTCACGCTAAATTCCATGATGCACAGAATCTGTAGAAGTAAAGTAAAAAATGATCCCTTTTGTATCGACTTCTTGGAGCTTAATGAATTAATAAGAATCATTGGGCATATTGGATTTGAAGGAGTGGATTCTTGACTTCTCTTGAGACCATCTATGGATTAGTACTTTAGTTCACCTTGGATATTCAATAGCTAGGACCGATCTAACTTCTTGTGAAATATGGCTTGCTTGTAGGATAGTTTTCATCAACATCATCATTTCTAATAAGAGTATCAATGTTTAGCTAGTATTTGAGCAAATCAAGGCTTATTTCTTGTGAATCTTTGTCTAATCTTTTAGATGAATCCTATGCGCACTTGAAACCTCACTACTGAGAGGCTTGTTCTATCTAGCAGCTTTTGCCTATGGAGTAAGAGTGGTCATGGTAGGAGCTCTTCTAGACACGGGCAATGCCAACAATGTGCTTGGAGGAGGTGAAGCATATCAAACCCTGGACTGCCACCACAAGGTATGTATTCTTATGAAGGAAATCCATAGAAGGTACATCTATTGCTACTTTGGTGCTCTTACATTAGTTGCACCTCTTGCTACTTTGGTTGTAGCAAGCCCAATAAAAGGTTAGATTGGTTGAATTTTGAGCTTGATGGATCTGTATGTTTCATCCACCTATCTAAAAAACTTGCTAAAACATTGAAAATGAAGAATGTAAGTTGAGGGTTTTGATATCATATTTGCATGTAGTGGTAAGCTAAAAGCCTAAAAATGTGTATATTAGTGAGGATAAATATGGAGTTTTCCCGCTTCCCATTCAGAGCCCTTTACTCCGAGCTTTAGGATCCCCATTTGGAGTTAGCCTACTCCAAAAGAGAGATTTTTAGTAGTAGCTTGCATATCAAAAATCCTAAGCTGTATCTCGATTGTGAACAAAAAAAGTAGATACATTTGCCATGTTCTTGTGTTCTATCTTTTTCCCCATTGAATGAACGAGGCCTAGAAAGGCCAAAAGTTATTAAAATGAGTAAAATACAGAATGTTTTAGGTTGTATCTTTTGGAAAGGCTAAAAATAATTCTTTTCTTATCACTTGATCAATTGTTTTGGTAGGTCTGATTTTTTTGTTTGATTTCCTAAACAATCAAATGGAAAAAAGGAGCGTAAGCTAGATGGGTGACCATTTATATTATTCTAATGTGAAGAGATGGATTCTTCATGATCTACCTCTTCTTGCATTCTACAACATGTAGGCCTAGGCATAGAAGTACCTAATGGATAATTTTGACCATAGATTGGACCAAGATTTTAATGGTAGCTACTCGACATCTTGAAACATGTATATTTTCTTACCGATATCTTTGCACATCACGAGGATTATGGGTTCGCAAGAACTTCATGTTGCACTTGTCCAATACACTGCACTTGGGGATCATCTCTTGATTTAATCAATTACTTTCATGCCATGGGTTTGGTTGGCTTACTTTTGCACCATCATTGAGCCCTTCATAGCACGATGCCCACTGCAACTATATGTAGTAAATCTAAGATGCACACACATTTTAGAGAGCACATTTTATTGTGCATACAAAGTTCTTTGCATGCACGAGAGTTGAATATTCATCACGAAATTAGGATTTGTTGGTTATGTGGGAAGGTTGATGGGTCTGTTTGAGGGTCATGAAGGTTGTCTTCAATTGTGAGATGGGTTGTTTTACCCGGTCAATATCATGAGGATCATATTTTTTTGAGGGATTGTGAGATTTTTGGTGGGTGGAGTAGAGTACAACATTTCTTCTTTGCTAAAAGTTCAAAGGTGAGGTTAAGGATCATAAATTAATCAAGGAATTGTATTTGCATCTTGCATAATGCACAGGTACTCATACATGAGGTTAGGCACAAAGTTTTCAATGTATCCATATTTTTTCATACGACATTGTTTGTATGATTGGATAGCTTAGATTTAACCTTGCATTTCTTCTTGAATCATATGTGACTGAGTATAGAGTTCATTTTCACTAGCTAAGGAAAGACTATATAAGGGGATGAAACCAGGGAGTTTGGGGGGACCCTTCTCTTGATAATGAAGTCTTGTATGTGAGGAGAGGAGGGTCACACCCAAGTTTTGGAGCAAGTTTTTTTTTCTTCAAACTTCTAAATAGATGGTGCAAATAGCACAATGTATCACAAAAATTGAATTTAGAGGTATGAAGATTGAGTGAAGTTATGTTTTTTGAACTCGAGTTCTTGCTTTGTTAATTTGAGGTTATAGGTGTTCTACATTATGTGTGCTCTCCATGTGTTTGCGGTTATAAGAGGCATTGAAGTTGTATTGTGGACTGAGAGATCTCGTGTGTGGCTATGTATTACGAAAGTTTTCTAGATGAAATTAGCATCTTGAAAAAATCATATACTTTAACACCACACCTTATCATATTGTTTTCAGGTTGTGTGAGAGGACTATCTTTGAACACCACTCATAAAACAACATTCTTGCTTATTAATTCCCTAGTAGAGAGATTGTAGCACTTATAACTTTTCCATTATTGTTAACAATCTATAATACAATATAAACTATATGGTCAAATTATTATGGTAAAAGTAATATACCAGTTCTAGCTTGGCTAGAGGAGACAATATTTAGTGGTAGTTTGCTATCTCTATGTGCATAGCATTTTTTGAATCCCGTAGGATGCACGAAGTTAGCCACAGAAGTGCTCTTTGAATCCATTCATAGTGAAACCTCAAGGCATAAACTGGAGATGATTGAATGTGGGGACCCCTCAACTTGTAAGTGGTATTAGAAACAACCATCCAATGCCCTCCTAAGAGACCAGTTGGTAGTCTCTCAAGGTCAAGAGTAACCAACACTACACTTGGTTCCAAGAGAGTGGAAAATGAGGGAAAATAATGCATAAACCCCTCTACCACAATATGGTTACAATTTGTTTTCCTAAAATAGTGTTAAATTAGGTTGTATGCATACGATGTAAGGGATGACCATCAATGAGCTCTAATCATAATAACATAGAAAGACACTTAACTAAGTTGGTCCACCCATCTTTGGGATGGGATTATCAAGACCTCTTATTTGACTACACTTCCTTTATTATGATCTCCACAAGATTTGCAATCTCATGAAATGTTTTCATCTCTTGTCTAGAATTGGAGGCCTTCCATCCTAATCCATGCAATAGGGATTAAGAAGTTGTTGAATCCCTACAATAGACCATCGAGCTATTAGCCTATTTCAAGCTCCTCTCTTGAGATGATGTAGTAATAGTGTGCTTCACCTTTTTGCACCACTCGGCTCTCGAACCTAAATACCAAGTAGCTTTTATCATTCTGTATGTCTTTATCATTGGAGCTTGGGGTCATTTGAGCTATGGATGATGCATGATTGGTCCCATAATCTAACTAGTATTTGAAGACTTTAATCTTTTTAGTATAATTTCAAGGTTGATAAACAAAAAACATATAAAACCTATAATAAAATTCATTCAAATCAATTCTAAATGGAAATAATTTCAATATAATCTTAGTAATGAGGGCTATTTTAGCTTCATAAAGGAACGTTGTTTTCTCTCTTATCATAAGTTTTGATGAATTTTCCTTTGATATCTTGAGTGATATCCTCATCACTCTTGGGTTCCTTTCCCACATCTCTTATTTCATAATAATAAGTTGTTGCATGTCACATAGATGTATAACAATGTTTGCAAAATTCCTAGTGGAGAGGTTAGGGGAAATTTGAGATTTAAAAATGGCATTGTGAGGGAGTTTCATCAAATATTCCCTCAGAAAATGGCGCATGGTGAATTTCTTACAAATGAGCTCCAAACTTGTGGAAGATTGTATTTTTAGAACATGATTTTCTAGAGCTTTCTATTGATATATGGGTTGTTAGGGTCTCGAAGTGGGACAACAAAGTTATATCATAGATTTGTTTTTGCATTGAGAATATTACTAGTTTTTTTTACCCTTAAATTTTTCCTAATAGATGGCAAGGAATTAATGTGAGAAATTTATTAGATGAAGCTATGTGTATGTAGTTACATTTGGTTTGATTAGTGGAGTGCACTTGGTATGAAGGACTCTTATTATTTTGGATGCTACTATTATATAAATTTTATGCATGGAATTGTTCATTATTATTGTTACCTTTTTATTATGATATTGATACTTGTTGCTTCTATTTGCATACACTCATTTATTCTTGCTTCCTAATTTTGTAGCTCTTTTGCAAAAAAGGTTAACATTACCACCCTCCTAGGCAAGTCACAGTCCCTTGGCACTAGTGAAGGTGCTTGGGACTTGCATGGAATGATCAGAGGGAAGGTAAGAGGCCATGTGATGAAGAACAAAGGGGTGATTGTTGGTGGTTTCTCTCGCTCTTCAAGATACATATAGGAAAAAGTTATGTGCGGTGAGAGGGGTGTAAGTGGGTAGATGTGTGAATGGGAGACGAGTTTATGCTAGGTGAACCCAGATTCCCTAGGTCTTGAGGACCCAATCCATTAGAGGTTTAGGTGCAGTGTGGTGGTGTTCAAGGTGAAAAGTCTCCTAATTTCTTGGGATGTCCTACCATTAGGACCCTAAATGACTTTAAGGTAAGTGGGGGTTGAAATAAGAGGGAAGGGGGTTTTGGAGGTTAGAAAGGGGCTAGTGGATCATGAACATGGGCCATTTTCCAAATGGGAATCCCTAAGTGTGTTTTCTTTCCTTTTCTTTTTTTTGGCAACTATTCCCTGCCTCTCCTTTAATCTTAGGTTGAGGGAAGTAGGGGCCTAATGGATTTCTCAAGGAAGACATGGCTCATCATGTATGTTTTACTCGACAAGCAAGTATTAACTATTGTTGAGGGCAAGAAGGGATGATTACAGTTGGTAAATTGGCTTTCATTCACATCTTCCAAAAGGTTCAAGTAGTAGGTAGGTAGCATTGTAGCTTGAAGTATAAGCCTGGCATACATGTCTATTGCCACATTTATATCAAAAAACAAGGGCTGGAGTATTCCAATACCTTGCGTCCTCTCCTCAACATGAGTCAGGATCTTGTAGATTTTGATCCATCCATCTCCTGCCCAGTACTACCCCGATCTCAATCACCTAGTTCATGACGTTCACTAAGAGTATTTGATTGAGCTTTGCTGTTCTGTTGGAAACAAAGGTCATCAATGCATCCCATGACTCCATTCTTTCTAGGGCTAAGAGCTCTTCTTCCCAATGTATGTTGACTTCTTGTGGTTCTCTAAGGAAGGACACCTTTGGCACTTGTTGTAGATTTGGCCTAAGCTTTAGTTCCAGTTTACCTAGCTATTTTTGGCTCCACTGCTTTGGTTCTCTGTTTGCACTTGAAGGGGATGACTCTTTGAGTGAGGGCTCTAGATGTTGTTGTGTGTGGGATGGTTTGGGAGCATCTTCCACGTCCTAATCAACTAGTGGTAATGAAGGGTCAAGCTCATTATGAATCATGAATTCCAATCTTACTAGCTACTCTATTGTTAGGCCTCTTTGTTCAAGCCATTGGGCCATTTCATCTTGAGTGGGCTCGTACTTTAGTAGTTGTGGTAGTCAGCCCAAGGTATTGTGGAGGGATTCCTTGGCTACTTTGAGTGGTGACTTTTGTGAGATCCTTTACAAAACTCTTCTATTGGATTCTCATTATCTTTTTTTCCAACTAGGCTCTATCTTCTTCTGCTACACCTTTGTCATCCTTAGCCTTTGGAAGTTTGCGAGCAAGGTCTTGTAGCCCTAAGCTTTTTTCATCCCATTGGTCAAACTTTTTCCTTGTTTGCTCCAACTCCCACTCTTTCCACTTTGTCAAGGCTTCTAAAATGCTCATGTGTTCTTCCTTGCTCCATTGGAGGTGCTCCTGCTCCTAGGTCAGCATGGCTATAGTCATCTTGAGATCTTCCTGTCCTTTGGTGTCTTCCTCCCACTACTCTATCAATTTGAGGGTTCTCTCCTTCATTTGCTTCACTTCTTCATCATCTAGTCATAATTGTACAATTTTCGAGTAGTCTTGCTCCTTTAGCCTGTCTTCCACTTCTAGCATAATTTTTGAGGTCTTGTCATGAAGGGTTTATGTCTTTTCCATACTCTCTTTCTCTTGCCTATGCTAGACCAATAACTCCTACCTATCATTATCCATCATTTTTCTAGAAATGGTGAATAGCTTTGTTATAAGAGTGTACACCTCCCTAGTGTATTGCCATTGAAGTGTGACATGGACTTTCTTTTCCCTTTCCATGGCTAATACCACTTGCTTCCATTTTTATTCCTTCTTGTCCCTTCACTTTTCCAAAATATTAAGAAGGTCATCATATTCCTATCCAATTCCTCCCTAAGTAAGACACGGAACCTAAGACCACATGTCCTCTAGCAGTGGCACCTTCTCCATCCTCCTTTTTACTTCAACTTCTTCTGCTTCAAGCCTCGTTGACCCAAGAAGGGTAGATACCACTAATGGACTTCCTGACAAAAGTAAGTAGAATCCTTCCACCCATTGCTAGCCTTTACTTGAGATCTAGCTATCTCCTTCCAATCTACAAAGCTGTGGTAATGCTAGTGGGACAATAGGTAGTGTGGTTATGTCAAGTGCTTGGCTAGGCTATGGTGGTGGTGATAAGGGATATACTTTCCCCTTACTCTCGATCAACTTGTGCCCTTCTCCATTAGCTATGCTTCCCACTTTGCTTGATTGGTTGATTAGTATTGGCTGTTGCTTCCGTTGGGGTTTCTTCTATTCTACATGTCTCCTCCATTGAGTTTCATACAACCAAGAAATACTCCTCCTCTTTTTCTTTTCCTTGGCTTATCTTTTTGCTTCAGCTTTTCTAGACTCCTATGGATGTTTCCAATGCATCTTCTTCTTCTGATGGTGTCTTTTCTTCTTCACTCTATTTCTTGGTGGTGTCCTTCTTCCCCCTTTGTAGGCCTTTTTTCCTTGTTCTTCTCCTAGTCATCTTTCTGTGGCTCTTCTTTGTTCCTGTCCATCACTTCCTTCTTCTTCTCAATGTTTTTTAGCTTTGATTACTATGCAACTACTAAAATAGAGAAGTTTAGATGAATGCCTTTTGAGTTGAGGGAGCCTCTTTTTGAGGAATTTATGCGTCTAAGGAAGCCATGTTTGATCTTTCTTGTTGAACATATTGAATTGTTCTCACCAGTTGTGATAAGGAAGAAGAAAAACAATCAAATATGCCTATGCAAAATATTTTAAGGAGTCGAACTAGGAGATAGTAAAGGACTACTACCCTTTTCCCTTTATTGACCATATTTGATATGAATTGGCAGGGTGAGAAGTGTACTCCTTCATGGATTGCTTTGTAGGCTATAATCAAATGACCATAGACGAGGAGGATAAGCTTAAAAAAACATTAATTATAGTCTTTGCTACCTTTTCATACCATGTCATGAATTTTAGTTTATGCAACGCTCCTAGGTCTTCGCAAAGAATGGCTAATAAGACATTTGTAGATATCTCCCCTGGAGAGCTTAAGATTTTTATGGATGATTTGAGGACCGCTATACAACAACTTTGATAGACCACTCATTGTTCTCTATAAGTAATTTGATCATTATCATGAGTATTGCATAGCCTTAAATCCTGGAAAGTGTGTATTTGAGATTCTTTATGCATTATTTATTTTTGTTGAGTGTGGTTTGGGAACCTTCTTCTTCTTGTGTTTGCTTCCGCTATCCTTGATCATTGGATCCTATCTTGGTTATTGTGTCTTGTATCAAGGATGTGCATGTATCCTATTGGAAACTTGATTTAACCTCTTTGGGCATGTTGGGATTATTCAATGCTGCTTTAATGATGGTCATCAATATCCCTCCAAATGCAACCATGGCTGCTCTCCTAGTGGTTTTTTCCTTGGCAATCTTTTGACTTCCGACTATGACTCCTTTAGAAGCTTTGGGCTCACTAAATAGCATGGTTGATTCATGAATGTTACTCAGGTCTAAATCTTTCACATCTCCTATGATCAAATCTTCAAACATGTTAAGGTGGATGCTATGCATTGCAATGTTGTGGTGAGCACCTGATAACGATGTGTGGATGAACTTGGCCTATTGCTTACGTACTAGGGTCACCAGTTACCTCAAACTTGATGCCATCATTTCCTATTTTTTTCTTTGTGAAATTAAGCTAGGCCATAACATCTTTCTTTGCCTTTGGTTTATAAGGGTATTATAGTAGACCTAGGGCTCGATGCACCAATATTGCTAAGAGTGGAATCTTTATCTCCTGTAGTTCTTCAAACATCTTCATTGTGATGGCCCTTGTTCTTTTGTTTCCATGAAAAATTGTTAGGAATTCGGTATATTTTGGGGATTTGTGGATTTTTGTGTCTCTCGTGGGGACAAAATTCTCATTGATTCCTACTATTTTTTATATTTCTTCTATGAAAAAAAAAACTGTGATGAGAGGAAGGTTCGAAATATTACATGAGCTTACACCCTTTGATTATTCAAAAATTAAGCCATGCTTGCGTTATTACAAAAATTTCTAATAGTGATATGCAATGAATGACTTTGAATACTTGATGAACAGTTTTGAACAGTTGATAACATTTGGTGAGTACTCCCTCCCCTCCCTGGAGAGTT